>NC_042979.1:27663753-28018051 GCF_901001165.1 Salmo trutta
ATCAGAAATGCTTTATCCCAGTGACATGGGGCTTCAGTATGTATCTCACATAGATAGATATGTTATGTGTGTACCATTTAAAAGAATTTAAAACCATTCTGGAGTCTTTAGACCCCAAAATAATACCAGCACACTCATGATCTGGCCGATGCCCAAAATGACATAAAAACACTAATACATCAGAAATGCTTTATCCCACTGACATGGGGCTTCAGTATGTATCTCACATAGATAGATATGTTATGTGTGTACCATTTAAAATAATTTAAAACCATTCTAGAGTCTTTTGACCCCAAAATAATGCCAGCACACTCATGATCTGGCCGATGCCCAAAATGACATAAAAACACTAATAAATCAGAAATGCTTTATCCCAGTGACATGGGGCTTCAGTATGTATCTCACATAGATAGATATGTTATGTGTGTACCATTTAAAAGAATTTAAAACCATTCTGGAGTCTTTTGACCCCAAAATAATACCAGGCCCACAAGATCTGGCCAATGCCCAAAATGACATAAAAACACTCATAAGTCACTAATGCTTTATCCCACTGACATGGGGCTTCAGAATGTTGATGACATAGTAGGAATAGATATGTGTATACCCTTTAAAATGATTTAAAACCGTTTTTAAAAAAAATGGTCCTGGTAACCCAAAAATAAAACATAGTGCAATTTCTGAAAAGTAAAACATAGCCGATATTCTGAGCAGTTTGGACTTAGTCATTTTTCAGAGACTTTTTTAAAAAGCTCTATAATTCCCTCTTGCTGTAACCCATTGAGTTGGGCCCTTAGGATGGTGCTCACAGGGTGGGTATGTAGGTCCCTATACCCTTTATAAGTATTTAAAACCTTTTTAAAAATGTCACACCTGGTAACCCAAAATAAAACCAGGTGCATATTTTACCGACACAGCCTAAAGATTTGGGCAGCCAAAGGGCATTATGGCTTTGGGCCTTTAATGGGCATTATGGCCTATGGCTTTGGGCCTTTAATGGGCATTATGGCCTATGGCTTTGGGCCTTCATTGGGCATTATGGCCTTGGGGCCTTTTTAGGTTCCCAGGCCCTGGGGGAAAAAGACCGGTGCGGTCCCCAGCGGGGCTCGAACTCCGGTCGTCAGATCATAGGCCACCGACGCTACCCCCATGGCCAACAGGGATTTGACGAAGAAAGAGGTAACGAGGTGAGCTTTATGTTCAATTTTCCCTTCAGTCCAATCGGTCTGACAATGGCCCACACCTGGGGCTCATTACTTCCTGGTTAGGGTTAGGCTTAGAATAAAGGTTAGGGTAAGGGTTAAGGTTAGGGTTAGCTTAAGGGTTAAGTTTAGGGTTAGGATAAGGATTAAAGTTAGGGTTAGGGTTAGTAGATAGTTAGTTGAAATGTTGCTGATAGTCTGTAGAGCATCTACAGATGGACTATCCAAATAAAGTGTAACCCAGTAGTGTGCCGATTAAACTACTTTAGGAGGTAGCTCATAGCCTCAGAAAGTGGGGGTGCTGATCACAATAAAAAAACACTTAATACTTAAAAATATATATTGGGGGCAAAAAAAATGTCACCCACCAAATTTGTGCACTAGGCCTTTATCAGTCCTGTATGAGCGGAGAGGCCATTAGGTAGCTAGCTGTTTATCTATTTATCACTTAAAATTCAGCACCTTTTCAGGAGTAACTAAGAATAGTGCATGAGCATTCCACACCATTACATGTTATTTTGTCTTTTGACCAAAAAAGGTGCACAATGTCAAAGTTTAGGTTGACATGACCAAACATAGCGTTGACCAAACTGTCAGGTCGGCGATCGTGAGCCAATTGAATCTTCCTCTACAAGAGAGCCAGGCGATTGAGAAGTATGCAAACACAGAGTTTTGCCAGACTCTTGGCCAATTACTTATTGTCCAGAAGAGGGACTGACAGTAAATAACCAACACATAACCAGTTATTCATAAACAATGTGACACAGGGAGTAAGATGGAGAGAAATCACCTTGACAACCAGCGAGCCACACAACAACATAAGGAACAAATCTCAAACTTGGTATCTGTATTGTATGAGACATGAATGATTATCTGTAATAAACAAAAATATAAACACAACATGCAGCAATTTCAAAGACTACTGAATTACAGCTCATATAAGGAAATCAGTCAATTGAAGCAAATTCATTAGGCCCTAATCTATGGATTTCAAGACTGGGAATACAGTTATGCATCTGTTGGTCCCAGATACCTTTAAAAAAAAGGTAGGGGTATGGATCAGAAAACCAGTCAATATCTGGTGTGACCACCATTTGACTCATGCAGCTTGACACATCTCCTTTGCATAGAGTTGATCAAGACTTTGGAATGTGGTCCCACTCCTCTTCAATGGCTGTGTTCGAAATTGCTGGATATTGGCAGGAACTGGAACACGCTGTCGTACACATCGATCCAGTGCATCCCAAACATGCTCAATGGGTGACATGTCTGGTGAGTATGCAGGCCATGGAAAAACTGGGACATTTTCAGCTTCCAGGAATTGTGTACAGATCCTTGTGACATGGGGCCGTGCATTATCATGCCGAAACATGGCACGACAATGGGCCTCAGGATTTTGTCACTGTATCTCTATGCATTAAAATTGCCATAGATAAAATGCAGCTGTGTTCGTTGTCCGTAACACATGCCTGCCCATACCATAACCTCACCACCACCATGGGGCACTCTGTTCACAACATTGACATCAGCAAACCGCAAACCCACATGACGCCATACAAGCTGTCTGCCATCTGCCTGAAGTCGGTTACAACGCTGAACTACAGTTAAGTCAAGACCCTGGTGAGGACAACGAACACTCAGATGAGCTTCCCTGAGACGGTCTGCCAGTTTGTGCAAACCCACAGTTTCATCAGTGTAGCGGGCGTCATATGAAGGGGACCAAGGCGCAGCATGTTGAGTGCTCATCGTTAATTTTAATGAAAATTGAACACTGAATACAAAAAAACTAAAATGACAGCCGATAGTTCTGTCAGGTAAATCTAACAAAACAGAAAACAACTACCCACACAAACCAAAGGAAAAAGGCTGCCTAAGTACGGCTTCCAATTAGAGACAATGATTGGAAACCATACCCGGCCAAAACATAGAAAACAAACACATAGAATGCCCACCCCCATCACACCCTGACCTAACTAAACAGAGAAAAAACAGCTCTCTTAGGTCAGAGAGTGACAGTACCCCCCCCCCCCCCCAAAGGTGCGGACTCCCGGCTGCAAACCTGAACCTATAGGGGAGGGTCCGGGTGGGCATCTATAATTGGCGGACAGTGGATCATCGCCGGAGGCTTTGGAACGCCAACCGCCACTGAAGACTCTGGGCTGAAGGCCGCCACTGAAGACTCTGGGCTGCGGACCGCCGTTGAAGACTCTGGGCTGCGGACCGCCGTTGAAGACTCCGGGCTGCGGACCGACGCCGAAGGCTCCGGACTGCGGAGCGTCGCCGGAGGCTCCGGACTGAGGAACGTCGCCGGAGGCTCCGGACTGAGGAGCGTCGCCAGAGGCTCCGGACTGAGGAGCGTCGCCGGAGGCTCCGGACTGGAGAGCGTCATTGTAGGTTCCGGACTGAGGACCATTGCTGCAGGCTCCATGCCATGGATCATCAATACAGGTTCCGTGCCATGGATCATCACTGAAGGCTTCTTGCCATGGATTATCCCTACAGGCTCCGGACCATGGATAATCCCTACAGGCTTCTTGCCATGGATTATCCCTACAGGCTCCGTGCCATGGATTACCTCTGGAGGCTTTGTGCCATGGAACATCCCTACAGGCTCCGGGCCATGGATCATCACTAGAGGCTTCGTGCCATGGATCATCTCTACAGGCTTCGGACCATAGATTATCACTGGAGGCTTTACTCATGGAGCTGGAACAGGTCTCACCGGACTGGAGAGACGCACTGAGGACCGGGTGCTCAGAGCAGGCACCGGCCGTACTGGGCCATGGAGGCATACTGGAGGAAAAGTGCGAGTGGTAGGCACATGCTCACCACAATAAGCACGGGGAGTTGGCTCAGGTCTCACCCCTGCCCCGCCAAACTACCCGTGTGCCCCCCCCAAAAAAAAATTGGGGGGCTGCCTCTCATTCTTCCCCGGTAGGCTACGATACCTGTCTATTACCTTGCCCCAAGTCCAGTTTCTCCTTTCCATCCAATCCTCCGTCGACCAGGTATCCATCTCTGCCCGGGCACGCCGCTTGATCCAATCGTGGTGGGTAGTTCTGTAGCGGGCGTCATATGAAGGGGACCAAGGCGCAGCGTGCTGAGTGCTCATCGTTAATTTTAATGAAAATTGAACACTGAATACAAATAAACAAAAATGACAGCTGACAGTTCTGTCAGGTAAATCTAACAAAACAGAAAACAACTACCCACACAAACCAAGGGAAAAAGGCTGCCTAAGTATGGCTTCCAATCAGAGACAATGATAGACAGCTGCCTCTGATTGGAAACCATACCCGGCCAAAACATAGGAAACAAACACATAGAATGCCCACCCCCTATCACACCCTGACCTAACTAAACAGAAAAAAACAGCTCTCTTAGGTCAGAGCGTGACAATCAGCTTTCCGGTAGGGTATATGGTTGTGAGGCCGGTCTAAAACGACATTGGAGGCGGCTTATGGTAGAGAAATTAACAATAATTTCTCTGGCAGCAGCTCTGGTGGACATTCCTGCAGTCAGCATGCCAAATGCACGCTCCCTCAAAATGTAAGAAATCTTTGGCATTGTGCTGTGTGACAAAACTGCACATTTTAGAGTGGCCTTTTGTTGTCCCAGCACAAGGTGCACCTTTGTAATGATCATGCTATTTTCTCAGCTCCTTGATATGCCACACCTGTCAGGTGGATGGTTTATCTTGGCAAATTCCTGCACAAAATATGAGAGTATGGAACATTTCTGGGATCTTTTATTTCAGCTCATGAAACATGGGACCAACACTTTACATGTTGTGTTTATATTTTTGTTCAGTGTACATTTTTATTAATGACACAATGGTTGATTAGGCTTTTGAACTGTGGTGACTATTTTGGAAGAGGTTGGTGAGTTGACTGGCTCACCTCTTTGGTGGGAGTTTGTTATGGTAGGTTACAACTGACATGAGCATGTCTTGCCTTTAGTGTGTCAGGCTTCTGTTAATGCCAGCCCCTGGTTTGACCCTCACCCAGTCTACAATGTCCAGACCAGGTTTGACTTTATTTACATTAGTGGTCACCAGCCTCTAAATGCAAAGTTTTAGTCGAGCGCAAACACAATGGCTACACATCAAGATCTTGATTAGTTAAATGATATGTGTTAGTGGTGGAATTAAAGCCTGCACATCAGATAGTTCTACAGCACAATGGTTAATGACCTTTGATTTATATGGTGAGATTTGGTGGACAGATTTGAGGGTGGAGCTGTTGCTGAGTTGCAATCAGGAAACGTGTTTGTCTTATTACTGAAACTGAAGCGATTGCATCTCTCAAGCCCTTAGCACTCAATAGCAAAAGGCTACAAAAATGTAAACTTAAAACCACTATGAGGTCATGCAGCACAAAGTTGAAGCAACCAATAGAGCCTAATCTGATGTTAGATGCTAATGAAGAGGAAGGTTGAAAGGACCACGGAAAAGTGATTACCTCCAGACAAATAACATTAAAATATGAACAACACAATCCCTATTGTTGTCTATCATTATCGGTGATAATGACAGGAATCCTACATTTGGTTGTCTCACTGATTGCTGCAGATGTTTGCAATAGAGCCAGTTCATGGCGCCAGCCGTTAACAATTATGGTTCAACAGGATTTTCCGGAGGTGTATAGGACACAGCTAAAATGTATTGAATATTTCACCCAACGCTACATGGAAGATTAATTGCATCTTTGTAGAACTTAGCAAACAGTTAGCATTTCTATGGTATTTACTCATTTTATCTACCACCTGGGTGATACTAAGCAGCCATTTTGTGTCATAACACTACATTAATTGATTGGATTTAATAGCACTTTTCTACAAACTGAGGTACTCAAAGCATTTTACATAGTAAGAGGGAACTCATCTCATCCACCACCAATGTGATGCACAGCAACCATTTTTGTGTCAGAACACTCACCACACATCAGTTAGAGAGATTAGGAATGCGGGGGATGATTAGGTGGCCATGATGGAATGGTGCCAGGTTGGGAATTTAGGCATGACACTGCGGGTAACGCCCTACTCTTACAATATGTGCCATGGTATAATTAATGACCACAGAGAGTCAAGACCCCTATTTAATGTCCCATCCAAAAGACAGCACCCTACACAAGGCAATTTGCCCTTCACTGCCCTAGGATCTCCTTAGAGCAGAGGGAAAAGTGGCCCCTACTGGCCCTCCAACACCACTTCCAGCAGCATCTGGTCTCCCATCAAGGGACCTACAGGACCAACCCTGCACAGCTTCAGAGGCAAGCCAACAGTGGTATGCAGTGTGGTATGCTGCTGGGGATCTATCACAGTAGAGAGGTAAGGAGGGAATTGTTGCCACCTGGAAGCAGATTACTTACATGGACCTGGGTGTCTTCTCATCACTTGTAGACAGAGGAGCCTGGTGGGTGGAGATATAGGAAGACGGGCTCATCATAATGATTGGAATGGAATGGATGGAAAGGTATCAAACACATGGATGTCATGTATTTGATACTGTTCCATTCCAGCCATTACAATGAGCCCATCCTCCTATATCTATGTCTACCAGCCACCACTGCCTGTAGAGAATAACTGGAGTGATGAGTGACTATCAACTTATTATGTGGCTTATACTGAGGGTCGTCATCTAGCCTTGTACTGATGGAGATTGGAAATCCAAAACAGTCTCAGCCAAATAGTGTGTTTCATAAATCCCAGTTGCACATCCTTCAACAACACCTGTGTAATCCTTTCACTGGGCCTGGGCTCTCTGAATCAGTTCTTTGTCATCTTGTAATGAGAATTCACCAGGCTCAGGGAACTACTGCACTGCCTTCCAGTCTAATACCAGAGCCCACAAAAAAAACATCAGAAAACAACACTTCAAAAGGCTGCTTTGCAGTTGTGCTCTCCAAAACCAATCTGATTTTGTTTTGGGATGTTGCCAGGATTGCCCTCTTTTCCCTGGAAGTGAACCTCTCAGTGGAATAGGGTAGCATGTTGGCTAAGCACATCATTCTTTTATTTTAAATATATACATGCATCATCATACCAAGCTCAGAGGAGCTCCCACCTCAGAGAAGACGTCAAATGGAGGCGTCAAAATAAAATGTTCGCTGGGCTGGTGGCTTCAGACCCATATTTGTTCATGTTTATACAGGTTCTGTCAGCACTGCTCTGCTCAGCGTCTGCAGATGAAGCACCTCTGGCTGAGTCAGTGTGTTGGGCTGTTGTAGTCGGAACGTCATAATGCAAAGATGCCTCGTCTCTCTTGCTTTCTTTTTGTCTCTCTCACTCTCTCCAACTTACTCTCTCTCTTTCATTTTTGTTCTCTCTTCAATTTGTTCTCTCTCTATTTCTTTCTCTTACTCCCACTATATTCATACACATATTGATTGAATGATGAGTAAAACAATTATTTCCACCCAAATAGACATACCCAAATGTAGTTATTTTTCATGACATGGCCATAAACAACTGGTAAGAATGCATAGTTTTAGAAAGGTCTGGAACTCACCTTTCTGTTAAAAATAGTTATAAATTGCTTTGTACTCACATTTGATGACACAAGCTCAAGTACATAGTACAAATATCATGGAAATATGAAAAATCATGTTTTTTTCCTATTCAAAAAAAGTGGGGCAATAGGGCTTGAAATTACTGAAATGCATTCTAAACATAATAAGAATTAAATTATAAACGACTTTGTATAAGATTTCAACTTACTCATAATTAAAATAAATATGATCATACTTGGCAATATTTCATATAAATGACAACAGATAATTTTCTCCTGAACGTCCACTGAGCGCTGCTGAGACACCATTCAAATGTGTTAAGACTTGTTACAACTTCAGCTATAAACACAAAGTGATTTTGTCTGTCTGTGACCAAAAGAAAGTGGTCCTGTTTTCCTGGAAATGTGACATGTCACTCCCTATGCAAATGTGAGGTCTGAAACCTGACAGTTCAAGACAGTTCCGCTGAGAGAGTGGAAGCGGAGAGCCAACAGATGGGCCTTCATGGCACTATAAGGCAAGGGACCCTACTGCGTTCACAGAGTGCTTTATACACCAAAATGTCAGTCGGAACCGGTCCAGAACCACTTAAAGTCCCCCATATAGGGGACTTAACATCAAACGGGGGACATATTACCCCTTCCAGGAAGCCCTTTAATTTTGTGTGTTTACATGTTGAAGCTCCCCTCACTCATCCTTTTCCCTCTATTTCCTGCTACAGTTTTATGACCCACAGTAAATTAAGATAATGAGATTTACAGGTTGTTTCTCCGTATGATGTCATAACAGGTTCTGGGAATGTGTTTCATATTTTTTTGTCTTTACTCATTGGTATGAAGATGACACACTGAGGATTTTGGGCCTCATCCGATTAGAATTGATACCTGCATTCCATTTTTCTTAGTTATGACTTTCTGAAACTCACGGTTTTACACTAAACAAAAATATAAACATACCGTAACATGTCAAGTGTTGGTCCCATGTTTCATGAGCTGAAATAAAATATAGCTTGTTCCATAAGCACTAAAATATTATTTCTCTCAAATGTTGTTTACATTGTTAGTGACCATTTCTCCTTTGCCAAGATAATCCATTCACCTGACAGGTGTGGCATATGAAGAAGATGATTAAACAGCATAATTATTGCACAGGTGCACCTTGTGCTGGGGACAACAAAAGGCCATACTAAAATGTGCAGTTTTGTCACACAACACAATGCTACAGATGTCTCAAGTTTTGATGGAGCGTGCAATTGGCATGCTAACTGCAGGAATGTCCACCAGAGCTGTTGCCAGATGATTGAATGTTAATTACTTTACCATAAGCCGCCTCCAATGTCATTATAGAGAATTTGGCAGTGCGTCCAACTGGACTCATAACCGCAGACCACTTGTATGGCGTCGTGTTGGCGAATGGTTTGCTGATGTCAATGTTGTGAACAGAGTACCCCATGGTGGTGGTGGGGTTATGGTATGCTCAGGCATAAGCTATGGAAAACAAACACAATTGCATTTTATCGATGGCAATTTGAATGCATAGAGATACAGTGACGAGTTCCTGAGGCCCATTGTCGTGCCATGTTTCAGCATGGTAATGCATGGACCTATGTCACAAGGATCTGTACACAATTCCTGGAAGCTGAAAATGTCCCAGATCTCTAGTGGCATGCATTCTCACCAGACATGTCACCAATTGAGCATGTTTGCGATGCTCTGGATTGATGTGCATGACAGCGTGTTCCAGTTCCTGCCAATATCCAGCAACTTAACACAGCCATTGAAGAGGAGTGGTTCAACATTCCACAGGCCACAATCAACAGCCTGATCAACTCTAAGATGTGTCGCACTGCATGAGACAAACGGTGGTCACACAAGACTGGTTTTCTGATCCACACCCCTACCTTTTCTTTAAGGTATCCGTGACCAACAGATGCATATCTGTATTCCCAGTCATGTGAAATCCATAGACTAGGGCCTAATGAATTTATTTAAATTGACTGATTTCCTTATATGAACTGTAACTCAGTAAAATCTTTGAAATTGTGTTATGTTGCATTTATATTTTTGTTCAGTGTAGTTACAGTATATTAAGTAGAGAACCTGATGTTGGAAAATGTTTATGGCTAAATATTTATAAAATTGAAAGAGGATTGGCAGCTTACAGGAAAAAGGCAATTGAAACCTTTGCGATGACGTCAAACTCAAACGTTTACCTTTTTATAGCTAGCTTTCAAATTATTTACACTTTGTAGCTGGTGGTCATTTGAACATTAAAACAGTGCCTCCAAAGCTTCTGCTGGCGATTGTGGGATGTCATTGGACGCTGGCCTGCATCCTTAATGCGAGTCTTTGAAGGTTCATTGGAGTGATTCCTTCCACAGTCATTGACAGTCACTCCTCCAGGCTGGCAGCAGACACTGCCAGGTTCTCAGGACCTCGATGTGGTCATCATTTATATCAGCAATAAACACATGTTGGGATGCTCCACCGAACTCAGTCTATTGACATTATCCGGCTCGTTGACCAGATGTCCATGATTGTACAACGGATTTCCTCATCTAGGCTCAGAGGGGAATTAAAAACACCTTTAGACATTTCCGATATACAGAAATGTAATGCTAGTGGTAATTTTATTAATCTAGCTCAGCCTGCCACCATCACTTCAAGGCATGTTGGTATTACAGTAGTATTATCACTAATAGTATGCAGACCTGGGATAACTATAGTTTTAACTATGCTTTGTGGAAAGTAACTATTTATTTTTGGGGAACAAATAGTTACTTTGGAGGTGACTACAACTATTTGAATACAGATCTGAGAAAGCAACTACTTGAAAGCATATTTGAATACAGATCTCAGGAATCAATTACTTTTTCAAAACTAGTTGAATACAGATCTCAGAAAGTAACTTGCTTTTAAAACGATTTGAATGCAGATCTGAGAAAGCAGCAACTAAACCATTTTGGGGACTAAAGATCTCAGGAAGTGACTACTTTTCAGAAACTATTGGATTGGCTGCCTTCAACTAATGGCAAGGCTTTATCTGGAACTGCATGTTGAAGATAGAAATAGAATTACTAGAGAACACAATATAGTAATTCAATCTATCTGACAGTCATATTTGATCTACACAATACATTTCTATCTGTACATTCTGTAAATGTCCATTCTCTTGAATGTCCATTGCCCCAGGTGTACATAGCCAAGTCAAACAAAAGCCAACTATATTTTGTACAGATAAGTATAAATAAGTTGTGACGCTCAACTACAGTATGACTCTTTCAACATGACACTGAAAAGGTCGAAAGCTGCAATTAATTTTATGATACCTGAAAATGCTGCAGTGCAAACAGCAAGTTGGAAGCTTAGTAAAAACAACTTTGAACCATATAGGAACCATCTTCGGGTAAGTGTTCTTGATTCAAACACACACTATACCATCATTAAAAGGGATGGTTTACTCAGAATACCAACTAACATGATTTTCCACCTACCTTGGCTGTAGTTTATTCAAGAATCAGTTTTGGATATTTTGTTTCCTTTCAACACTTATTAGTCATAGTTTATTACTGTTAGCATTCTCAGTAACACTTAAACTAGTATTGTGCCTGTGTAATCAAACTGTAACTACTGTTGGAACAACATATTATTAGCATGTTGTTACATAATACTTTGGCAATTCAATTTAAATTATGTAACAATGAGCTGAGTTTTTATAACTACTGTACACAAGAGGAATAGTGACTGTTCCTTACTCCATTTATGTAATAACTCCATTATTATGCACTTATAAAGCAATTTCTAAAGTCCTATGTAACAACAATGTTGCTATTGTAATAATCCCAAAGTTACTACACATGTATAAGAACTTGATGTCAGGTTTTACTGTATTATTCATTTTGAAGCTGCAAATGGGGCCTACTCTAGTGTTGAGGTGATTCCATGTCCCTCGTGTATTTAATTCTAGGCAATAGGCTATTTTAGGATTCATATCTAAGAGCCCTCCAAACCCTGTGCTTATGACAATATAATTCAACTAACTGTTGTATTTTTTGTTCTTTTGTCAAGTATTTGGCAGCCATCAAATAAAAAAATAAAAAAATCGTAATTTTAATTTTAAAAGTTCTGATACCTGTATTTTAATATCAAAGAAAATAGTTGCCTTTTAGTTGAAACTCTATATAAACTATATTCAACTACCTCAAGTATTTGGAAAAAGTTTGTATTTTCAAATAAAATACAAAATACAACTATTTCCTGCCCAGGTCTGATAGTATGTTATAGTTGTAGTACATTGTCTTCCCAAAGTGAGTTCGGCATGATCACAGTTCCTTCCAAGATTACTCTTAATTAGTTCTAAGACAAAGCTCTCCCTCGCACTCCATTTGGCAAGCAGGAAGCACCAGTGACTCGATCAATAAAAAAGTGGTCAGATGAAGCAGATGCTAAGCTACAGGACTGTTTTGCCAGCACAGACTGAAATATGTTCCGGGATTCCTCCGATAGCATTGAGGAGTACACCACATCAGTCATTGGCTTCATCAATAAGTGCATCAATGACGTCGTCCCCACAGTGACCGTACATACATACACCAACCAGAGGCCATAGATTACAGGCAACATCCGCACTGAGCTAAAGGCTAGAGCTGCCGCTTTCAAGGAGTGAGACTCTAACCCGGAAGCTTATAAGAAATCCCGCTATGCCCTCCGATGAACCATCAAACAGGCAAAGTGTCAATACAGGACTAAGATCGAATCGTACTACAGCGGCTCTGATGCTCGTCGGATGTGGCAGGGCATGCAAACCATTACAGCATTACAGACTACAAACAGAAGCACAGCCGAGAGCTGCCCAGTGAAGCGAGCCTACCGGACGAGCTTAACTACTTCTATGCTCGCTTCGATGCAAATAACACTGAAGCATGCATGACAGCACCAGCTGTTCCAGAAGACTGTGGGATCACACTCTCCGCAGCTGATGTCAGTAAGACCTTTAAACAGGTAAAAATTCACAAGGCCGCAGGGCCAGACGGATTACCAGGATGTGTACTGCGAGCATGCGCTGACCAACTGGCAAGTGTCTTCACTGACATTTTCAACCTCTCCCTCTCCCTGTCCGAGTCTGTAACAGCAACATGTTTTAATCAGACTACCATAGTCCCTGTGCCCAAGAACACTAAGGTAACCTGCCTAAATGACTACCGACCCATAGCACTCAGCTTTGAAAGGCTGGTCATAGCTCAAATCAATACCATTATCCCAGAAACCCTAGACCCACTCCAATTTGCATACTGCCCTAACAGATCCACAGATGATGCAATCTCTATTGCACTCCACACTGCCCTTTCCCACCTGGATAAAAGGAACACCTATGTGAGAATTGCTATTCATTGACTACAGCTCAGCGGTCAACACCATAGTGCCCTCAAAGGTCATCAATACGCTAAGGACCCTGGGACTAAACACCTCCCTCTGCAACTGGAAACTGGACGTCCTGAGGGGCCGCCCGTAGGTGGTAAGGGTAGGTAATAACACATCCGCCACGCTGATCCTCAACACAGGGGCCCCTCAGGGGTGTGTGCTCAGTCCCCTCCTGGTAGTCCCTGTTCACTCCTGACTGCACGGCCAGGAATGACTCCAACACCATCATTAAGTTTGCCAATGACACAACAGCGGTAGGCCTGATCACTGACAATGACGAGACAGCCTATAGGAGGAGGTCAGAGACCTGGCCGTGTGGTGCCAGGACAACAACCTCTCCCTCAACGTGATCAAGACAAAGGAGATGATTGTGGACTACAGGAAAGAGAGGCCCATTCTCATCGACGGGGCTGTAGTGGATCAGGTTGAGAGCTTCAAGATCCTTGGTGTCCACATAACCAACAAACTAACATGGTCCAAGCACACCAAGATAGTCGTGAAGAGGGCACGACAAAACCTATTCCCCCTCAGGAGACTGAAAAGATTTGGCTGGGTCCTCAGATCCTCAAAAAGTTCTACAGCTGCAACATCGAGAGCATCCTGACTGGTTGCATCACTGCCTGGTATGGCAAATGCTCGGCCTCTGACCGCAAGGCACTACAGGGGGTAGTGCATACGGCCCAGTACATCACTGGGACCAGGCTTCCTGCCATCCAGGACCTTTATACCAGGCAGTGTCAGAGGAAGACCCTAAAAATTGTCAAAGACTCCAGCCACCCTAGACATTAACTGTTCTCTCTGCTACCGCACGGCAAGCGGTACAGGAGTGCCACGTCTAGGTCCAAGAGGCTTCTAAACAGCTTCTACCCCCAAGCCATAAGACTCCTCAACATCTAATCAAATGGCTACCCAGACTATTTGCATTGCCCCCTCCCTCTTTTACACTGCTGTTACTCTCTGTTGTTATCATCTATACATAGGCACTTTAATAACTCTACCTACAGTTGAAGTCGGAAGTTACATACACTTAGGTTGGAGTCATTAAAACTCGTTTTTCAACCACTCCACAAATTTCTTGTTAACAAACTATAGTTTGTTAAAAAAAATTCTACTTTGTGCAAGACACAAGTAATTTTTCCAACAATTGTTTACAGACAGATTATTTCACTGATAATTCACTGTATCACAATTCCAGTGGGTCAGAAGTTTCCATACACTAAGTTGACTGTGCCTTTAAACAGCTTGGAAAATTCCAGAAAATGACGTCATGGCTTTAAAAGCTTATGATAGGCTAATTGACATCATTTGAGTCAATTGGAGGTGTACCTGTGGATGTATTTCAAGGCCTACCTTCAAACTCAGTGCCTCTTTGCTTGACATCATAGGAAAATCAAAAGAAATCAGCCAAGACCTCAGAAAAAAATGGTAGACCTCCACAAGTCTGGTTCATCCTTGGGAGCAATTTCCAAATGCCTGAAGGTATCTCGTTCATCTCTACAAACAATAGTACGCAAGTATAAACACCATGGGACCACACAGCCGTCATACCGCTCAGGAAGGAGACGCGTTCTGTCTCCTAGAGATGAGTGGCCATCACAAAGCCCTGACCTCAATCCCATAGAACATTTGTGGGCAGAACTGAAAACGCATGTGCTATCAAGGAGGCCTTCAAACCTGACTCAGTTACACCAGCTCTGTCAGGAGGAATGGGCCAAATTCACCCAACTTATTGTGGGAAGCTTGTGGAAGGCTACCCGAAACGTTTGACCCAAGCTAAACAATTTAAAGGCAATGCTACCAAATACTAATTGAGTATATATAAACGTCTGACCCACTGGGAATGTGATGAAAGAAATAAAAGCTGAAATAAATCATTCTCTCTACTATTATTCTGACATTTCATATTCTTAAAATAAAGTGGAGATCCTAACTGACCTAAAACAGGGAATTCTTACTGGGATTAAATGTCAGGAATTGAGAAAAACTGAGTTTAAATGTATTTGGCTAAGGTGTATGTAAACTTCTGACTTCAATTGTACATTTACATTTTACCTCAACTAACCGGTGCCCCCGCACATTGACTCTGTACCGGTACCCCCCTGTATATAGTCTCGCTATTGTTATTTTACTGCAGCTCTTTAATTACTTGTTACTTTTATTTCTTATTCATATTTTATTTAAACTGCATTGTTGTTTAGGGGCTCGTAAGTAAGCGTTTCACTTTAAGGTCTACACCTGTTGTATTCGGCGCATGTAACTAATCAAATTTGATTTGATTACAGAATGACTATTACTATTACAAACTCCTTGCCAAGTGTTTCCTGAAACACCACATCAGTAACATTTTGAATGCCTGGCAAAGTTAGGCTCTGAAACGCGATGCATTTAATGTCTGCTTCTGTTCCTCGGTACTTTAGATGACCTTGTCTTTCTGTAAAGAAACATTTCAATATTCCATAGTAATTACTCAGATAGATGGTCAGGACATCAACTCTTGGAATTTCTGTCATTGGTCACCAGTGATATAACACACTGGAGCAGCAGTAGCACTTGGATACACCATTTTATTTGTTGCTTTAACACCCTTGCTTTCAAAGAGCACCCTTTCAGTACCAGTAGCAGTGCCATTCATTTTGGAGACTTTGTGAAGAATTACTCTCAGCGCAATAACATTGATCTTCCGTTTGGAATCTTCACTAGACATCATTGCAATAAAGAACAAAATGTTAAATATTGAGACATATTTTCCATCATGCACAAAACTTTACAGTAGCTGTATTCCAGCTATGCTGTTGATTAGCACAATGTCTAACAACACAATTTGTACTGTTTGTCTCCAAAAACACATAACAGATGACAAAGCACCACAAGGGTAAATATTTAGAACCCACAGAATTTTCCAGTCAGTTTGTCCTCATCACACTGCAATATGCAAATTAAATCATGGGCAAAGTATGCAAATGTATCTCTATATCTGTAAACAGGACCATTCGCCAGTATTTTACAGTACCAACACAATAACCATGAAACTCGACACAATAACCATGAAACAGTATTTTATTGCCATAATCAGAGAGGGTATAACTGAAGAAAGGTAAGTATTTTAAATGTATTCACTGTTTCTCAAAATATCTTCGTTAATTGACAAGAAAAGTTATGTGAGGAAACTGTTAAAACTTGTATTCAATTTGACCAATGATGTGCACAATTGCATGGACGAGTTCTATTAACTTGGTTAACTGATGGTGTGTTAAGACATGGCCAGAGGGCAGAGGCTTACTTGGGGCAAAGTAAAGACCCGCCGGTGACAAATTGATATAATTGGATTGTCTGCTGAAGTGGCATGTGGTGCGACAATGTGTTTTTTAAGGTATTAGCAGAAATCATCGGCTGTAGTCATGGTTACAGTTTATCATGTTTGGGAGTGTGGGACCATTAGCAAGAGAGAAAGAAATCTGGCCTTAGACTGCTTCATTTTTTAGGAAGTGGTTTGCATGCAATTGCGAGTGCTGGACCTCTTGCAGATGATAGATTGTGTTGAGTGATGCCTTTATTACATCTGGAAAGTCTGCAAAGCCTTCCTTGATCCTCTACTAGCACACAAGCTGTGCTGTTTCCTACCACTTAATGTTTACCACATTTACTTTTCCTCTCTGAGTTTGCTAATCAAGCGCCCTAGTGAACAAAGACTTAAAATGCACTATATATACAAAAGTATGTGGACACCCCTTCAAGTGAGTGAATTCAGCTATTTCAGCCCCACCCGTTGCTGACAGGTGTATAAAATCGAGCACACAGCCATGCAATCTCCATAGACAAACATTAGCAGTAGAATGGCCTTACTGAAGAGCTCAGTGACTTTAAACGTGGCGCCGTCATAGGATGCCACCTGTCCAACAGTTCGTCAAATTTATTTCCTGCTAGAGTTGCTCCGGTTAACTGTAAGTGTTGTTATTGTGAAGTGGAAGAGTCTAGAAGAAACAACAGCTCAGCCACAAACTCACAGAACGGGACCGCCAAGTGCTGAAGCGTGTAGTGCGTAAAAATCGTCTGTCCTCAGTTGCAACACTCACTACCTAGTTCCAAACTGCCACTGGAAGCAACGTCAGCTTCATGAAATGGGTTTCCATGGCCGAGCAGTCGCACACAAGCCTAAGATCACCATGCACAATGCAAGCGTCAGCTGGAGTGGTGTAAAGCTCGCCGTCATTGGACAGTGGAATAGTTCTCTGGAGTGATGAATCACGCTTCACCATCTGGCAGTCCGATGGACGAATCTGGATTTGGCGGATGCCAGGAGAATGCTACATGCCCCAATGCATAGCGCCATCTGTAACGTTTGGTGAAGTAGGAGTAATGGTCTGGGGCTGTTTTTCATGGTTCGGGCTAGGCCCCATAGTTCCAGTGAAGGGAAATCTTAACACTACAGCATACAATGACATTCTAGACGATTCTGTGCTTCCAACTTTGTGGCAACAGTTTGGGGAAGGCCCTTCCCTGTTTCAGTATGACAATGCCCCCATGCACAAAATGAGCTCCATACTGAAATGGTTTGTCGTGATCAGTGTGGAAGAACTTGACTGGCCTGCACAGAGACCTGACCTGAACCCCATCCAAAACCTTTGGGATGAATTGGAACTCTGACTGTGAGCCAGGCCTAATCGCCCAACATCAGCGCCTTACCTCGCTAATGTTCTTATGGCTGAATGGAAGCAAGTCCCCGCAGCAATGTTCCAACATCTAGTGAAAAGCCTTCCCAGAAGAGTGGAGGCTGTTATAGCAGCAAAGAGGGAACAACCCCATATGAATGCCCATGATATTCGACGAGCAGGTGTCCACATACTTTTGGTCATGTAGTGTATGTGTGTTATTATCGTCTCTTTTTATTCTTCTCTGTATTGTACGTTCATGCACTTCCTTCCTGTGTCAAAAATGAAAGGAACCAGACAAGAAGACGATGATGATTCGCAGGCGTCTACTGTACATCCTTCCATTTAGTCCGTCCTGCCGTTTACGGAAACAATGTTCCCTTAGCATCTTTTGACAGCTAGAAATATATCTGCGCTCTTAACTCAATACATACCCTGTCACTTTGTGATAGGATATGGTGGACTTATTTATATTGGCTCCCGAATGGCACAGCGGTCTAAGGCACTGCATCTCTGTGCTAGAGGTGTCACTACAGACCCTGGTTCAATTCCAGGATGTATCACAACCAGGCCATCATTGTAAATAAGAACTTGTTCTTAACCTACTTGCCTAGCTAAATAAAGGTTAAATAAAATGATGTACATATTTTGCATTCAAGCGGGGATTTGCCGTGTAAAAATCACCTAACACCATATTGTTTGGGATAATATGATTACCAGTAGCCTTTCCCAAAGATACAAGTAACCTACGCTTTATGTACAGTACATACAGTGTGTCTACCCTCTCCCTCATTGTGAGTATTACATCTTAAAGGAGATTAAATTCACCTAAATCAATCTTTCATGCAACATAAATATCTCTTCAATCAGTGTAAATGAAGGGGAGGAGACAGGTTAAAGAAGAATTTTAAAGCCTTGTAACAACTGAGACATGGATTGTGTATGTGTGCCATTCAGAGGATGAATGGGCAAGAAAAAATATTTAAGAGCCTTTGAATGGGGTATGGAAGTAGGTGCCAGGTGCACCGGTTTGTGTCAAGAACAGCAATACTCAACAGTTTCCTGTTTGTCTCAAGAATGGTCTACATCCAGCCAACTTAACACAACTGTGAGAAGCATTGGAGTCAACATGGGCTAGCATGCCTGTGGAATGCTTTCGACACCTTGTAGAGTCCATGCCCCAACAAATGGAGGCTGTTCTGAGGGCAAAAGGGGGTGCAACTCAATATTAGGAAAGTGTTCCTAATGTTTTGTACACTCAGTATACATTACAACTGTATTGTAGTATTAAGTATTTTCACATTCCATGTTAAGTATAAAAAAATAGGTCTCAAGTTTAAAAAAAATTGCTCCATCAGTGGAGGCTCCTCAGAAGAGAAAGGGGAGGACCATCCTCCTCAGTGAATTTCATAAAAATAAAAATAGTGAAACATTAAAAAGGTAAACATTTTTGTGTACATTTTAAGAGAAGCCAGTTTAGAAAGGAAACCCAAGTGCCCCGCCTCAGCTGAAGCATTAGCTGAGATGGTACCAATTAGAGGCTAGTATCAATCACGGCTACCTTATTGGGTGGATATTTAAGTTTTATGGGTCTGCTCTCTCATCCTGCTGCCGTTTGCTGCTACTGCTAATATGTGATGGCTTCTTGCTCTGCATCAACGCTGCTGTGTAACTAGATGTTTCTCGCTATGGTGCTGTGTTCTGACAATAATATTTTCTTTGTGAATGCTCACTAGCTGCGTTTGAACCTCGTCCGGGTCATTCAATATGCTCATGTTTCAATGTTTTGTTGCTGAATGTGAGGATCAACCATGTTGCTGCTCTACTGTTGTCAGTCAATAGCGGCTACAAACTAGCTAGCTAAGTAGAATTAGCCTCGGAAGTAGCCTATTATATAGCTAGCTAATTGTTTGTTCCCAATACCAGCTTTCAGGCAGATTGGTGAACACACACCCCATCATGGGGAGTCATGCCCCGTAATATAAGAAGGAAGTAGACCATGCTAGGCTACCATGCAGGCAAAGCATCAATATACAGGAGTGAGTAGCAATGTTGTCTATTCATGAGCAGGAGATGGTGTTATCATGGTTATTCGATAGTATTTCAGTCTATATACATGCGTTTATTATTTAGTACAGAACCAATTTCGATAGTAGTTATCACTATGCATCACGCAGCTCATGAGAACACTGGAATTATGTATATTATCAGTGATGGGCTATATTTTATATCCGGAAGGCCAAAGTTAGTTACTTTAAGGATCAGTTCTCTCTCTGCGGGTCTAACCCCAAGAAGTTCTGGAAAACGGTTGAAGACCTGGAGAATAAACCGTCCTCCTCACAGATGCACATGTCCCTTAATGTTGATGATGTGGTTGTTACTGACAAGAAGCACATAGCTGAGCTCTTTAATCACCACTTCATTAACCAGGATTCATATTTGACTCAGCCATGCCTCCTTGCCCGTCGAATATATCCTCATCTCTCACCCCTTCTAATGCGACTCTCCCCAATGCTTCTCCCTCTTTTCCCCCAGCCCCGCTACAAAGTTTCTCCCTGCAGGCAGTCATTGAGTCTGAGATGCTAAAGGAGCTCCTTGAACTTGACCCCCAAAAACTCATCTGAGTCAGATGGTTTAGACAGTTTCATCTTTAAGGTTGCTGCCCCTATCATCGCCAAACCTATCTCCGACCATTTTAACCTGTCTCTCCTTTCTAGGGAGGTTCCCATTGCTTGGAAGGCAACCACAGTTTGTCTTTTATTTAAAGGGTAGATCAAGCTGATCCTAACTGTTATAGGCCTATTTCTATTTTGACCTGTTTATCAAAAATGACTGTCTTTCTTGATGTCTACAATATTCTCTCTGGTATGCAATCTGCTTTCCGCTCAGGTTATGGATGTGTCACTGCAACCTTAAAGGTCCTCAATGATGTCACCATTGCCCTTGATTCTAAGCAATGTTGTGCTGCTATTTATATTGACTTGGCCAAAGCTTTTGATACGGTAGACCATTCCATGTCACACCTTGATCAGTTTCACCTGTCCGCGTTATTGTCTCCACCCCCTCCAGGTGTCGCTTGTTTTCCCCAGTGTATTTATCCCTGTGTTTCCTGTCTCTCTGTGCTAGTTTGTCTTGTATGTTTCCAAGTCAACCAGCGTTTTTCCCGGTCTCCTGCTTTTTGCATTCTCCTTTTTATAGTCCTCCTGGTTTTGACCCTTGCCTGCTTCTGGAATTTGTACCCGCCTGCCTGACCACTCTGCCTGCCTTGACGGAAGGAGGGAGAGTTGTATGGCATTGAAGCTTGTCTGGAGGTTAGTTAACACAGTGTCCAAAGAAGGGCCAGATGTATACAGAATGGTGTCGTCTGCGTAGATGTGGATCAGAGAATCACCAGCAGCAAGAGCGACATCATTGATGTATACAGAGAAGAGAGTCGGCCCGAGAATTGAACCCTGTGGCACTCCCATAGAGACTGCCAGAGGTCCGGACAACAGTCCCTCCGATTTGACACACTGAACTCTGTCAGAGAAGTAGTTTGTGAACCAGGCGAGGCAGTCATTTGAGAAACTAAGGCTGTTGAGTCTGCCGATAAGAATGTGGTGATTGACAGAGTCGAAAGCCTTGGCCAGGTCGATGAATACGGCCGCACAGTAATGTCTCTTATCGATGGCAGTTATGATATCGTTTAGGACCTTGAGCGTGGCTGAGGTGCACCCATGACCATCTCTGAAACCAGATTGCATAGCGGAGAAGGTACGGTGGGATTCAAAATGGTTGGTGATCTGTTTGTTAACTTGGCTTTCAAAGACCTTAGAAAGGCAGAGTAGGATAGATATAGGTCTGTAGCAGTTTGGGTCTAGAGTGTCTCCCCCTTTGAAGACCAATCTTTTGGGAATCTCAGACAATACGAAAGAGAGGATGAACAGGCTAGTAATAGGGGTTGCAACAATTTTGGCAGGTAATTTTAGAAAGAGAGGGTCCAGATTGTCTAGCTTGGCTGATTTGTGTGGGTCTAGATCTTGCAGTTCTTTCAGAACATCAGTTATCGGGATTTGGGTGAAGGAGAAATGGTGAGGGCTTGGGCGGGGTGCTGTGGAGGGTGCCGGGCAGTTGACCGGGGTAGGGATAGCCAGGTGGAAAACATGGCCAGCCGTAGAGAAATGCTTATTGAAATTCTCAATTATAGTGGATTTATCGATAATGACAGTGCTTCCTAGCCTCAGTGCAGTGGGCAGCTGGTAGGAGGTGCTCTTATTCTCCATGGACTTTACAGTGTCCTAGAACTTTTTTGAGTTTGTACTACAGGATGCAAATTTCTGTTTGAAAAAGCTAGCCTTAGCTTTCCTAACTGCCCGTGTATATTGGTTTCTAACTTCCCTGAAAAGTTGCGTATCACGGGGGCTATTCGATGCTAATGCAGAACGCCACAGGATGTTTTCGTGCTGGTCAAGGGTAGACAGGTCTGGAGTGAACCAAGGGCTACATCTATTTCTGGTTCTACATTTTTTGAATGGAGCATGCTTATTTAAGATTGTGAGGAAGGCACTTTTAAAGAATAACCAGGCATCCTCTACTGACGAGATGAGGTCAATGTCATTCCAGGATACCCCGGCCAGGTCGATTAGAAAGGCATGTTCGCTGAAGTGTTTTAGGGAGCGTTTGACAGTGATGAGGGCTGGTCGTTTGACCACAGACCCATTACGGACGCAGGCAATGAGGCAGTGGTCGCTGAGATCTTGGTTGAAAACAGCAGAGGTGTATTTGGAGGGCGAGTTAGTTAGGATGATACCTATGAGGGTGCCCGTGTTTACGGATTTGGGGTTGTACCTGGTAGGTTCATTGATAATTTATATGAGATCGAGGGCATCAAGCTTAGATTGTAGGATGGCCGGGGTGTAGAGCATGTCCCAGTTTAGGTCATCTAGCAGCACGAGCTCAGAGGATAGATGGGGGCAATCAATTCACATATGGTGTCCAGGGCACAGCTGGGGGCAGAGGGTGGTCTATAGCAAGCGGCAATGGTGAGAGACTTGTTTCTGGAAAGGAATTTTTAGAAGTAGAAGATTGAAATTTTTGGTACAGACCTGAATAGTAAGACAGAACTCTGCAGGCTTTCTCTGCAGTAGATTGCAACACCGCCCCCTTTGGCAGTTCTATCTTGGTGGAAAATGTTATAGTTAGGGATCGAAATTTCAGGGTTTTTGGTGGTTTTCCATAGCCAGGATTCAGACACGGCTAAGACATCCGGGTTGGCAGAATGTGCTAAAGCAGTGAATAAAGCAAACTTAGGGAGTAGGCTTCTAATGTTAACATGCATGAAACCAAGGCTTTTACGGCTACAGAAGTCAACAAATGAGAGCACCTGGGGAGTAGGAGTGGAGCTAGGCACTGCAGGTCCTGGATTAACCTCTACATCACCAGAGGAACAGAGGAGAAGTAGGATAAGGGTACGGCTAAAGGCTAAAAGAACTGGCCATCTAGCACGTTCGGAACAGAGAGTAAAATGAGCAGGTTTCTGGGCGCAATAGCATAGATTCAAGGCATAATGTACAGACAAAGGTATGGTAGGAAGAGAGTACATTGGAGGTAAACCTAGGCATTGAGTAATGATGAGAGAGATATAGTCTCTAGAGACGTTTAAACCAGGTGATGTCATCGCATATGTGGGAGGTGGAACTGTCACGTCCTGACCAGTAAAGGGGTCGTTTGTCATTGTAGTATGGTCAGGGCGTGGCAGGATGTTTGTTTTGTGTGTTATGGTGTTTTTGTTTTTTGTTGTATGTTTTCTATATCTATGGTTAAATCTAGTTTTTCTATTTCTATGTTGGTTTTTGGGCATGACCTCCAATTAGAGCCAGCTGGTTGTCGTTGTCTCTAATTGGAGGCCATATTTAGTTGATGTTGTTTCACTTGTGTTTTGTGGGTGGTTATTTTCTGTATAGCCTGGATGCCTTATGGAACTGTTTTTCGTCGTTTGTTTATTTTGTTTAAGTGTTTTCATCAAATAAATTAAGTATGAGCACTATACCCGCTGCGCCTTGGTCTGTCCCTTACGACGCCTATGACAGAACCACCCACCAAAGAAGGACCAAGCAGCGAAAGAAGGAGCAGCAAGATAAATATTTGGAGTCGTGGACATGGGAGGAGATCTTAGACGGGAAAGGACCCTGGAGGCAAGCTGGGGAGTACCGGCGACCGAAGGAGGAACTGGAGGCAGCAAAGGCAGAGCGGCGCTACAATGAGGCGCTGTATAGGCCCAAAGGCAAGTGCGAGAGGCAGCCCCCGAAATGTTTTTGGGGGGAGGTTAGCTAGGTTGCGTGCGTATGGGCGACACCGTGCACATTTCTGCATAGCTCGGTGCTCTCGTCACCCGCTCCCCACGGTAAGCACGGGGAGTTGGCTCAGGACTCCACCCTGACTCTGCCCAACTCCCCGTGCTTACCGTGGGGAGCGGGTGACGAGAGCACCGAGCTATGCAGAAATGCGCACGGTGTCGCCCATACGCACGCACAATCCGGTACGGTCAGTACGGGCTCCGCAGCGTTGCCGGGCGAGAGTTGGCCGGCAGCCAGGGAGAAGTGTGCCGGCGCAGCGCATCTGGCCACCAGTGCATCTCCTCGGTCCAGCTTACCCTGCGCCTGCTCTATGCACGGCAGCCCTCACTCTCCAGCACAGCCCAGTTCGCCCTGTGCCAGCACTCCGCCCGTGCCGG
The DNA here is from genome assembly GCF_901001165.1 of Salmo trutta. NCBI lineage: Eukaryota > Metazoa > Chordata > Actinopteri > Salmoniformes > Salmonidae > Salmo > Salmo trutta. The sequence continues at coordinate 27,688,246 of NC_042979.1, forward strand.
GCTACTGTGACCACTCAGCCAGGACGAGGTGTGCCAACCCTGAGTTCCAGACCGCCGGTGCGCCTCCACGGCCCAGTGTGCCCCATGCCCGCTCTGCACACCCAGTTTGTAAGTCTCCCCAGTCCGGGAAGACCGGTCCCAGCTTCACGCAGGAGGCCTCCAGCAACGGTCCTCAGCCCGGAGCCTCCAGCGACGCTCCTCAGCCCGGAGCCTCCAGCGACACTTCTCAGCCCGGAGCCTCCAGCGACGCTCCGCAGCCCGGAGCCTCCAGCTACGGTCCGCAGCCCGGAGCCTCCAGCTATGCTCCTCAGCCAGGAGTCTCCAGCGACGCTCCTCAGCCAGGAGTCTCCAGCGACGCTCCTCAGCCAGGAGTCTCCAGCGACGCTCCCCAACCTGGAGCCTCCAGCGACGCCCCTCAGCCCGGAGTCTCCAGCGATGCCTCTCAGCCCGGGTCCTCCAGCGACGCCTCTCAGCCCAGGGCCTCCAGCGTGAAGATAGTTGAGAGAATGCAAAGCTGTCATCAAGGCAAAGGGTGGCTACTTTGAAGAATCTCAAATATAACATATATTTTGATTTGTTTAACACTTTTTTGGTTACTACATGATTCCATATGTGTTATTTCATAGTTTTGATGTCTTCAATATTATTCTACAATGTAGAAAATAGTAAAAATAAAGAAGTAGGTGTGTCCAAACTTTTGACTGGTACTGTATATTACTTGTATAAACTGTGCCTTTTTTTATAGAAAACAAACCAAATAGGAGCTAAAAACTTTGTTGAAAAAGTACAAAAACTTTGGACGCCATCTTGTTCCCTTTGCTTGCATGCAAACCATTATAATGTACATGTAAAACATTTGCAACCCTCCCTTCCCTCCCTTTAGTTCAGGGGGATTGTTTTGTTGTTTTGGGTTTTTTGTTTAGTTATGAGGTGCATCCGGGGTCTGCACCTTTAAGGGGGGGGGGGGGGTACTGTCACGTCCTGACCAGCAGAGGGAGTAGTTGTTTAGTATTTTGGTCAGGACGTGGCAGAGGGATGTTTGTTTTGTATGGTGGGGGTTTTGTGTGTGTTAGAGAGGGGTGTTTGATTTATGTGTTCCTGGGTTTTGGGTGTATGTTCTAGGTTAGTTGTTCTAGGTTGTATTTCTGCATGTTGTCTAGTTTAGGTTTGGGTGCTGGACTCTCAATTGGAGGCCGGTGTTTCTCGTTGCCTCTGATTGAGAGTCCTATATGGGTAATTGTTTGGTTTAGTGTTTGTGGGAGATTGTTTCTTGTTTTGCCTGTGTGAGCCTTAGTATCTGTTTTGTTGTTCGTTGTTTTGTTCTTTTGGTGTTCACTTTGATTTCAAATAAATATCAAGATGAGCATCCACATTCCTGCTGCGTTTTGGTCCTCCATTCCAGACGACAACCGTGACAGGTGGAATGATGAGATGGAGTTAGTAGTGTTCAGTATCAGGCATTCTCCATGTTTGAAGAAGAAACATCCAAGACCTCACGATCCCACTAATTGTCCCATTGACGTCACAGCACCCCCTAGCGGCAGTAATCATATACATTAAATCCAATGCAAATAGCTGGGAGGCCGAGAAATTTATACAAGGGATGTCTCCATAAAATAACCAACTATATAAACATATGTGTCAGGGATTTCTTCGTCGTCAGACGATATGGCGAAATCATCATCAGAAAATGAGGACCAATATGCAGCAGAGTTGAGATAGTTCATTTTGAACTTTTAATAAATTCCAAAACGAACATACAAAATAACAAAAACGAACTCACGATACACTGACAGTCCTGTTAGGTTTACACACACTAAACACGGAACAATCTCCCACAATTAAACAGACAAACACACCCAACTAATATAGGACTTCCAATCAAAGGCAACACCACACAGCTGCCTTCAATTGGAAGTCCTCCCCAATTAACTGAACATAGAAATAGATCAACCAGACTACACATAGAAATACATCAACATAGACCATAACTCAAAACCCGGAAATAATAAATCAAACGCCCTCCTAACTAACACACCACCCTGAACCACATAAAACAAATACCCTCTGCCACGTCCTGACCAAACTAAAATGACAATTAACCCTTATACTGGCCAGGACGTGACAATATGACCATACAGTATCTGTGTTCGTCACAGTACAATAGTAATGTTCCTCTTCTTTCTATTGTGAGCTTAAATGTAATAAGGGACAAATGTCGTAGGCCGAAAGCATGAGTATAGCTCTTCGTCTATATGCACCATAATACTACACATTATGCATGAGTCTCATGCCTTGAGACCTCCAAAAGTGTTTCATAATATTTCAGCAAACCTCCACAGTTTCTCCTAGCTGCTGTGGTACAGAACAAAAGACCTGCTCCAGGGAGAAAGGTCCCGTGTCTCACTCCCACACATTTTCCATCCATACGTCCAGGTCTCCAAGTCAAGAGACCACAGCATTTCTGCAGCTGTGAGCCTAAAAGCGCTGAGTAGCTGCTAACCAGAGCCAGGTTGTACAACCTTCCCTGAAGGTTGGTCATCTCTCAGTGTTGGGAAATATCAGATGTATGGTATGAACTAAGCAAGCCTGAAGCAACCTGGGCTGGAATACAAGGAGGCCTGCCTATACAACAGAGCACAGTAGAGAGCTGGATAGAAGAGAGCATCTAGTTCCTCGGTGTCCACATCGCTAAGGAATTAACATGGTCCACACACACCCACACAGTTGTGAGAAGGGCATGACAGCACCTCTTCCCTCTGAAAGGCTGAAAAGATTTGGAATGGGTCCTCAGATCCTCAAAACGTTCTACAGCTGCGTCATTAAGAGCGTTGGCTGCATCACCACATGGTACGGCAACTGCAAGGCACCTGACCGCAAGGCGCTACAGACGGTGGTGAGTATGGCCCAGTACATCACTGGGGCTGAGCTCCCTGCCATCCAGGACCTCTATACCAGGCGGTGTCAGAGGAAGGCCCAAAACATTTTTGAAGGTTCCAGCCACCCAAGCCATAGACTGTTCTCTCTGTTACCGCACAGTAAGCGATAACAGTGCGTCAAGTCTGGTACCCTGGACAGATCTTTCCCGCAGGCCATAAGACTGCTAAACAAGACTGCTAAATAGCTAATCAAATGGCTACCCCGGACTACCTGCATTGACCCCTTTTTGCACTAACTCTCTTGCACTGACTATATGCATACACACTTGACTCTACCCACACCTTCACACATACTTATGCTGACACCCCAACACACACTTACAAATCCCAACACACACACACACACTACAAATACCCACACACACACATTACACACACACACTTTCACACTCACCACATACACTGCTGCTACTGTCTATCTATTCTGTTGCCTAGTTATTTTACCTCTACCTATATCTATACATAGCTACCTCAATGACCTCGTACCCTGCACATCGACTCGGTACTGGTACTCCCAATATAAAGCCATGTTATTTTACTTGTTATTTGTTATTCACTGTATATTTATTCCTCATGTCACTATTATTATTATTTTTTTCTTAATCTTTTACTCTGCATTGTTGGGAAAGGACCCGTAAGTGTTTCACTATTAGTCTACACCTGTTGTTTATGAAGCATGTGACAAATACAATTTGATGTGATTTGATTTCACTAAACTGTTTGGTGCAGCAACCCATCTTGAACCTTCTTGAGTTGTTTGTTACAAAACAAGCACAATCAATGTTTCTAGCCAGGACACAGTTTAGAATGGTTTAAAGTCTCCAGTCCAAAAAAATCAGCCAAGACAGGGCCCCAACCCACTGTTTGAGAAGCACTGCTGTAGACCACAATCCACACACATTTCAGACGTTCATCTAAAATATTGGTACATTCGTGACGAAGACTGTTATCTAGTTTTATAATGGAAAAGACAATCATCAATATTATGCCTGGACAAATAACTGCTCCATTTCCGACGTCTTGCTTCCGGACAAGCTTAACACCTTCTTCGCCCACTTTGAGGATAACACAGCGCCACCAACGTGTCCCGCTACCAAGGACTGTGAGGTCTCCTTCTCCGTGGCCGACGTGAGTAAGACATTTAAGTGTGTTAACCCACGCATGTCTGCTGGTCCAGACGGCATCCCTAGCCACGTCCTCAGAGCATGCGCAGAACAGCTGGCTGGAGTGTTTACGGACATATTCAATCTCTCCCTATCCCAATCTTCTTTCCCCACTTGCTTCAAGATGTCCACCATTGTTTCTGTACCCAAGAACGCAAAGATAACTGAACTAAATGACTATCGCCCCGTAGCACTCACTTCTGTCATCATGAAGTGCTTTGAGAGGCTAGTTAAGGATCATATCACCTCCACCTTACCTGACACCCTAGACCCTCTTCAATTTGCTTACCGCGCCAATAGATCCACAGATGATGCAATCGCCCTCGCACTGCACACTGCCCTATCCCATTTGGACAAGAGGAAAACCTATGTAAGAATGTTGTTCATTGACTATAGCTCAGCATTCAACACCATAGTACCCTCCAAGCTCATCATTAAGCTCGGGCCCTGGGTCTGAACCCCATCCTGTGCAATTTGGTCCTGGACTACCTTCACCGCCCCCAGGTGGTGAAGGTAGGAAACAACACCTCCACTTCACTGATCCTCAACACAGGGGCCCCACAAGGGTGTGTGCTCAGCTCCCTCCTGTACTCCCTGTTCACCCATGACTGCGTGGCCATGCACGCCTCCAACTCATGAAGTTTGCAGACGACACAACAGTAGTAGGCCTGATTACCAACAATGACAAGACAGCCTACAGGGAGGAGGTGAGGGCACTGGGAGAGTGGTGCCAGGAAAATAACCTCTCACTCAACGTCAACAAAACAAAGGAGCTGATATTGGACTTCAGGAAACAGCAGAGGTAGCACGCCCCTATCCACATCGACGGGACCGCAGTGGAGAAGGTGTAAAGCTTCAAGTTCCTCGGCGTACACATCACTGACAGTCTGAAACGGTCCACCCACAAAGGCAGTGTTGTGAAGAAGGCGCAACCTTCAACCTTAGAAGGCTAAAGAAATTTGGCTTGGCCCCTAAAACCCTCACAAACTTTTACAGATGCACAATTGAGAGCCTTCTGTCGGGCTGTATCACCGTCTGGGCTCTCCAGAGGGTGGTGTGATCTGCCCAACACATTACCGGAGGCAAACTACTTGCCCTCCAGGACACCTACAGCACCCGATGTCACAAGAAGGCCAAAAGATCATCAACGACATCAAACACCCGAGCCACGGCCTGTTCACCCTGCTATCATCCTGAGGGCGAGTACAGGTGCATCAAAGCTGGGACCGAGAGACTGAAAAACAGCTTCTATCTTAAGACCATCAGACTGTTAAATAGCCATCATTAGCCGGCTTCCACCCGGTTATGCAACCCTGCACCTTAGAGGCTGCTGCCCTATATACATAGTCTTGGAATCACTGGCCACTTTAATAGTGGAACACTAGTCACTTTAGTAATGTATACATATTCTTTACATTCTGTTTTTATTCATCTCATATGTATATACTGTATTCTATTCTACTGTATTTTAGTCAATGCCACTCCGACATTGCTCAATCTAATATTTATAAATTTCTTAATTCCATTCTTTTACTTTTAGATTTGTTTGTATCGTTGTGAATTGTTTTAGATTCTACTGCACTGTGAAATACTACTGCACTGTTGGAGCTAGGAACATAAGCATTTCACTACACCTGCAATAATATCTGCTAAATATGTGTAGGTGACCAATAGAATTTGATTTGATTTGAAATTCTCTATGCCATTTGTTTCCATTTTGGATACATAAGTTCTGCTGGATAATTAGGCACACTGCTCAGCTAGCTAAGTAGCCTTCAAGCTAGCTAATGTTTGCTAGCACCTCTGTCCTACATAGCAAGCTTGGAAACATTAGCTAGCTAACTAGCATTAGGTGAAACATAAAGCATATTTTTTAATATAGAAATTCTGCTATACAATTTAGCATAAGATAATCTTTGGCATTATATAGTTAGCTAGCTAAGTAGATCACGTTTCTGGCTAGTTAGCTTTGCTAGCTAGCAAACGTTAGCTGCCAGCTAGCTAGCTAGCATAAATATGACAGAACTTTCATGCAATTTGTTTAGCTAACTTTTTTGGATTAGCTTGGAAGATAGCTAGTTATCTGACCTTTGAACTCAGGTACTGTCTCTTGCTAGGCTGCTACACACAGCCTACATTGTTGTCACCATATTAGCTAAAGTAACATCATAGTCAGCATAGCCAATAGAACTAACGCGCTAGTAAACCCGCTACAATCATGAACGGTAGTGTACAGTCAGTAAGCAGTTACACCGGCGGGCCACGGTGGCAATAAATTAGTAATACCAAAAGCTTACCTTGACTTGAAAGATTTCCAGTGTTGTGTTGAAAAGTCATAGCCAGCTAGCTAACATAGCATCCCTCTGTTTGAGCAGGGTGTTTCAATAGGCTAAACTAGATAGTTGCATTTGCTAGCTAAGTAAGTGACACTGAAAGTGAGAGAAAAAATTACTCTGTCTCTCTCTCTCTCTCTATTTCTCTCTTGCTTCTCCTTATTTTGGAAGAAATCAAATTTGGTCAAAACTTTCAACAATTGTCTTTTTCTCTCTTTGAGTCATCTACTCACCACATTGTATACACGTATGTGCTAGCTAGCTGTAGCTTATGCTTTCAGTACTAGATTCATTCTCTGATCCTTTGATTGGGTGGACAACATGTCCGTTCATGCTGCAAAAGCTCTGTTAGGCTAGAGGACATCCTCTGGATGTTGCCATAATTACTGTGTAAGTCTATGGAAGGGGGGTGAGAACTATGAGCCTCCTAGGTTTTGTATTGAAGTCAATGTACCCAGAGGAGGACGGAAGCTAGCTGTCCTCCGGCTACACCATGGTGCTACCCTACAGAGTGCTGTTTAGGCTACTGTAGACCTTTGCAAAATATGTGTTTTAATCAGTTATTTGGTGACGTGATTATATTTAGTGTAGTTTTATCTAAAATGTATAACTTTTTTAATGTTTTACAATTTCAATTTGAATGAAATTCACTGAGGATGATGGTCCTCCCCTTCCTCCTCTGAGGAGCCTCCACTGTAGTAGAGTTATGTGTAGCTAGAGTGTCTATGCTAAATTGTCATAAATTGCTCTTCTCTCCAACAGATTCCCATAAGGTCTCAGACTCAAAGATTGGGAAATGCTTAACAAGAAAGAAACAGATTAAGATGTATTTTAAATACTTAATCTATTGTCTATTTATATTCTGACTTGTAATGTTAAAAAGACAACTCCCTTGTTAGGCTACTCACTATACCAATGGTAGGCTACAGATTTGCCTCACTGCAATTAAAATAGTTTTCCAAATGTATCCTTCTATTAAATTACATATTGTTCTTTCTATGTATTGCATGTTTGATGAGTGTCACGTCCTGACCAGCAGAGGGCGTAATGGTGTTAGTTTTGGTCAGGATGTGGCAGGGGTTTTGTGTGTGTGAATGGTTGTGTTGGTGATTGGGACTCCCAATTGAAGGCAGGTGTGTTGAGTTGCCTTTGATTGGGAGTCCTATATAGGAATGTGTGTTTTTCTTTGGGGTTGTGGGTAGTTGTTTGTGAGCACTGCGTTTGTGAGCCTGCTACACTGTTGCCATCGTGAGTATTGTTTATTGTTTTGCCTGTGGATGCTTTACTTAAGTTTATTAAAATAAACTATGAGTATCCACATTCCCACTGCGCCTTGGTCCATTCTTGAAGACAGCTGTTACAGAACTACCCACCACCAAAGGACCAAGCAGCGGACGTACGAGGAGGAAGGATGGACCTGGGAGGGCAAGTTAAGGGAGCTAAGGGAACCCGAGAGGCAGCCCCAATATTTTTTTTGGGGGGGGCACAAGGGCTGTTTGACGGGGCGAGAAGGGAGCCCCAGGCCAGCTCCCCGCACTAGCCCTGAGGTGCGTGTCTACAGGCTGGCACGTCCAGTACCAGCCCCACGCATCAGGCGTCTAGTGCGTCAGCCCAGCCTCGCCAGTCAGGAGTTGCCAGAGCTGCCCGCCAGTCAAGAGTCGCCAGAGCTGCCCGCCAGTCAAGAGTCGCCAGAGCTGCCCGCCAGTCAAGAGTCGCCAGAGCTGCCCGCCAGTCAAGAGTCGCCAGAGCTGCCCGCCAGTCAAGAGTCGCCAGAGCTGCCCGCCAGTCAAGAGTCGCCAGAGCTCCCCGCCAGTCAAGAGTCGCCAGAGCTGCCCGCCAGTCAAGAGTCGCCAGAGCTCCCCGCCAGTCAAGAGTCGCCAGAGCTGCCCGCCAGTCAAGAGTTGCCCGACTGCCTGGAGCCGCCAGAGAGGCCGACTGCCCAGAGCCGCCAGAGAGGCCCGACTGCCCGGAGCCGCCAGAGAGGCCCGACTGCCCGGAGCCGCCAGAGTGGCCCGCCTGTCCTCCGGCCCAGCCCGAGTGGCCCGCCTGTCCTCCGGCCCAGCCCGAGTGGCCCGCCTGTCCTCCGGCCCAGCCCGAGTGGCCCGCCTGTCCTCCGGCCCAGCCCGAGTGGCCTGCCTGTCCTCCGGCCCAGCCCGAGTGGCCCGCCTGCCCGGATCTGCCAGAGTGGCCCACCTGCCCTCTGGCCCAGCCCAAGTGGCCCGCCTGCCCTCCGGCCCAGCCAGAGTGGTCCGTCTGCCAGGGTCAGCCCAAGTGGCCCGTCTGCCCGGCGCAGCTATCGGCGCCGCCGAAGTGGGCGACGCCGAAGGTGGAGCGAGGTCCACGTCCTGCACCTGAGCCACCTCCAGGAGAGGTGGGTTGGGGAGGGAGGGTGTAGCACAGTGCTGTCGTTGACGGCAGCCACCCTCCCTTCCCTCCCTTATTGTTTAGGTTGATATTTTTTGTTGTTTGTTTTTTTTTTCTTCTTTTAGGTGCATTCCGGGGTCTGCACCTTGAGGGGGGGGGTACTGTCACGTCCTGACCAGCAGAGGGCGTAATGGTGTTAGTTTTGGTCAGGATGTGGCAGGGGTTTTGTGTGTGTGAATGGTTGTGTTGGTGATTGGGACTCCCAATTGAAGGCAGGTGTGTTGAGTTGCCTTTGATTGGGAGTCCTATATAGGAGTGTGTGTTTTTCTTTGGGGTTGTGGGTAGTTGTTTGTGAGCACTGCGTTTGTGAGCCTGCTACACTGTTGCCGTCGTGAGTATTGTTTATTGTTTTGCCTGTGGATGCTTTACTTAAGTTTATTAAAATAAACTATGAGTATCCACATTCCCGCTGCGCCTTGGTCCATTCTTGAAGACAGCTGTTACAATGAGATTACATGCTGTTATAAATGTTTGCAGCTCATTAATAAATGGTCAGTAGGTTTCCACTTTCTTTAAAGTTATCTTTTCAGCACTTACAAATGTTGGTAACTCATTTGTTAATGGTCAGTGGATTGCCACTTTAAAGTAAGATGTCATTTTAGCAGTTAGAAATTTTGATAACTCAGTTGTAAATATTCATAGGTATGTCACTACAAAATAAGTTATACTTTTAGCAGTTATAAATGCTGATAACACAGTTATAAATGTTTACAGGTCTGTCACTAATAAATTATTGATAGATGATTTGAGAGTTCACTCAGAGCTTAGACATACTTATAGGCAGTATTCTGTACTCATCATAACATACATGAGAGAAGATTCAACACTTTGTTAAACATGTTCAGTCAATGAATGGTGGGTATGAAGACCAAAACATTCAATGTTGTGAGAGGATACCGCCTTCATTGTTTAACCAACCAAAGATATTACGGTTACCATTTCACACCAGAGTGTTCACTATACTTGGACTATGACAGAGAAGTGGTAAGTGTGTTGATATAATCTGGTAAGGGTAATGTGTTAGGAATGATGATGGAATAATGTTCTGGATGCAAATTTGGCCTGGGCATCAGGGTTTCATCAGGGTTTCTTCTATTCCTGGGACCAATGCATCACACCCAAAAGTGAGAAAATAAACTATTGTTCAACTGCAACTATTGAAAATAAGGTAGTATGATGATACATATGGGTTAATCTTATAGGCATTTGTAAGTGCATTTATAAATGGTTAATAACTGGAGCTTAATATTGGCTCACTATTTGGCAAACACTGGCCAGTTATTGGATTATTTTGACCAATGCGATGTCGTTTATTAATAGTTTATAATACTTTTACGAATGATTAAATAATCGTTAACATAATTATAACCCCTTTATAAACTCTTTACAAATGGAATGTTATTGTAAAGTGTTACCAATCAGGGTCTAGGGGCATCTTCATCCTAGTCCTGCTAACTTCCTAACTGGAGCTGTGCACCCCTGCCCTAGAGACATGGTTTGCATTAGAGAGATTGGGTTTGTCAGTTCTATGATGAACAGTCCAGTATCCCCATTGGAAAATACTTCACAGTGGATGGGATCTCCAAAATGGTTCAGGGGACTGTAGCAACTCATCACATCCTTTGTGACTCTTTTTAATATCTACATAAGCTTTTATTTAACCAGGTTAATCTCATTGAGATAACTTTTTGCAAGAGAGACAAGACCGGAGATTGTAGATCTGGTCCAAGATAGAAACCTATAAACCGTGGCCAAGAGAGCAGCAGGGTCAGTAATGTTACAAGTACTTTAATACTAAATCCCCGTAGGTCACATGAGCTAACCTGACATAGCGATCACATCTAGCCGCTCCTAGTGTGTAGTCACCGTCAGCAGTGGGATAGCAGCTCATTGCGGATGTACGGACTAGGCTTTTGTTTCAAAGAGACTGGAGAAAGCGGGCTCCCTCAGACAAAGACGTCCCAAAGCCAAAGGCCTGTCAAAGACGCACGCTCCACAGCTGCTCCGTCGTCTAAACAGCACCACTCGATACATCGAGGAGGACGGTGATGTCATCCTTGTTAAGCTACTGGATGTCAGAGGTTGGGTCAGAGTCAGAATGAGATAGACACGACTGTGTTCATACCAGTATCTATTTCAATGTCCCATGTATCTATTAAAGATGCACTATGTAGAAATCGCTCTGCCATTTCCTGGTTGCTAAAATTCTAATAGTTCACCTAATTTCAGTTTATGTGACAAAACAAGCAGTATACTGTAGAGAACCATTGTACAATCTAAACCGCTGTGAAATATATTTTCCATAACCAAGAATATTGTATTTTCAGCTGTTTTAAGCTGGTGTACAAAACCGAAAGTAAAAAAGGCAAAACAAAACTTAAGAACGAGCAGCATAGAAATAGCGCTTCTTAGACTTGCTTTCAGTGAGAATGACAGATCTATAACACACATTTCTATGTGAATTTGGTCGGGTCGCTTTAATTTGTACAAATTATCGTTAGTTTAGTGTGTCTTTGCACCAAGTATTCAATGACCTGACATTTGCCTAGATAAATGAGTGCAGTGAATTAGCTACATCTGTACTAAATAGAAATAAGCTAGCTCCATTACGTTCACAGTCCTTAAATCATGACAGGCCAGACAGTAATATAAATTAAAAGCCAGTAAATACATATCACACATCAACTGCTGTACTGACACAATACCACAGGCCTGAAGTAACTGTCAGTCTTGGCAAAGGGAAAAGGAGAAATTGGAAATAATGTGTGAATTTCCTAAACCTGGAGGATATGCAGGCATAGCTTCAGAAGATGTCATAACACAAAACATGCATTTATAATCTTGAGATTTTCTTTTAGTCTGCAGATGTGCAGGCTTAAATAAATCTGAAAATAGATTTAAGCTCATTCATTTTTAAACAAAGACAGTAAAAGAACATGCTACTTTTTCCATGACAGACGAAAGGGCATCATTCATTCTGTAACTTAACATCAGAACAGGCTGGCTAAACCTAAAATACCTCAAATTAACCTTCACAATTTTCAATGCTAACACTTCTCTGTGCCAAACCATGCCATTTTGAAAGGAAGGAAATGCCGCTGAACAAGGATACTGCATGCCATGCGTTGCGGCAAGAACCAAACCCAATTTTCCACATTTCCCATCTCTCCAGAGATGATGTCAGCCCGCTGAGTAGCCCTGCAGGCCTTGTGGTGGTGGGGGTCTGTGCCTCAGCTTCACCACGACCAGCCAGCGTCAACGGTGAAGAGAGAAAGCACTGTCTTGTGGAACTAAAATCAGCTGGCACCCACCACACACTCCCCCGCTGCCAGAGGGTGCCCATGGCAGTATGCCCTCCTCCCTGAGTGCTCAGAGAAACTGAGAGCAGAGCAGGCTGGTGAGGAGGGTGATGTAGATACAGGCACCAGTCATTGCAGTGGAACACACACTTTGCACATAGAAATGCATTGAATAGAGACAACGGGATATCTGACAATCATATCTGTTCTACATAATATATTTATATCTGCTCAGTCTTCTGAACAGGCCACAGGTCATAAGAGGTAGACATGAGGTAGTCTACAAAGCCAAGCATCCTGGGAGGTGGAGGGTTATCTGTGGAGTCAGCAGAGTGGATGTGGATGGCGGCTCCGCAAAACAAGCCAATGGAGTAGTGTCATGGAACCTTTACCATGCGAGAATAAACCATGAATCTCTTTCCATGAGGTAGCCCACTATCTACATTGATATACTGTAAAGATCTGATATATTGCTTTTTATGAATCTGTACTGTATATCCTTGAGACAGATATAGTGAGGTAGAGCAGACCTGTTGCCAAGACCATTATGCTCCCTCTTCCTCTCCATCCAGCCTCTGTCAGAAGAACATATAGCCTTACATTTCCTCTCCCTCTGTCCCTTTCTATCAGTACCACATCTTTGAATGATGCCATAAAATACTTGACCTCTGCTCTGCCCTCAAACCCTATATCAGATCTTATTTTGGGAGGTCAAGTGGAGATGTCTTGACCCAGAGTCCTGTTTGACATACATACTGTAGGAGACAATCGCTCTTAGCTTCCTACGTCACTGTAACCTTTGACTCCTAACCAGTGGCATGCCGTCTTTCACGGTGCATTTTCTTTGTCCCAACACTGCATTGAGTGGTGTTTTTCAATCTAACGGCTGGCCATCTCAGTTTGGGGATTTTTTTACTTTTCACCTTACAAGCTCCTAGTTGCATTAGTCTTGCATTTCTGAGAGAAGCCATTGAAGGAAAGGCACAAAGTGGCTAGCTATTCACCTGTGTCTCTGAGACTGAGCTGAATACATCATTATGTCAATCAGACAGCCACTTAATCACAAGGAGACTGACACATTAGACTGACTCGACATAGACAAAGTAATACCTGGCAACTAGCGGTTGTGGTAAACTGATGCTGCTGCTGTTCAGTCACTTAATATTTTACACTCAAATTCCCACAGGATATTCCCCCATATATACTTTTTTCTTTCACCAAACCAAGATCAAGTTCATGTCAAACAAAAGGACACACATACCAATAATCCATGTTTATTAAAAAGGTATTTCATTGAGTATGTGGACCATTAATGTTCGCCGTTGTTACAATATAGAATTACGATTTTCCTGACATTGACTTTTTAGTGATCCCAGAGAAGTTAAAAGCAGGAATTATAAATGAAAAAGAATAGACACAGGGGTCCCATTGTCCTGTGTACGCTTCATTTAAATCTCGCCAGAATATTGAAAAGCTCTTAAACATACACATCAGGGCGAGAGACAATGGTTGCAATATAGTCCGAAGATGAGATTAAGTTACAAAAGATTAGCCTGAATCCTAACTTGAGAACTCAAATGGATATCAATGCAAGAGGAACATGACATTTTGAGTATAAGATGGAGTCCACTTGCTTTATCGTATTGAAGATCAAGACAGATATGGTTGCTAAAGGGCTGCTATGCTGTAGGTCTTTCTAAGGAAAGACAGCTTGAACAGTGTGACATCATGCCAAAACAAGGATTTGATTGGATAAGAAAGGAAACTATTTTCAGTTCATCGAGTGACGCATCTCTCTCTGGATTTCCGCACATTGTTTCAAGGTGAGACATTTTCCACTACATCCAACTAAATGGACAATTAAACTTAGTGATTTCGGCCAGAATCCTTGGAATCTACAGGGTTTCAAACTAATAAACTTAACCCATTTTCTGAACTTACCTATTCACTGTCTTCAAATCAAATCAAATTTTATTGGTCACATGCACATGGTTAGCAGATGTTAATGCAAGTGTAGCAAAATGCTTGTGCTTCTAGTCTGACAGTGCAGTAATATCTAACAAATTCACAACCACTACCTTATACACACAATGTAAGGGGATGGAATAAAAATATGTACATATAAATATATGGATGCACGATGGCCGTGCGGCATAGGCAAGATGCAATAGAAGGTATAAAATACAATATACATATGAGATGAGTAATGTAGGATATGCAAACATTATTAAAGTGGCATGCTGCCATCAATCCACAGTTTCTGGTTAGGGAAGGTTTTAATTGTCACAGTGGGTACAACATCTCCAATGCACTTCCTAATAAACTGACTCACCGAGTCAGCGTATTCGTCAATGTTATTATCTGAAGCTACCCGGAACATATCCCAGTCCACGTGATTGAATTAATCTTGAAGTGTGGAATCCGATTGGTCAGACCAGTGATGGATAGACCTAAGCACGGGCGCAACCTGTTTTAGTTTCTGCCTATAGGAGGGGAGCAACAAGATGGAGTCATGGTCAGATTTGCCGAAGGGAGGGCAGAGGAGGGCCTTGTATGCATCACGGAAGTTATAGTAGCAGTGGTCCAATGTTTTGCTTGAGCAGGTGCAACAATCATTGTGCTGGTAGAATTTAGGTAACCTTGTTCTCAAATTAGCTTTGTTAAAATGCCTAGCTACAATAAATGCAGCCTCAGGATATATGGTTTCCAGTTTACGTAGAGTCCCGTAAAGTTATTTCAGGGCCGCCGAGGTATCTGCTTGGGGGGGGGGATATACATGGTTGTGACTATAATCAAAGAGAATTCTCTTGGAAGATAATTCGGTCTGCATTTGATTGTAAGGAATTCTAGGTCAGGCGAACAAAAGGACTTGAGATCCTGTATGTTGTTATGATTACACCATAAGTCGTTGATCATGAGGCATACACCCCCGCCTTTCTTCTTACCAGAGAGATGTTTGTTTCTGTTGGCGCAACGCATGAAGAATCTCGTTGGCTATACCGACTCTGACAACATTTCCCGAATGAGCCATGTTTCTGTGAAACAGAGAATGTTACAATCTCTGATGTCTCTTTGGAAGGCAACTCGTGCCTTAGTTTCGTCCACCTTGTCGTCTAGAAACTGGACATTGGCGAGTAATATGCTTGGAAGCGGTGGATGGTGTGTTCGCCTTCTAAGTCTGACCAGGAGGCCGCGCCGTCTGCCTCTCCTGCGGCGGCAACGTTGCTTTGAGTCGGCCTCTGGGATTAGAACCAATGTCCAGGGTGGAGGTCCGAAAAAGTTGTATTCCTGGTCATAATGTTGGTAAGTTGACGTTGCTCTTATATTCGATAGTTCTTCCCGGCTGTATGTTTTTTCAACTTCACTGGACACTTACGATTTTCTGGGCTAACTATGTAAGAAATAATACATAAAAAAACAAATTACTGCATAGTTTCCTAAGGATGTGAAGCGAGGCAACCATCTCTGTCTGTGCCATCTTGCTATGGTTATTGAGGCAGTTGAACATAATGGTCTTGATTACAAGCAATTACGCCAATGGGTGTAAGGCTTTATTACGATGAAAGTCTTTCCATGAAAGAACCAAGTCTCTGAATGCACAATGGAAACGGGTCCTCCTGTTGCTTTAGGAGGGAGAGAAGGGGAAATCTGAAGCAGGGAAGGCATCGCTCATAAAGAAGGAAGTCTAACCAACACCAACCAAAACAATCTGGCGTCCCTATGGCAACTGCACCATCGCCCTTAGATGTGGACACCCGTGGGAGGTGGAACATTTCTGAAGATCTTGCTCATGGTTTATCCTCCTCATGTACATGCCCTCGGCTGTGGACACACACACAGCAAATGTGGAGAGAATTTTGGTGAGTTCCGCAATCTCCAAACCAACACCCTCTCTTAAAGAGGCATAAGTCAAATCTAGTAGGCTATATCAGTTCTTTCCAGAAGTAGACTTAAACCTGGTTATAAATCCTTTATAGATGGTAGCTAAATGTAACGTAACATGTTCCGAAATCCCAACCTAATTGTATGTTTATCCATCACTGGGTTAAAATATGTGGGTTAGTCTAGGCTGTTGAGAGGTCTGTAAGCAACAGTCCAGTGACCTCTAGTCCATATGAATCTTTGTCCCAGACACACTTCTCTGGTGGTAGTTGGCGTCCAATCTTGGCTGTCTCTCACTGCCATCTATCTCCAGCACAGGAGCAGGTGACTCCTGTCTCATAATTTTTCCCCTAGTAAAGTCCAAATCCATGAAGAGCAAAACACAATCAGAGAGAGAGAGATACAGAGAGAAATACAGAGAGAGAGATACAGAAAGTGTGAGGGATAGACCTCATGAGTGCAAACCAGATGACTTCATAAACCTGCCAGCTGCCATTCTAACTTTACCTCAACAACCCTGTCTGACATAAGATGAGAAAACACTTGACTGGGTTGCCTTCTTTTCACCTCTTGCTGATTAATGATTATTTACAGATAAAAAGAGTAAGAACAAGACACCAAATTTGTCTGATATAGAAAACGTAATAAATCATAGAATTAGATATTTATAATCTCCATTACAGACATGTTTTGGAGTTTCCTGTCAGGACAACCAGGTTTTGCTTGTACACTGACAGTTGCATGAACTTGGCTGCCCCGTGTTGTTTTCATTTGAAATATTGCATGTGAATTTACTGTCTCATTGTGATTGTGCAATAGTTGTGCAGCCTGCAATGCAAAGGTTGTGGGTTCAAGTCCCATGGGGGACCAATTAAAATGTATCCATTCACTACTCTAAGTTGCTCTGGACAAGAGTGTCTTCTAAAATGTATTGAATGTAAATGTCATGAAAATGATGCATGTGGCTGGAAGGTGTGTGTTATTATCATTCTGAGTGGTCAGATAGCTAGCTAGCAACAATGACAAGAAGCTGCTGTGTGGGAAATCACAGTGATTTTGTTATTCATACTATGTCTTGTTTTGACTGATTTCATGTCTGCTAATAATAAAAAACTGCTAGATAGCTAAATAATGATGTATTTGAGAGACATTGTGCAAATGTATGTTTGTTTGCATAAAACATTTGGAGACTAAATATAGTTTACATGTTTTCAACAGTCTAAGGTCGTGTCTACACTTGTCACTTACAGTACTTTCGACTTCTGCTATCAGATTACGAAGATTGCATTGAAAAGACGGGTCTAGATGCACAAAAGTTGTGGTCTGATTGTGTTCAGATCTGGCTGACCACATCAGAAGGTGGTCAGGGATGCATTGTGTGTGGATGTCTCCTCAATCTGGATGTAGCCAGGCTACCAAAAGCGCATACAGTGGGTGACGTTATCAGCACTCCTCCCACAAGTCTCCAGAAAACTTGTGTTTTGGGATCGAGAGGCACCTTTTCATTATAACGTTGGAGGAAATATGTTCCTAGCATATGAGGAACATGTTCGCTGGCCTCATAAATGCTAGCCATCTAGCTAATATTTTGAAAAACGATTTTTGAGTTATGCTAACCCGTTTGAAATCCCTTTAGCATTGCTTGCTAGCTACTGAGGTTAGTTAGCTACAATAGTTAGCTACTGCCATCAGTTGTTGTGTTATTATCATATTTTGCCTATTCCACCGTCTGTAGAATGCATACTGGCATTTGAATATGGCTCGGAAATCCGGAATCACTGTGGACATGGTAGAGATATTTAAATGTAGGTGTAGATGCAGTAGCGTTCGGAATTCCATGATCAGAACTCTATGATCAGAATACTAAAGCTGCATGAACTGTCAGGTCTAGACACGGCCTAAGCCAACCCTGTCTGTTTTGCCCTATAGTTGCCCATGCATCGGTTTTGTTGCTAAACAACCAACCCGTCTATAGGAACATGTATTTTTCCTGGCCAAGTGACCAGAGCAGAAAACTAGGTTCCAGTGTTTGTCATAGTCAGGTGACATGGTCAGGATTCAGGAAAAACCTCTGGCCTTCTACTGACTGATCTGAAATATCAGAGAATAATATTGAATACTGTTCCAGTCCCTGTAACGTCACAAATAACTTTTTCAGCAGTCATGTTTCCTCTTACACCATGATTATTGTGTCAATAAATCTACACTATGGGCTTCATTCATGATAATAAAGTTTGATTGGATGTCGAATCTGTTCTATGTCACAGCTCTGAAATAAAAATCATTGAGCCAGAAATCAATGTAAATCCACTAGGTCTGGGAGGAGTACCCTATCAAAAAGAACTGTGCCTGGTATTTCCAGCCTCCCTGCCTATTCATTGTTCCCTGGATCTATATCACGCATGGAAAAATGAACCCCCCCCCCCCCCCCCCCCCCATTGTAAAATTTATTTAAAAAAATAGGGTGCTTACTTCTTATCATTAACATGAACCGGATTTGTACTTTGTTCCAATTTTTGTCTAGAATCTGGCTTACCGTAGGGTACTTTAAAATAAAGAAGCCTTTTTTTTGCATTGCTTTTTCACCAATATGTACAGTAATGAAAAATGTTGGAACAAACCTCTAAGCAGTTTCACCTCTTCAACTCCCTCGGCTCTATCCAGTGAGCTACTACAGCTGTCTACACTGCAGGGCCACAGCGTGACTAGACAGACACTGCAGGCCTCTTGAGGTCACTGCGTGCTTCTTCCTTCTCAAATTCAGAGGGTAACCACCGTCCATCCACTCTCCAAAACAAACCAGAGGGATGCAGGGGATGCCCCTCTCATGTCACAAGTAGGTCTTCCGGTCCAAATGTTCTCCCGTGTTCTGGTGTCACTTCATGAAACATCCAAGAGCCATGTTGTAAACCGTAACACTGTCAGCCATAGACGAGAGTGTACTAAGTTTGTAGTCCTACGCTCTCAAAGCCTTGACGATCGGCTGGGTCTACAAGTTCGCTCAAACACACAGATATGACTACTGCAGACAGCAGTAGCTGATACTCATCTCTCTACAGACAATGCAATTCAGGAATGGATGATTTCAATGGCTTATTTCAATGGCAATCTGCCTCTCTGTAGGGAGTCCCCTATGAAGGAGACAAAATCAATACTGACAATCAGCTGTCAGTCGCACGAATCAGTGGCATGAAAGAGGTCAATGCCTCCAGACATACTACATAGATATCAGAGTTGAAAAGCTACCCTTCTGTCTGAACAATAGTGCAAAATAGTGATGTGTATTGTCAAGTTGTAAAACAAAAGTAACATTTCTTTTTAGATAATAGGTGCATTTCATTATCTCTTTGAACTTGCTGGGAACCAACCCATTGGTTATGGACTAAAATCTAAAACAGGCCCGGTAATAGGGATGGGGCAGATAAAGAGGGAAATCCTTGACTAAGCCATTTATAACTACATCAGTGTGATTTCAGCATTGCAGTACTCATGAGGGCATGTACAATGCAGTAATTTGTAATTCAAACTAATCCTTGCCAAATAGCCTATCTCTATTTAGGAATCCAAACGTCACTATTTATAATTGTCATGGTGACTCTTCTATTTTGGCACACTGTCTCCCGGTTTCCTTCCATCACCATATGTCTCCATCTCTTCTATCTTGGTTATGGCAGTGTTTGGTTAACAGGGCCTGTGCATGCCGAGTGCAGCCCTGCCTAACCCCACTACAGCCAGCCAGACAGTGACTAATCCCCCTCAGGCCTGCATCCATCACAGAGACAAAAACCTGGGTGTGAAGTCTACGGGGAAATCTCTGCGAGGATCAGAGTCTCTATCTCTCTCTCAGAGTTTCCAGACAATTGAAGGGGACTGACTGACAACATGGTGAAGCCACCCTCTCTGGGGAATAGGATAAGGATGTGGACTGTGAACAGTAACAAATAGATTCTACTGTTATAAAGAGGAGCTTGTTCTTGTAACTTGGGTGATGTAGTATGAACTCAGCTTCTCCCCTGTGTCCTTGGAAAGAGTTGTGTTCTAACCTGAAAAAGAAAACAGTCAGAAAACGTTTTTTATGTCAAAGGAAAATATAGCACATGTATAGTTCCTTTCCTACAATAAGCCCCGCCCCCTTGGTTACTGTTGCAACCTCGGACATTATTTTCCCGGTAAACCCAATTCCCCTTTTAACCACTGGGGAAAGGCCCTCACAACACTCTCAACCTGTGTTTTTAATACACAATGAAATTAAACACAGACTACCCCTTGCTGATCAGGAGACTCTGGGTTATGTTGTGGTGGACTGTCATTACAATTGCTTCACGGGAACCTGGTAAAATGTATGAGACAGATATTTCACCGGATGTATAAATATGAAGCATCCATTTGGCGTTTCCACTCACTACCAAATATGGTGGTGAGAGGAAGCCCGGTGCCTAGTACTGGGAGAAGATGGAGCAAGATGGATTTTGGCAAACATTCTGCTAACTTTCTCATAGATTAAACATTTGATCAACAGAGTGGACAACGTTTGTAGAATTCATCCTTTGCCAAACTTTTAAAAAATTGCATTGTTTAGGAGTGCAAGTGTGAATTGAGTTATTGCACATGTGCACTTCACAGAGTAGGCGTTCCCTAACGGAAACATGCAAATACATGGTGGAACGTGCCAATAAGCTCTCGCTAGCTCATGCTTGGCTCTGCCCACCTCCTTGCTTGTTCTGCCCACTATGATTAATTTGCTCCAGTTGGAAATTACAGGCTGTGGTCTATCTTAATTAAACAAATCTTTGGTTGCAGTATGGCTAGCCACTGGCTCTGAATTCATTGTCAGCATACAGTCAAAGCTACTAACCACTTTTGGAGCTAACTAGCTAGTGCTCTCAAATAGTATCCTGATGTTGACAACAGATGAGAGTTCTATTCATAACAAGGCTAACTTAGCTAGCTAACATACATTTCATATTAAGTGGCTAGCTAGCTAGCTTTAGCAATGCTTGGTTGTCAATGAGACGGAGAGCTAGCTAACTAACCAGCTGAGCTAGCAAACAATGCAACAAAAGTAGGATTTTGGATTTGAAATATACTCCATCAACAGTTTCTGCATTTCAGGAATCACAGTAGCAAATATTCCTGGTGCACTGTTAAATTATTTAGCCATTTAAACAATTAATTTTGAAAGAAGCTCTTATTTTTTTCCTCTGGCTTTCATGCGTTTGAGATGTGAGCTTGTCAAGTCCCGACAGTAGAGTGGTAAGTCAACCGTGTCCAGAAGCGACTTCACCATTCATTTTCTGTATTCAGGGGTCACTCAATTATTGTTTTAAGCTTTGTTTTACTATTGACAGTTACAGCTGATTTGGGGATTGTATATCAATTCACTCTCCTGAAATGTAAGTAAACAGATTTATTTGTTTCAGTCTCTGAATTGTTTAACTTCTCTAGGGTAGGGGGCAGTATTTTGACGTCTGGATGAAAGGCGTGCCCGTATTAAACTGCCTGCTACTCAGGCTCAGAAGGTAAGATATGCATATTATTAGTATATTTGGATAGAAAACACTCTGAGGTTTCTAAAACTGTTTGAATGATGTCTGTGAGTATAACAGAACTCATATGGCAGGCAAAAACCTGAGAAAAATCCAACCAGGAAGTGTGGAAATCTGAGGTTTGTAGTTTTTCAAGTGATTGCCTATACAGTATACAGTGACTTAGGGTTAATTTTGCACTTCCTAAGGCTTCCACTAGATGTCAACAGTCTTTGGAACCTTGTTTCATGCTTCTACTGTTACTGGGGAGAGAATAAGAGCTGACTCAACAAGTGGACTGCCTGAGGCCAATGAGTTGTTTACTGCGTGGTCACGCAGGCGTGCCGTTCCTTCTTTTTCCTCTGTAATGAATACGCTATTGTCCGGTTGGAATATTATCGAATATTTATGATAAAAAGACCCTAAGGATTGATTGTAAACATCGTTTGACATGTTTCTACAAACGGTAATGGACCTTTTTGACTTTTCGTCTAGGGTTTTGCGCTCACGCATTGTGCCTTTGGAATAGTGATCTGAACGCGCGAGCAAAACGGAGGTATTTGGACATAAATATGGAGTTTATCAAACAAAACAAACATTTCTTGTGGAAGTGGGAGTCCTGGGAGTGCATTCCGACGAAGATCAGCAAAGGTAAGTGAAGATTTATAATACTATTTATGAGTTTTGTTGACTCCAGAACTTGGCGGGTAACTGTATAGCTTGCTTTGATGGCTGAGCTCTGTACTCAGAATATTGAACAATCTGCTTTCGCCATAAAGCTATTTTGAAATCTGACACAGCGATTGCATTAAGGAGAAGTGTATCTATAATTCTTTCAATAACTGTTGTAAATTTTATCAACGTTTATGATGAGTATTTTTGTAAATTGATGTGCTCATTCACCGGAGGTTTGGAGGCAAAACATTTTCTGAACATCACGCGCCAATGTAAAATGGGTTTTTTGGATATAAATATGAACTTTATCGAACAAAACATACATGTATTGTGTAACATTGAGTCCTGGGAGTGTCATCTGATGAAGATCGTCAAAGGTTAGTGATTAATTTTAGCTGTATCCTGGTTTTTGTGACGCCTCTCCTTGCTTGGAAAATGGCTGTGTGGTTTTTCTTGTCTCAGCGCTGTCCTAACATAATCTAATGTTATGCTTTCGCCGTAAAGCCTTTTTGAAATCGGACAATGTGGTTGGATTAACGAGAAGTGTATCTTCTCGTTAATACCCCAGAGAGGTTAATTAAAGACTTTTCGCTGTCAGTTCCTAATATCAGGGCATAAAAACTACAATCTGCCTCCTGAATTAACCAAGTGCGCATGTGCGCCGAGCGCATGCCCACTAGGCCTGAGCTCATTTCCCCTGGCTAAACTAGCTGGCTAGTGGAATTATGCTAGTTTTCGGCCTCATTGCCAAACTTCATAAATACTGCACCCTCAACTTCAAAACACCTTTGCAAAATTCGCTGGAAAGAAACTTGAAAATTATTTATTATTTTGTTGAATAGTCATAACTGGTTCGCGATATCTGTTGTAAGATATCATTGCTACTTAACGCGGTTTCCAGTTCAGTTTTGAGATCCAATGGTTTCATTGGCGTAGTGTTAGCTGGACGTTTCTGACCGGTCTTGGAACTGTGACAACAGGCAGCTTGTTCCCGTTTGGCTCAATTGGATATGTAGTGATTTTGCCAACTCAGCCAGATACAGTGCATTCGGAAAGTATTCAGATCCCTTGACTTTTTCCACATTTTGTTATGATACAGCCTTATTTTAAAATTGATTAAATAGTTTTTATTACCTCATCGATCTACACACAATGCAAATGTATTCAACATAAAAAACTTAAATATGTAATTTACGTAAGTATTCAGACCCTTTATTCAGTAATTTGCTGATGCACCTTTGGCAGCAATTACAGCCTCAAGTATTTTTGAGTATGACGCTATTGTCAACGGTGGGTGTAGCTGATGCATAGAAGTCAGGCGCAGGAGAGCAGAGATGGGTGGATAAAGCACTTTACTGAGGCAATCATTATAACAGAATGCAATTGCGTCACAAAAACAAATGCCCAAAGAACAAGTGAGGCAGCATAAAGTACCACAACCATGTAAAAAGTACCCTCTGCCACAAAGCATGGATATAAAACAGAACCCAGCGCAAACCAGCCGGAAGCGTGCCAACCTGACAATAAACAATTACACACACAGACATGTGGGGAACAGAGGGTTAAATACACGACAAGTAATGAGGGAAATGTAAACCAGGTGTGTGGGAAAACAAGACAAAACAAATGGAAAATGAAAGGTGGATCGGCGATGGCTAGAAGACCGGTGACGTCGACCGCCGAAAGCCGCCCAAACAAGGAGAGGAACCGACTTCGGCGGAAGTCGTGACAGCTACAAGCTTGGCACACCTGTATTTGGGGAGTTTCTCCCATTCCGCTCTGCAGATCCTCTAAAGCTCTGTCAGGTTGGATGGGAAGCGTTGCTGCACAGCTACTTTCAGGTCTCTCCAGAGATGGTCGTTCGGGTTCAAGTCCGGGCTCTGGCTGGACCACTCAAGGACATTCAGAGATTTGTCCCAAAGCCACTCCTGCGTTGTCTTGGCTGTGTGCTTAGGGTTGTTGTCCTGTTGGAAGGTGAACCTAAGCCCGAGGTCCTTGAGGGCTCTGGAGCAGGTTTTCATCAAGCATCCGTTCATCTTTGCCTCAATCCTGACTAGTCTCCCAGTCCCCACTGCTGAAAAACATCCCCACAGCATGACGCTGCAACGACCATGGTTCACTGTAAGGATGGTGCCAGGTTGCCTACAGACCTTACGCTTGGCCTGCAGGCCAAAGAGTTCAATCTTGGTTTCATCAGACCAGAGAATCTTCTTCCATTTAAGAATGATGGAGGCCACTGTGTTCCTGGAGACCTTCAATGCTGCAAAAAATGTTTGGTACTCTTCCCCAGATCTGTGCCTCGACACAATCCTGTCTCCGAGCTTTACGGACAATTCCTTCAACCTCTTAATCTTTTTTTAACTGACTATCGTATTTGTTGATTAAATCTGACTTTATAAAAATGTATATAATGAGTAATCCAGGACTGTCACAAGTTAATTAACATGAAAAAACTCTATAATGAATGGCTAAATTATTTCCGGAAACGATCTTTCTCATCACTCTGTTGCCAAGCTTCCACTAGTTACCACTGCCACAAAGTAAAACTTAGTTAAAGTGTACAAATTCATGAAAATAAAAATTTGATTTTTGATCTTAAATTAAGCGTAGGGTTTGGCATAGGGTTAGCAGTGTGGTTAAGATTAGGGTTAATATTAGGGTTAGGTTTAAAATCAGATTTTAAGAAGAGAAATTGTAGAAATAGGTAGGATTTATGACTTTGTGGTTGTAGTAACTAGTGATGACCCTGTTGCTATCTATTGGAGTGCTGAGATTGGTTTCCCAGATTGCTGGGGCGGGGGAAGGGTCAATTGAGTACAGTAGAGCATATCCTCAAAGGCCTGGAACCAATTAACCAGAAGTCACACAAATTCTCCTTGACCTGTCCAGAGAAAGACACATTGGATCGTTTTGTCTCACTACTACTCATTTCTATTTGCAGGAAGACATTTTTAGAGTTTGAATAACCATACAAAAGTATTTTAAACCTCCTTTCCTACGTTGCCACCCTGAATCCTTTCATGTATTAAAATGCATCTAAAGCGTGTGGGAGTCGTACTCCCGCTCAAACACAGACCACTCCTCTCAAAACGATTTAGAGTTTTTACATCGTCCAGCCCCCAAGGTTACCTCAAGGCTGCACAACAGTCCAAGCAAAACCCTAATACAACAAAAATGAAGAAAGACTTTCATCTTTATGATAGGAAGGAGTTTGAAATATATGTCAATAACGGCCTGTGTAAAACTTGTCGTAAATATTGGTGGTTTTCTAAATGGTTCCCAGGTCAGAGGCTGAAATGGACAGCTTCTTGGGGTTCTTTGATCCTGTTTCTAACAGGGCTGCCTCGGAGGCATCCAGGGAAAGCTAATCATTGGCTCACTGATTTACGACCGCATGAAAGAGGAAAGCTATTGGGCAATCCTCAACTAGTGCCAATACCAACACGTGTCCAAACCTGAAATGAAAAACAGGATTTCCCTCTCTATATATAAAACTGTTTCATGTGTGAGACTTAGTCCGTGCCTAACAGACTCTCCTCAGGGCTTTTGATAATGAATAAGTCTGTAGGGAATGATTGAAATAAAATATATATTAAGACTTGTCATCAACTGCTCCCTTTGCCATTGATGTAAACTGTAGAAGAGGTACTTCATTCAAGACGTTTGGGGCTCATCTATCCTGTACTACCAGGCTCACATGCTTCCTGTTTCACACCATGCAGAACATCAACATCTGACAGACCGTATCCCGTAATGAAACCAGTGCCATTGGTATTTTGACCGGAATCCCAATATTCAAATTCCTGAACCGTATTTGTTGCTTATCACACACATTTAAGATTTTGTATCATGAATGTTGGTAGAGCAATGCATAATTATTGTACATAAGTGTGCATAATGGTAGCTATCCATCTAAGCTGTGTTTATCATAAAACAAAGGCCCAGTGTGTTTTTAAGACCATCGATACCTAGATTAAGTGTATTCCCTGATTCCGCAAATCCTATCAGAAGTTATTTCTCTGCCTCCCTTGAGACACCACTGGTCCATAGACATTTTTTGACTTTGTCCATCCGAAACGCATGAAGTATGGCTCCTAGGGGATTCCAGGCAAATTTCCATGTTTCAGCACTGCTGATTTCAATATTTGGTTACCAGGGGAACCCGTCCAGACGGCATCCGTTCTCCAAGGTCGGGAGGTCACTGGAGAGGCAGACAAAGTTCTCCAGGGGTTCTCCAAAACAGCATTCCTTGGCGAATCGCAAAACTACTTTAACCCTCTTGGGTGACAGTGCCGTCCGTTCCAGAGGAGTTGAATTAGGATGAGATGCACTGGAGATGAAGACGTTGTTAAGACGTTGGGAGGAGATAACATTGTATCTCGCCAGACTTCTTAGATGTGTCAGTATGGATAGCGGCACAACTTGATCTCACAAACTCACTGACCTTTGACATTTATCCAAAAGACACAAACTGAGAGGGTAGTTTTTTGATTGGGAGTTAGGCATAATGTCAGGCCACAGAGAGGACATGTTCTCTCCGATGTGAATCCAAAACACCCCAGAGGGACAACCCCAAACAAGGCCAGCCCAGTGTGTAATCAGCCCAGTGGAACTAGACCAAAACAAACCTCTGTCTCATGTTAATGAATCAGCACACCAGTCAGGAAGCTATGATATCATCGCTATCTACCGAGAGCGAGCTGAAATGGGCTCATTGATATCGGTCTGGGCCAACTGGGGGACCACCATGATGGATAGGCAAGATAATAAGGAGTAGGAGTCAGGGTGTCCTGTTGTAGAACTCTGTCCCACTGGTAGGAAGGCCATGTGTCACAGCAGTGGTCATAGACTGTCCAGAGGGAGTACAAAGCATCTAAATAATACTAAGCACATGAAGATGATAGTTTGCAATACATTTGCAATATCCTACATGTAAGCATTTTAATAATATAGTATCAGCATAACAAATGGTGTTATTACATGTACTACCACATTTATAGACATGTTTTGGGAATTCCTCGTTGATTCATCTTGATGTAAACAGTGATTGCTGAGATGAAAGCGATCATCAGCCCTGCATGATCTGATGGAAGCCTCTATCTACAGTTATCACAAAATACCACAGCCTTCAAACCAGCTCCCCAACATATGTCTAAATATGATCCCATGGTCACAGTGTAAATGTTGCATCTTTAGTATGTCTGTGACATACACTGGCTGGGATGATGGTGGAATCATGGTGCACACACAGTAGTTCTTTTATCAAACAACATTTTGTTTATTTTGTACATTACGCTATACAGGTTGAATCCTAACTTGAGTTTAATGTATATACATTCCAACTTTTGTGTAAATCTTGAAGCCAATGGGTGGTTTGCATGGGATATTTGACTTACTGTCAAGTTAGGATTCAGGCATGCAGGCTTTCCACTTTGATTTCGTTCATTGATCCCAATTCTCAATTAAAGATAATAGCTTTTCTGAACTTACATCCTCTTATCATGCCTAAACCATCTCGCACTCCTGATATCAGATGGTAATCTCACAAATAGCACAGCTGATATAAAACCTCAGAGTAAGAACATTCCTCTG
This sequence comes from Salmo trutta, assembly GCF_901001165.1. Classification (NCBI taxonomy): domain Eukaryota; kingdom Metazoa; phylum Chordata; class Actinopteri; order Salmoniformes; family Salmonidae; genus Salmo; species Salmo trutta. Next base: position 27,716,078 of record NC_042979.1, read on the forward strand.
TCTCTGTTCTTATTCCAAGAACAACTTCGGGAGGAAGTGAGGTCTTCCAAGGGGACCCTGGATGTTCCCATTTCCTGTCAGGAAGTTGTTGAACACGGCTCCCTGGTCCAAGGTCCCCCGTAAAACGCACTATGCTCTCTCTGAAGCAGCGTACTTATAAAGGTCAGTAAGCCTTATAAGGACAGGGTCGTCTTGGCAGTGAAACACTGCTGATCTTTCATATACTACACCTGCCAGATGAATTACAGAAAACATTTGATCTCCACTGAGTCTACAAAACATTAAGAACACCTTCTTAGTATTAAGTTGCAGATAGTTAGCTGAGCTGCCAACGTATGCTAGCGTTGCATTGTGGGAGATGTAGTTTTAGCTCTCTAAGGTCTGAATGGGATAAATGCGATTTCACATTGTAGCTTGTTTGTATTACAGTGTTTTTGTACATGAGTTGTTGTATTTTAATACTGTCAACACTGAAAGTACCTAGCAATCTATAGGAGATGTGAGGCAGGATTCAGTTGAAGTTGGAAGTTTACATACACCTTACCCAAATACATTTAATCTCAGTTTTTCCTGACATTTAATCCTAGTAAAAATTCCCTGTTTTATGTCAGTCAGGATCACAACTTTCTTGTAAGAGTGTTAAATGTCAGAATAATAGTAGTGAGAACGATTTACTTCAGCTTTTATTTCTGTTACATATACTCAATTAGTATTTGGAAGCATTGCCTTTAAATTGTTAAACTTGGATCAAACTTTTCGGGTAGCCTTTCACAAGCTTCCCACAATAAGTTGGGTGAATTTTGGCCCATTCCTCCTGACAGAGCTGGTGTAACTCAGGCAGGTTTGTAGGCCTCCTTGCACGCACAAGCTTTTTCAGTTCTGCCCACACATTTTCTATGGGATTGAGGTCAGGGCTTTGTGATGGCCACTCCAATACCTTGACTTTGTTGTCCTTAAGCCATTTTGCCACAACTTTGGAAGTATGCTTGGGGTCAATGTCCATTTGGAAGACCCATCTGCGACCAAGCTTTAACTTCCTGACTGATGTCTTGAGATGTTGCTTCAATATATCCACATAATTTCCTGCCTCATGATGCCATCTATTTTGTGAAGTGCACCAGTCCCTCCTGCAGCAAAACACCCCCACAACATGATGCTGCCACCCCCGTGCTTCACGGTTGGGATGGTGTTCTTCGGCTTGCAAGCCTCCCCCTTATCCTCCAAACATAACGATGGTCATTATGGCAAACAGTTCTATTTTTGTTTCATCAGACCAGAGGACATTTCTCCAAAAAGTATAATCTTTGTCCCCATGTGCAGTTGCAAACCATAGTCTGTTTTTTTATGGTGGTTTGGAGCAGTGGCTTCTTCCTTGCTGAGTGGCCTTTCAGGTTATGTTGATATTGGACTCGTTTTACTGTGGATATAGATACTTTTGTACCTGTTTCCTCCAGCATCTTCACAAGGTCCTTTCCTGTTGTTCTGGGATTGATTTGCACTTTTCGCACCAAAGCACGTTCATCTCTTGGAGACAGAACGTGTCTCCGTCCTGAGTGGTATGACGGCTGCGTGGTCCCATGGTGTTTATACTTGCGTGCTATTATTTATTTATTTGTACAGATGAACGTGGTACCTTCAGGTGTTTGGAAATTGCTCCCAAGGATGAACCAGACTTGTGGAGGTCTACAATATTCTTCCTGAGGTCTTGGCTTATTTCTTTTGATTTTCCCATGATGTCAAGCAAAGAGGCACTGAGTTTGAAGGTAAGCCTTGAAATACATCCACAGGTACACCTCCAATTGACTCAAATTATTTCAATTAGCCTACCGGAAGCTTCTAAAGTCATGACATCATTTTCAGGAATTTTCCAAGCTGTTTAAAGGCACAGTCAACTTAGTGTATGTAAACTTCTGACCCACTGGAATTGTGAGGACCACTGAATTATAAGTGAAATAATCTGTTTGTAAGCAATTGCTAGAAAATGTCACAAGCGTCGAAGAGATGAGACCAAGGCGCAGCGGGTACCGGAATACTCATACTTTAATTTAGTATTTAAAGTGAGTAACGGGAAAAACAAGAAACAGAACGACAGCTAACAGATTTGCAGGCTAGACAAACAGCAGTGCAAATACAACTACCCACAAAAACCCAAACCAAACACACACCTATATATAGGACTCTCAATCAGAGGCAACTAGAAACACCTGCCTCCAATTGAGAGTCCAACACCCAAACCTAAACATAGAAAAACTAAACTAGACAGAACGTAGAAATACATACAACACACAAACCCTCTGCCACGTCCTGACCAAAACTAATACAATTACTCCCTCTGCTGGTCAGGACGTGCCAGAAAATTACTTGTGTCATGCACAAAGTAGATGTCCTAACCGACTTGCCAAAACTATAGTTTGTTAACAAGAAATTTGTGGAGTGGTTGAAAAACAAGTTTTAATGACTCCAACCTAAGTGTAAACTTCCGACTTGAACTGTATGTGTTTTACTTTCCTTCGTGCTCCTCTATAGAATAACTTGTCTGATGGTGCATTGGTGACTGATGTATTCCTGTCCTGTCTTTTCATAATATTATTGCAGGTTTGGTTCTATTGTCTAAGAACTACCATTACACAGTCTTTGTATTGAAGATTGTTTACTATTTTATTCTATATATTATGGCTTTATGTATGAATATGATTACGTTAGGCGGCAGGAAGCCTAGTAGTTAGAGCGTTGGGCCAATAACTGAAAGGTTGCTGGATCGAGTCCCCGAGCTGACAAGGTAAAAATCTGTTGTTTTGAGCAAGGCAGTTTACCCACTGTTCCCTGGGTGCTGTGGTTGTTGATTATGGCAGCCCCCGCATCTCTCTGATTCAGAGGGGTTGGGTTAAATGTGGATGATGCATTCAGTTGTACAGTCTGAGCAAACACTGAAAGAGAAAGAACAACTTGTCAGATGATGCATTGGAGACTGATGTGTTCCTGTCTTTTCATAACATTATTGCAGATCTACATAAAAGACCAAAAAGACAGCTGTGGTGTCACTCTTCATTTCTTGGGTCTTCTGTGGTACATATAAAGACTGCTACAGAAGAGCAGGTGTCCTTAGTGTTTTGTACACTCAGTGTATATCAATGAAGTGGGACCATGTTTGGATACATGGAAACAGATCAGATTGAACACATGGGAAAGAGAGGGGATTTCTGGACATGTATCGTCTTGTTACTCCTCATATGAGGCCAGGTAAGAGCTACATGATCCGCCATCCACTAATAGTGGTGAAGTGTTAAGTCTGGTAAGATGGCTAAAGGCTTGATTTTGAAGTCACTTTACAGCCAAGGTAGCAGATCATAACAACACACTTCTCATCGGGTATGCTGTTTTAGGTATCAGCTAATGACATGACTGCAGTACTGTACCTCTCAAAGTGTGCACCAAAGGATTGCTCTCTATTGTGCAATACTGAGACAAAATTCTAAAGATTTGAAGGATCTTTTAAATTGAAGGATTACCATCTTGAATGTATTCATTCATCCTGGGTAAAAAGTGGTTTAATGGTACGGGATTACTGGGAATGTTCTGGATCATTGGGTGTATCTGTTTTGACTCTCTGAACAGAAGGGATAATCTTCTTCTGATCCCAGAAGACATTTCCATTGAAATTTGTTGGATGTGTTTAAAATATACTCAAGGGTCATACAAAGAATCCAAACATTTTTCAGGCAAGTCTAGAATGTTCTTCTAGAGAGGTATCGTTGTGACGACAAGCTCACAAGAGCAGGATAGAACAATCAGTTTTAGGACAATCAGTTTTGATGTGCCATGTTGTCAGTCCTCGGATTATGGAAAAGGTCTCTATCCCAATTATGATCAATGGGTGACATGCCTGGTGAGTATGCAGGCCATGGAAGAACTGTGACATCTTCCAGGAATTGTGTACAGATCCTTGTGACATTGGGCCATGCAATATCATGCTGAAACATGAGGTGATGGTTGGTGGATGAATGGCACGACAGTGGTCCTCAGGATTTGGTCACGGTATCTCTGGGCATTGAAATTGCCATCAATAAAATAAAATTGTGTTCATTGTCCGTAGCTTATGCAAGCCCCATACCACAACCCTACCGCCACCATTGGGCACTCTGTTCACAACATTGACATCAGCAAACCGCTCACCCTAGTGGGCCACAGTTGGTAAGCAGAACTGGCGCTGTGGGATGAACCAAAGGATTAATCCATGAAGAGCTCACTTCTCCTGGGTACCAATGGCCATCAAAGGTGAGCATTTGCCCACTAAAGTCGGTTACGAAGCCGAACTGCAGTCAGGTCAAGACCCTGGTGAGGACGACAAGCGCGTAGATGAGCTTCCCTGAGACGGTTTCTGACAGTTTGTGCAGAAACGCTTCAGTTGTGCAAACCCTCAGTTTCATCAGCTGTCTGGATGGCTGGTCTCAGATGATCCCTCAGGTGAGGAAGCCGGATGTGGAGGTCCTGGGCTGGCGTGGTTACATGTGGTCTGCGGTTGTGAGGCCGTTTGGACATACTGACAAATCCTCTATAACAACATTGGCGGCTTATGATAGAGAAATGAACATGAAATTCTCTGGCAACAGCTCTGGTGGACATTCCTGCAGTCAACATGCCAATTGCACGCTCCCTCAGAACTTGAGACATCTGTGGCATTGTGTTGTGTGACAAAACTGCAGATTTTAGTGGCCTTTTATTGTCCCCAGCACAAGCTTCTTGATATGCCACACCTGTCAGGTGGATGGATTCTCTTGGCAAAGGAGAAAAGCTTACTAACAAGGATTTAAACAAATCTGTGCTCAAAATTTGAGAGAAATAAGCTTTTTGTGTGTATGGAAAATTTCTGGGATCTTTTATTTCAGCTCATGAAACATCAGACCAATACTTTACATGTTGGGTTTATATTTTTGTTCAGTGTAAATAAAGTGTTACCAGTTACCACTGTAGCTTACTGTTTAGGGACTGTGGTTCATTAAGAAGCAGAAGAGAGAGGGCAAACAAGGGGTGTATCTGATTCCTGTCTGTTTAACCATGTGTTGACAGGGCCTCAGGGATTTGATTTGACGGACTTGATTCTGCTGTTTAGCAAATGGCCTGACATTTCACTGTGTCATTGTAGAGAGACACAATGGAATAAAGCAGGATAAACTATGGCAGTATTCATGTGAAATGTAATGAGGAATTAAGGTTTTGGAGAAATTCTGTCATAAACTATTTTCAATTTGATTTGGGCCAAAATATTTTATTGAACACTTAGATGGGAGATTCATATGTACAGTTTTATGTTAGATATCACAAAATAGATACTATTTCCTCTGATACTGCATCTTTGGAACTGTCATGTTGCCTCATTAACTGACCTCAATCAATTGTGATCATTTCATACTTCTGTTTTTCTCTTGGTGTATCACCGCATCCAGGGTTGGGGAGTAACGGATTACATTTAATCAATTACATGTAAGGGGTTACAAAACAATGGTAACTGTAATCCATTACATTACCAGCAACAAATATTGTAATCAGATTACAGATACTTTTGAAAAACGACATGATTACTTCAAGGATTACTTTTAAATTCAGAAAGGATGTTTGTGAAAAAACAATCTTTGACACTTCTCTGTTTTCTCAATGACATTCAAATCAGCATCGAAAAACAGGTTGCAAGTTTAAGTTTGTTCCACCTGAGCGAGTCTGACCACAAGTCAGAGACAACTATGATGACACACCAAATGTGTTTGATGTATTGCGGGAAAAGAGCAGGATTAGGCTTTTGTAGGCTACAGTCCAAGCTATGTTTTCCAACAGTGCGACTGCAGTCGGCATCCAAAGATTATCCAACTTGAATAAACACTTGGAGGTAAGGATGACAGCAGTGGTGTAGTCTACGGCCATACAGATATCACTTATTGATATCTACATAGCGCAATGATGTGAATCACACTGCTGCTCTCTCATTTAGCTATTTACGCCTTGCGGATTGTGGTTGCTATGGATGGCTATTCACAAATTTAAATGTGTATTTGAACCCAATAATGGTTGAATTCAAGAAGTTTAAGCTACCTATTAATCATTGTTTTTGAAACCAGTGGGCAGCCAGCAGGGGCGGAAATCCCGGGGGGGACGGGGGGGACACGACCCCCCCATCCTGGGGAAAATATGATTTGTCCCCCCCAATATATCACTGAAACATAACTATGTAATTTAAATAATATTAATAATACGCAATGAACGCAATTGTGCTGATTATAGACACTTAATAGCGCATTTTTAAGTTTCAAAAGATTGCGACCCCCCCACCCTTTGCCTCACAATGGTTTGATCCACTGCCAGTTCCTTAGTGGCAAGGTAACAGAGGGGTCGTATCTACTGTCTGAAAGGCACTCAATGAACGTAACTGACGTGAGGTTAATCCAGTCAATCGCACATACACACTAGCTGAATATGCAGAGCTAGCGCGCAAATATTAACTATTAAGCTAGCTAGTACCTATTCCATTTGTGGCCTCGTCAAAGATGGAATCTTTGCTATCGTCAATTTATTCCAAGATCAGCATGCAGATGATGTAAATTACTGCTTCAAAGTTCCTGTGATAAGGTTAGCGATAAACTGAAGTCCAAACTGAACAGAACTACACTCTCTTCTACCATTGTCTTAAATATATTTAATGGTATCGTTACAGAAGCGAAATTGTCGCAAGGGAACTTTTATTTATTTATTTTATTTCACCTTTATTTAACCCGGGTAGCAAAGATTATAGCAAACACCACTGAAACGGAATTGGTGCTCGCTAGCTTTGAAAATTCAGCTATTGTTGGAAGCCAGCCAATATGAAACAAACTATTAAAATTACAAAAGGTTGCAGCATATGTTGTGTAAATGGTGAACTCATACAGCTGTCAACTCTTGTCATTTTAATCCGTTTCACATTTGCTAGCTACCTTTTAGATCGAAGCCCAAATAGAATGATAAACGATAAGATGATAGAAGCCCATCTCTTACTGTAAATAACCTACACACTGTGTGTGTGTGTAGCCAGCCAGCCAGCCAGGTAGAAAAATGGCAGAAAAATAAAAGACGGACATCAGAGTATTTTTCAGTAAACCAAAACGCAAAGTAAGAACCCTAGTAGCCTAATATCTCAAAGACTAGTTGATAAAATGTTCATAAGAAAGAAATGAAATTCTAATGAAAATGTTTCACAATGATGTCATTGTGCAGGCAACAGATGGCACACAGACAGCAGAGTTGGGGACAGATATGCAGGGACAGACTGGCAGAGACAGGGAGTCTCAGGTAAGTTTGTTGAGTCTTTGGCAACATTATGAAAGGTTCTCAATTTTTTTTACTTGTAAAATAGGAACATAATTGGAAAATGCCATGGATACCCCCACTCTCAACTTAAACTGGTGACTGAACTAAGATTTGTTAAAGGCAATGGTATTGCTGTTGTGATTAGTTGTGTAGTTTTGGGTACCGGTAGTTAGGAGTACGGCAAACACCTTATTTCTTTGGTTCCTCAATATACATTTACCATATTACAATGTAGGCTATGTGTTACAGCACTACTTTTGGTGTCCCCGTCAGGAATTGCTCTTGAGAAAATTTCATGTAATTGTCCCCTCCAAAGTTGATATCAGATTTTCGCCCCTGGCAGCCAGTGAAAATTATGCTTTTGCAACAGCTGCATAGTGTTGATCCAAGCCTACGGAATAAAATTGGGGCTTTTATTGCTCAATCTAATTCATGCTGATAAAAAGAAAAATCCATAGTCCTAATGGACACATCTTTGAACATGCAAACTTTTGATAGACTTAAAGGGGCAATCTTTAGTTGCTACATCCATTTTCGAAGATGTGTCCATTTACAGGATATATATATACAGTTCCAGTCAATAGTTTGGACACACCTACTCATTCAAGGGTTTTCTTCATTTTTGCTATTTTCTACATTGTAGAATAATAGTGAAGACATCAAAACTATGAAATAACACATATGGAATGATGTAGTAAGCAAAAAAGTGTTAAACAAATTGTAAAGGGGTGCGTAACTGGTGGCAGTGAAGTCAGACGCAGGAGAGCAGAACTAGGTAATAGCCGGAGCAGTTTAATTTCAAAACCAACGGCATAAAGAAATAACCAACATGGGTACAAAACCCGACGCAGACCAGTAAACATGTGCACAAGCACTTACAACAAACAATTCCACACAGGGGGGGGAACATGGGGGGGGGAACAGAGGGTTAAATACACAACACTTAATGAGGGAAATGAGAACCAGGTGTGTAGGAAAACAAGACAAAACAAATGGAAAATGAAAAGTGGATCAACGATGGCTAGAAGACCGGTGATGCCGACCGCTGAACGCCGCCCAAACAAGGAGAGGAACCGACTTCAGTGATTCTTCAAAGTAGCCACCCTTTGCCTTGATGACAGTTTTGCACACTCTTGGCATTCTCTCAACCAGCTTCATGAGGTAGTCACCTGTAATGCAATTCAATGAACAGGTGTGCCTTGTTAAAAGTTAATTTGTGGAATGTATTTCCTTCTTAATGCGTTTGAACCAATCAGTTGTGTTGTGACAAGGTAGTGGTGGTATACAGAAGACAGCCCTAAATGGTAAAAGACCAAGTCCATATTATGGCAAGAACAGCTCAAATAAGCAAAGAGAAACAACAGTCCATCATCACTTTAAGACATGAAGGTCAGTCAAAACGGAACATTTCAAGAACTTTTCAAGTTTCTTCAAGTGCAGTCGCAAAAACCATCAAGCGCTATGATGAAACTGGATCTCACAAGGACCGCCACAGGAAAGGAAGACCCAGAGTTACCTCTGCTGCAGAGGATAAGTTCATTAGAGTTTACCAGCTTCAGAAATTGCAGCCCAAATAAATGCTTCACAGACACATCTCAACATCAACTGTTGTTCATGGTCTTATTGCTGCAAAGAAACCACTACTAAAGGACACCAATAAGAAGAGACTTGCTTGGGCCAAGAAACACAAGTAATGGACATTAGACCGGTGGAAATCTGTCCTTTGGTCTGATGAGTCCAAATTTGAGATTTTTTGGTTCCAACCGCTGTGTCTTTGTGAGACTGAGTAGGTGATCTCCGTATATGTGGTTCCCACCGTGAAGCATGGAGGAGGAGGTGTGATGGTGTGGGGGTGCTTTGCTGGTGACACTGTCTGTGATTTATTTAGAATGTAAGACACACTTAACCAGCATGGCTACCACAGCATTCTGCAGCAATACGCCATCCCATCTGGTTTGCGCTTAGTGGGACTATCATTTGTTTTTCAACAGGACAATGAACCAACACACCTCCAGGCTGTGTAAGGGCTATTTGACCAAGAAGGAAAGTGATGGAATGCTGCATCAGATGACCTGGCCTACACAATCACCCGACCTCAACCCAATTGAGATGGTTTGGGATGAGTTGGACCGCAGAATGAACAAAAAGTAGCCAACAAGTGCTCAGCATATGTGGGAACTCCTTCAAGACTGTTGGAAAAGCATTCCAGGTGAAGCAGGTTGAGAGAATGCCAAGGCTGTGCAAATATGTCATCAAGTCAAATGGTGGCTACTTTGAAGAATCTAAAACATAAAATATATTTTGATTTGATTAACAATTTTTTGGTTACTACATGATTCTTTATGTGTTATTTCATAGTTTTGATGTCTTCACTATTATTCTACAATAAAGAACATATATTCAAAATAAATAAAAACCCTTGAATGAGTAGGTGTGTCCAAACATTTGACTGATAATATATGTCCATTGATTCTTGAAGAATATAGCTTATAAATGAGTCATGAGCTTAGTTCAACTGTCATGCTCCATGAGAACCCAAAATATAAGCTTGTTTTACTCCAATGTTTGTAAACATTGTAAATGTAAACAAACACTGTATAGCCTCATAACAGTTAAAACCATAATTTCTATTGCATCCATAGCTCTGTCTATTAATCTGAGACTGATTACATTTCTCCATGCCCAATCCCTCAGTTTTATACCAAAACAGAGGTGGGGCAACCATTTTGTTATTGTTTCATCTATGGATTTGCCCGTTAAATAGCTGCATATTATCAAGATGTCAAATTGTCACCAACAAAAAGGTAAACAATAGGCCTATAGCAAATGCAGCATATGGCATTCATTTTTCACATGTAAATAGCACTTTTCAGTAATGCTCAAAGCATGCCATTCCACGAGCGCAGCATTTATTTTTCAACTGGAATCAATGAGCCCAATAAGTCCTCCATTACAACAAAATCATAAAGAACAGAGTAGGGCTGGCTAATAAGTCCTTAGTTTTGGGGTCATGCTCAGGTAACACAATTTGGCTAATTTATACGTCCATATTTCCGAGTCCTATTCTTGAAGATCAAGGGGTATAACATTTATTGGAATGACTGGAATTCTGATAGACTTTGGTTTTTAATGTAAACATATCATTTAATTGTATTATTATATGTAGTAGAAAGCGATGGGTTAGAAGAAGCCTACATAACCAACCCATGAAGTAAAATGTAGCATCCATATATGGCCAGCTATGTAAACTTTAACGTTGATTTATCCTGCAATAGATGTCATTCAAATGGTAACATAAATTGTTGGCATTTTTCTAATGTCTCTTAAAAAGAAAGTAATCTAAAAGAAACTAAATGTAATCAGAGTTTGGGTAATCCAAAAGTTATTACTGATTACAATTTTGGACAGGTAACTAGTAACTGTAACAGATTACATTTAGAAAGTAACCTATCCAACCCTGACTACATCCTGTCGCACATCAAATTGAATAATACCCTTAAGGGAATTAATCTATTGATTAGAAATCATATTATAAAATAACAAACAGGTAAAAGGACATAAAGGTATAGTATACTATATTTGGTAATCCCTGAACTTGTACTCAACAGCGGCCCTGAGAGACGGTAGAAGAGAAATGCAACCCTTCTTTTCAAACTGGCATCACCTCAGTCCAGGCATTTCACTGCCCTGATCAGAACAATAACATCTTTCATGATATGCCTAGCAACTAATCCCTTGTTTGGCTATTCCACCGGCGGTAAAACGGGCTCGCAAGGCCCCGGGGCTGGAAACAAACCAGGGGCCTTTTACATTCATTCAGCCCTGGGAAATCACAGCTCCTGTAAAATCCATAGTGTCGAAGCATCACTACATTGGAAGTGTGACGCTGTTTACTGCTTTTCCCCCTTTGCCACGAAGTCACCTCGTAGCCCTGTTTCTACCCCCTGAGTGAAGTTTCATAACTGTGTACTTCTCCTTAATGTGACATACTGCTTCTCCGCTAGTCGTACTTAGTGTACATGTACTCCGTACAGGAAAGCCAGTGATTTATGGCGATTGGGTGCAGAAGACCTGGCAACTCTTAGATGTGAATGATAATATTCTGAAATGGAGCATGGGAATTTGGCTGGGAAACCAGAAGCACTGTCCAAACCCCAATGTTCCTCTACAAAGAGAAAAGACAAAACAGTGTTCATTTCTGCTCTAAAATCCTGCTGGTGTGACTGTGAATAAATTATTGATAATGACTGTTGTTACACAACAAATATCATGAAATTGCCAATGAGCCGAAGTCAATATTATGAAACTGCCAATGAGCCAGAGTCTAGGCCTGGGTAGGGAAGCCAACTCTGAGCTAAGGTACGAATCTCACCCAGCGACTTTAGCTACAAACCCACTGTCTTCCCTCTAATCTGTCTCCCCATCTCGATTTCTGAGCAACAAAAGTTATTTGGTCATATTCAGATTTATAGAATTGGTTTTATTTGATTGAGGGATGGATGGATTGATGGATGGATTGATGGATGGGTTGATTGATTTGAGATTTGCCCATGAACTGCATTCCCCTCAATATGCACACAACTTCCTGTCCCAGTTCTGCATGGTTACTGGATCAGAGTTTCCACTGAACAGCAGGAGTGTGAAATCAGGCTGCAGTCAGGGTCTACGTGAGTGTTCATTCCAGTCGGTGATATGATTGATACCAACAAACCTCAGAAAACAGGATCGTCATGGCGAGAGTCAAGCAATACACGCACCTCAATTACTCTGTTTTTAAAGCTGAGCATTCTTGCTATGACATCTCAAGTAAATATATGACAGAATGATTACTTCTTTGTATAAGTGCTGACCGAAGCCAACTCAACATTCTTGGAGTAGACACCCCATGGATTGCAGTAAACTATCACGTTTAAAGGTATGACCCAGATGCAGAAGGTGTAGAAGTAACGAGTTTATTACAACCACAGGGGCAGACAATTGACAGGTCAAGGCAAGCAGGGGCCAGTAATCCAGAAAGGGTGTAAGGGCCCAGAATGGCAGGCAGTCTCAGGGTCAGGGAAGGCAGGGTTCAAAACTGGGAAAGACTAGAAAACAGGAGCAAGAAACAGGCAGGAGCAGGGAAACGAACACTGTTAAGTTCTACAAACAAAACGAACTGGCACAAACAAACAGAGAACACAGGTATAAATACACAGGGGATAATGGGGAAGATGGGCGGCACCTGGAGGGGGGTGGAGACAATCACAAATACAAGTGGAACAGATCAGAGCGTGACAATAAACCCTGTTCATATTGGGAAAACAACTATTTAATACGATCTAAGTAATTTATTGGGGTGGCAGTGTAGCCTAGTGGTTAGAGCGTTGGACTTGTAACCGCAAGGTTGCAAGTTTGAATCCCTGAGCTGACAAGGTACAAATCTGTCGTTCTGCCCCTGAACAAGGGGCAACAAAAGTTATTTGGTCAGATTTATAAAATTGATTTTATTTGATGGATGGATTGATGGATGGTTTGATTGATTTGAGATATGCCCATGAACTGCATTCCCCTCAATATGCACACAACTTCCTGTCCCAGTTCAAATCAAATCAAATCAAATCAAATTTATTTATATAGCCCTTCGTACATCAGCTGAAATCTCAAAGTGCTGTACAGAAACCCAGCCTAAAACCCCAAACAGCAAGCAATGCATGTGAAAGAAGCACGGTGGCTGGGAAAAACTCCCTAGGAAAAACTCCTGAGAAAGGCCAAAAACCTAGGAAGAAACCTAGAGAGGAACCAGGCTATGAGGGGTGGCCAGTCCTCTTCTGGCTGTGCCGGGTGGATATTATAACAGAACATGGTCAAGATGTTAAAATGTTCGTAAATGACCAGCATGGTCAAATAATAATAATCATAGTAATTGTCGAGGGTGCAACAAGCACGTCCGGTGAACAGGTCAGGGTTCCGTAGCCGCAGGCAGAACAGTTGAAACTGGAGCAGCAGCATGGCCAGGTGGACTGGGGACAGCAAGGAGTCATCATGCCAGGTAGTCCTGAGGCATGGTCCTAGGGCTCAGGTCCTCCGAGAGAAAGAAAGAAAGAGAGAAAGAGAGAATTAGAGAGAGCATATTTACATTCACACAGGACACCGGATAAGACAAGAAAATACTCCAGATGTAACAGACTGACCCTAGCCCCCCGACACATAAACTACTGCAGCATAAATACTGGAGGCTGAGACAGGAGGGATCAGAAGACACTGTGGCCCCATCCGATGATACCCCCGGACAGGGCCAAACAGGCAGGATATAACCCCACCCACTTTGCCAAAGCACAGCCCCCACACCACTAGAGGGATATCTACAACCACCAACTTACCGTCCGAAGACAAGGCCGAGTATAGCCCACAAAGATGTCCGCCACGGCACAACCCAAGGGGGGGGCGCCAACCCAGACAGGAAGACCACGTCAGTGGCTCAACCTACTCAAGTGACGCACCCCTCCCATGGACGGCATGGAAGAACACCAGTAAGTCAGTGACTCAGCCCCTGTAAAAGGGTTAGAGGCAGAGAATCCCAGTGGGAAGAGGGGAACCGACAAGGCAGAGACAGCAAGGGCGGTTCGTTGCTCCAGCCTTTCCGTTCACCTTCACACTCCTGGGCCAGACTATACTTAATCATAGGACCTACTGAAGAGATAAGTCTTCAGTAAAGACTTAAAGGTTGAGACTGAGTCTGCGTCTCTCACATGGGTAGGCAGACCATTCCATAAAAATGGAGCTCTATAGGAGAAAGCCCTACCTCCAGCCGTTTGCTTAGAAATTCTAGGGACAATTAGGAGGCCTGCGTCTTGTGACCGTAGCGTACGTGTAGGTATGTACAGCAGGACCAAATCGGAAAGATAGGTAGGAGCAAGCCCATGTAATGCTTTGTAGGTTAGCAGTAAAACCTTGAAATCAGCCCTTGCCTTAACAGGAAGCCAGTGTAGGGAGGCTAGCACTGGAGTAATATGATCAAATTTTTTGGTTCTAGTCAGGATTCTAGCAGCCGTATTTAGCACTAACTGAAGTTTGTTTAGTGCTTTATCCGGGTAGCCGGAAAGTAGAGCATTGCAGTAGTCGAGCCTAGAAGTAACAAAAGCATGGATTAATTTTTCTGCGTCATTTTTGGACAGAAAGTTTCTGATTTTTGCAATGTTACGTAGATGGAAAAAAGCTGTCCTTGAAGCAGTCTTGATATGTTCTTCAAAAGAGAGATCAGGGTCCAGAGTAACGCCGAGGTCCTTCACAGTTTTATTTGAGACGACTGTACAACCATCCAGATTAATTGTCAGATTCAACAGAAGATCTCTTTGTTTCTTGGGACCTAGGACAAGCATCTCTGTTTTGTCCGAGTTTAAAAGTAGAAAATTTGCAGCCATCCACTTCCTTATGTCTGAAACACAGGCTTCTAGCGAGGGCAATTTTGGGGCTTCACCATGTTTCATTGAAATGTACAGCTGTGTGTCGTCCGCATAGCAGTGAAATTTAACATTATGTTTTCGAATGACATCCCCAAGAGGTAAAATATATAGTGAAAACAATAGTGGTCCTAGAACGGAACCTTGAGGAACACCGAAATTTACAATTGATTTGTCAGAGGACGAACCATTCACAGAGACAAACTGATATCTTTCCGACAGATAAGATCTAAACCAGGCCAGAACTTGTCCATGTAGACCAATTTGGGTTTCCAATCTCTCCAAAAGAATGTGGTGATCGATGGCATCAAAAGCGGCACTAAGATCTAGGAGCATGAGGACAGATGCAGAGCCTCGGTCTGACGTCATTCTGCATGGTTACTGGATCAGAGTTCCTACTGAACAGTGGCCTTCATCATTCTTAAATGGAAGAACTGTTCTTAGGCCATCATTGAAAATAAGAATTTGTTCTTAACTGACTTGCCTAGTTAAATAAAGGTAAAATAAAAAAATATGCTGATAGACGGCAATTTTACAAATGGAATGTGACTTCTCTTGTCTTTTGTGACATCTGCCAATACATTTTCAAGATTTACACACATAGTTTTGGAAACTAACCGTGTGAGTTTTTTCATACAGTAGGTAAAGATAATCATAGGACTCAAAAGAACAGCCTATTTACACACTAGCTCTCAAAGGTAAAGTAAATTCACCTAAAAGGGTTTTTCGGTTGTCCCCATAGGATACCCTTTTAGGTTCCGGGTAGAACCCTTTTGGGTTCCACAGAACCCTCTGTGGATGTGGTTTTACATGGAACCCAAAAGAGATCTACCTGGAACCAAAAAAGGTTATTAAAAAAGGTTATCCTATGGAGACAGCCAAATAACCCTTTTAGGTTCTAGATGGCACCTTTTTTCTAAGAGTGTACTGTAAAAACCTACTTTAACTAGTACCACTAGCAACTAAACATCATGCAGTTTTGAATAGTTCGAATGAAGAAACACTTCCCCCGGATCTACTACTCTAGACTCCCCTCACAGGTAAATTATTTCAGTTTTTCAGAATTATATACAGTGCATTTGGAAAGTATTCAGAACCCTTGACTTTTCCCACATTTTGTTACGTTACAGCCTTATTCTAAAATTGATTAAATACAAAATAAATAATCATCAATACCCCCATAATGACAAAGCGAAAACATAAATACCTTATTTACATAAGTATTCAGACCCTTTGCTATGAGACTCGAAATTGAGCTCAGGTGCATTCTGCTTCCATTGATCATCATTGACATGTTTCTACAACTTGATTGGAGTCCACATGTGGGAAATTCTATTGATTGGACATGATTTGGAAAGGCACACACTATAAAAGGTCTCACAGTTGACAGTGTATGTCAGAGCAAAAACCAAGCCATGAGGTCAAAGGAATTGTCTGTAGAGTCCCGAGACAGGATTGTGTCGAGGCACAGATCTGGGGAAGAGTACCAAAACATTTCTGCAGCATTGAAGGTCCCCAGGAACACAGTGGCCTCCATCATTCTTAAATGGAAGAAGTTTGTAACCACCAAGACTCTTCCGAGAGCAATCGGGGAGAAGGGCCTTGGTCAGGGAGGTGACCAAGAACCCGATGGTCACTGACAGAGCTCCAGAGTTCTGGAGATAGGAGAACCTTCCAGAAGGACAACCATCTCTGCAGTACTCCACCACTCAGGCCATTATGGTAGAGTAGCCCGCCGGAAGCCACTCCTCAGTAAAATGCACATGACAGCCCGCTTGGAGTTTGCCAAAAGGCACCTAAAGGACTCAAACCATGAGAAACAAGATGCTCTGGTCTGATAAAACCAAGATTGAACTCTTTGGCCTGAATGCCAAGCGTCACGTCTGGAGGCAACCTGGCACCATCCCTATGGTGAAGCATGGTGGTGGCAGCATCATGCTGTGGGGATGTTTTTCAGCGGCAGGGACTGGGAGATTAGTCAGGATCAAGGGTAAGATGAACAGAGCAAAGTACAGAGAGATCCTGCTCCAGAGCGCTCAGGACCTCAGACTGGGGTGAAGGTTCACCTTCCAACAGGACAATGACCCTAAGCACTCAGCCAAGACAACACAGGAGTGGCTTCTAGCTGTGCAGCAACACTCCCCAACCAGCCTGACAGAGCTTGAGAGGATCTGCGGAGAAGGATGGGAGAAACTCCCCAAATACAGGTGTGCCAAGCTTGTAGTGTCATACCCAAGAAGATCAAGGCTGTAATCGCTGCCAAAGGTGCTTCAAAAAAGTACTGAGTAAAGGGTCTGAATACTTATGTAAATGTCTTATTTCCGGGGGGGGGTATTATAAATTTGCAAAAATGTATAAAAAACAGTTTTTTCTTTGTCATTATGGGGTATTGTGTGTAAATTGATGAGGGAAAATCTATTTAATACATTTTAGAATAAGGCTGTAACTTAACAAAATGTGGAAAAAGTCAAGGGGTCTGAATACTTTCCAAATGAGCAGCAGTTAACAAAGACGTTGCCATTGTAAGACATTGACATGAAGGGTTGTGAATGAACAACTGCATCGCCTTAGGTCTATTTATCGGAAAGGTTTTGCTCATCAACATTCCTTACCAGCTAGACAGGCTGTGGGTCATTCTGACAAATCCCCATTTTATTTTCATTAAAGGCACTTTAAAATCAATGTTACGATACCTCACCAGCCACAATCTTTCAAACACCCGGGAAACGTCTGGGAAGAGAGCCGAAACACTCTAACCCTCCATCCTCCTGCCTAGTCAAAGTAAGTCCTATTACACAGAGCTCGGGAATCCTGGAAAAACTTGACATCATCGTTAGTATTCAGCCCTAGCTGTCAAAACAAGCACTGAGACCATTAACATGTTGATGTCTCTTGTTAGGGGAACAGTAAAGAGACACGTAGTCTACAGTACACCTACTACTGCTGCTACTGTGTAGGTCACAACCCAGCATATAATATAAAGAGTTTTTTTGCAACTCTTAGAGCATAGGCCATGGGCATGATGAATGTCTATCATTATGGCTGGCAATGAAATAGTCCAAGACGCTGGTGACAGCAATCAAGGGTTCAAAGGTGTACATTGATTTTGAAAATGTCTTTCTCTGATATTTACCATATGGGAAGGCGACATTCTACCACAAAGCTGCTTATTCTAAATAAGAGCATTAGAGTCATTATCTGAGGCTATGGTTTCACTGTTGGGGTATTATATAGATGCTGTCCACAGTAGATGCTTAGCTAGACAATCTGAAAAAGTAGCATCATGTTTCACACAACATTTAACAACTTTAACAACCATGTTCCAAAGATGATTGTATAATATAGTACATGTGTCCTATATCCAAGTGCCTCCCAACTTACCAAAGACACTTTCACTGGTTTGTTGGATATCAAGTGTCCTTAAAACCGAAGTGCCGACGAACATCGACATCAGTCACTACAGTAAGTGCTCTGCCGTAATCACCTTGGAATGACTGATTGGGGAGTTCCGTGTAAAAGCATTCAACAGAGTCTGAAGCTGGGACTAAGTGCATTACATACTGTATATCCCTATTTACGGGGTCAGAGCAGAGGTCTAGACAAAATAACGCATCCATTATGCTATCTGTTTAATTTGAATGGAAACTGTTGGCATCAGTGAATAGGGATGATGATTTAGAATGCAGAGCACAAAGGTGGTGGAGCGCAGACTATAGAAGACGGTGATGTCATTTTCAGTCTGTGGGCCTGAGGGAGGACGGGGTCACGCGCTGCTTTGTCATCGCCATCTGTCCTTTCCTGGCCTCGGCTAGAAACAGAGACTGAGACCAGTGAGTCAGGGGTGTCCATCACACACACCAGGCTTTCCTCTCAGTTGCAGCCTACTAACTCCTAGTGTACACACTAGTCTGCCATGATGAGTGTGTTTGTGTGCGACGGCAAGGGTACATTAGATCATGTGGTGTAATGTTTCTGCACTTTTATATTGATGACATATCAGAAGTCTTGTGTTTAAAAGGGAATATGTGCCTAAAAGAGTACATATGATATAGCCTTGGGCATGAGGTAGCATACAAACCATTAAACTGAGCCGGTATTGAATTTAGGACTTAGACAGGGTTGGACAGGACATAAGTCAAGGGACTGTTAATGTTCATGTGGGTAAATAAAGGTCTGAGGGCCCGATTCAGACTTAGGAAATGTACGTCTTTTCTACACACATCTCAGTAGTTGGTATTCAGACTTACCTTATGCTAGTGCGTGACGGACTTTGCAGGCATGGTTCCCTTGCGTGCGCTGAATACAATTAATTCAACCACTGAAAACCCTCCCACTTGCTGGCAAACGTATTTTCTCGTCAAGTTTTCATTCAATAGAGTTTTCAGTACATTTATCTAAAGCCATTCCTGTACCTTTAATTTTCACAAGTTAAAGGTGCAGAATATTAGGGTTGGGATCAATGAAAGAAAGCCATGTAAATACATGCATATTCATCTCCTTTTCTGCACCAATTGGTATATAAAAAAATACTCTGATCTTGTATATTAATTAAGGTTAGGAAGGTATTTACGAGAAGAAAGAATACGGTTTGGAGAGCCTTTACGCACAAAATATATTGGTGAATCAAAAATACAGTGGTTTGATTCCTCCTTAAAGTTGTCATTTTCAATTTTTCAATCCATGAAATATAGGAAGATGAGAAAAGTGTACAATAGGTGTTGAACAGTAGTTCTTTAAATCAACCTTAATATTTCTCACTAATCATGGAACTGTGATGACAACGGTCCAGTCATTGTGAACTGTCCCAAATTACAGCACAACTTCTAATACGTTAGCCGAATAGCATCCACTATTCCTAGCGATCCTCAGGAACAACCAAACAAACGCAGAGGAAAAAAAAGGTAAACTAAGAATGGAATGGAATGATGCAAAATGTAAGGAAACAAACACTAAAGTGACAATTATAAATGTATGTGGGTATAGCTGACGGTAGCTACCGATCGTGGCTAATATTTAACACAATACAATTTTGAATAAAGTGAACACTCTAGCCATATAATTGAAACCTAAAAATCATAAATGAACTTGGTAGGTTTTGCGCTATACTGTCATTGCTAGAGAAGCCTATAGCTTGGGTCTCCAAATGTCATCCCTGCAAGTTATAAGGCCAGCATTTCATAAACTTCACTATGGAAAAGGTGATATGTTGATATGCTTCAGTTTGTTGCCATGTGACTGTTTTCACATTTGTCTCCAGCGATCATAAGGCCTAAAATATATCTAAAACAAGTGTAATTTATATTTACAATCCCCCTATCCAAATGGCTTACTCATTTATTTAGCTCTTATCAATAGCTTGTTTCAATTAGTAAATTACAGTGCATGGAGAATGGTGTTATTTTACAGTGCATGGAGAATGGTGTTATTTTACAGTGCATGGAGAATGGTGTTATTTTTACAGTGCATGGAGAATGGTGTTATTTTACGGTGCACGGAGAATGGTGTTATTTTACAGTGCATGGAGAATGGTGTTATTTTACAGTGCATGGAGAATGGTGTTATTTTATCGGGAAAAAGAAAGATGTTGTTCCACTTGGAACCAACAGGTTGCTCGACCTTATTCATTGTTTCATCGCTCGTAAAGGTGGCAGAATTATGAAGGAATTAATCCAAGGTCAGAATACAGCTGTAGACACACCTCTGCCACACCTTAATTTCTTTGATATCCAACACAAATGAATAGCGGGTGAATAGCATGCTATTAAGTTCAGGTCTGAATACGCATAGAGAGAAAAGTGCATAAAAAGGGAATTACATTCCATTTACACACTCTTAACTCAGATTGGAATCGGCCTCTGAGTGAATATAGGTCACACAAACACATACACACACAGTACACACACAGAAAGACAGTGAGTAAGAGGTGAGGAAAAGTGAACAGAACTGAATACTATGCAGGCGTACTACTCTCTCTCTCGTCAAAACTTTTGCTAGGAGTCCAGATCACACACATATAATGTCTCCTGAGTCCTGTTGCACTTGGTATGTAGTTTTCACAGCCTCCAGTCCAAATCCCCCACAAAACCGTGACCGTCCCCTTACTTCACTGCCATCTGACGCCTTTGTCCATCAGAAATACGATTTGGGAACCTCAAACATGACATACAGCTGTCTCTATAGTTGAGCACCTCTGGACCACGTTGTTTGAATTATTCTGTTGACAAGTCAAAGGCACAGTGGTAAATTTGAATGGTAAGCGTTGTCATTACTGCCATCTTACAGGCTCTACACATAAACCGGAGGACAGATCCAGGTGTCTAATAACCTGTGAAAACCTGGTGTCCATGTGAACAAAGCATGGATAGGCCTAACAATTTCATTTGGTTGGTCATTTAGGTCAGGAGGCACAAACACGCTTACAGCACACACATGCAAGCATACAAACACACACACACACACACACACACACACACACACACACACACACACACACACACACACACACACACACACACACACACACACACACACACACACACACAGACAAATGTGCGCAAACATACACACTACACACACACACACACAGTTTTTGAATCAAAATAGAGGACTGGATTTAAAATAATTAAACTTTAAATGATACTCTAGTACTGTAGTAGACCTACCACTGCTCATGACATCACTCTTGTCTCACCTTCATCTGGCAGTGTGTGTGGGGAGACCCTAGATAATATTGGCTCAGATCGTATAGATCTTTCCATCCAGTCATGACTAAGGAATATCCAGCTCTCTCTCCTGGTTTTTATGGCCATCTACAGAATAAGACTGAAGCACCATTACTCTTCATGCATGGAGCAAAAGGAGCCGCATGGGCAACAGGTAATGCTGTGATTAGTCTGGTCAAATGTAAAGTTTTGAGTCAGACTCTGATTGGACTGTAACTGATTCCAAGATGTTGTTTTCCAACGATGCAGAAATACTGAAGACTTCATGGCCAGAGAATGTGCATTTTGATTGGGGTCTCAAGACAAAAAAAAGTGATTGTATGGAGATATGCACTGAGTATACCAAACATTAGGAACACATTCCTAATAGTGAGTTGCACCCCCAACACCTCTATTAGAACAGATTAAATTTGTAGGGGAATGTCCTATACAAGGTGTTGAAAGCGTTCCACAGGGTTGCTGGACCATGTTGACTCCAATGCTTCTCACAGTTGTGTCAAGTTGGCTGGATATCCTTTGGGTGGTGGACCATTCTTGATACACTCTGGAAACTGAGTGTGAAAAATCCAGCAGCATTGTAGTTCTTGATACAAACTACCATAACCAGTTCAAAGGCACTTAAATCTTTTGTCTTGCCCATTCACCCTCTGAATGACACACATACACAATCCATGTCTCAATTGTCTCAAGGCTTAAAAATCCTTTTTTAACCTGTCTCCTCCACTTCAACTACATTGAAGTGGATTTAACAGGTGACATCAATAAGGGATCATAGCTTTCACCTGGATTCACCTGCTCAGTCTATGTCATGTTCTTAATGTTTTGTACATTCAGTGTATAGAGCATTGCAGTTCTATAAAGTATACAACTGTGATGTGGAGGGGAGATTTTTGATACTGGATTAATAGAAAAGTAGTACACCACCCTACCTTTGACAGTACACATACTAATAAACCTGCTCATAGAGCAGGGGGTCCAATCTGTCCCACGGGTGGGTCCAATCTGTCCCACGGGTGGGTCCAATCTGTCCCACGGGTGGGTCCCCAATTTGTCCCACGGGTGGGTCCAATCTGTCCCACGGGTGATTTGAGTAAAACAAAAAAAACATGCAAAAAAAGAGATTGTATGGATATATTCACTGAGCATCACACCGTCGTATTATTTACATTTAGTCATTTAGCAGATGCTCTGGGAGGGGAAACAAACTTAATATACTTGAAAATGACTAAAACCAACTGAAAACTGAAAACTGTGTAGAAATGATCATGGACCTACATTTATACAGTTTCTTGACTGTGTCCAGCTCATTAATAATCACCTAAATTAAAGTTAGACAGGGAGTATAAAAAATTCCCCAAACAATGGATAGAGGACTATCTTTTTTTCAGGAAATATAACATATTTTCAGTGCATCCCTCCAGACCTCGTTGAAGACCAATTGCGTCCCTCTGGACCTCGCTGAAGATCGAGTGCGTCCCTCCGGACCTCGTTGAAGATCGAGTGCGTCCCTCCGGACCTCGTTGAAGACCGAGTGCGTCCCTCCGGACCTCATTGAAGATCGAGTGCGTCCCTCCGGACCTCGTTGAAGATCGAGTGCAGCCCTCCGGACCTCGTTGAAGATCGAGTGCGTCCCTCCGGACCTCGTTGAAGATCGAGTGCGTCCCTCCGGACCTCGTTGAAGATCGAGTGCGTCCCTCCGGACCTCGTTGAAGATCGAGTGCGTCCCTCCGGACCTCGTTGAAGATCGAGTGCGTCCCTCCGGACCTCGTTGAAGATCGAGTGCGTCCCTCCGGACCTCGTTGAAGACCGAGTGCAGCCCTCCGGACCTCGTTGAAGACCGAGTGCAGCCCTCCGGGGGCAAAATGAGTTTGACAACCCTGACATAGAGCAACAAGCCCTCCTATAGCCTTCAACATAGCTTGATCAAGTCCCTTTTACAGGTTTGCAGTTACAGTATATAAACCACACCCTTCTCCCTCTTTTCCACTGAACACTTCTTCATTACTGGAGCCTGATCTTTATTGGAGGACCATATCAGTATATATGGATTGAGAAGCTCTCATAGGAAAACAGAATTATGTGGAAGTCAAAAATTAATACTCAGACACTGAGGGCTTTCTACCCACAAGCTGTAATTCAAAAGGATCCCCGGAATGACTGTTGGCTGTCAGCCCCAGCCTTGTCACCACCAGGGCCAAACCGCTGATGTTTGTAAGACAACCCTCGCATCCCCCCCACCATCACTTTCACCCCCATAACCAATTTACACAGACTTTACTCAGCAACAGGGGAAAACAAACTCTCCCCTCCACCACTTTCACCCCCATAACCAATTTCCACAGCATTTCCTCGGCAACAGGGGAAAACAGAGACAAGTGGAATACTATTATGTCAGTATTTCATAAATGTTCCATCTGCTGAAGCCCTGTTTCTCTGCTATGTTATTCACCTATCACACCCAACTGTGTAAAAGCACACTGGGGGAAGCTAATAGCTCAAGCCTACGACAGTTGGATAGACATAGATCCTCAACAATGCAGATTTCCACTCAGTGTGTTGTATTTATAGGTTTGAGTACCTCGAGAGTGAAATACTTTGAATCAGCATCGGAAAACTCTCTTAAGTGGGCAATCTCTTGTTTCCACGTCTGAAATGACG
The DNA here is from genome assembly GCF_901001165.1 of Salmo trutta. Classification (NCBI taxonomy): domain Eukaryota; kingdom Metazoa; phylum Chordata; class Actinopteri; order Salmoniformes; family Salmonidae; genus Salmo; species Salmo trutta. The sequence continues at coordinate 27,740,232 of NC_042979.1, forward strand.
TGGGACCAATACAGAATTGACGTCTGTGCCCAGAGGGAGACAGCTTCAGTACTCTCCAGAATTTTTGCTTTTAATTCCAGAACTGGCATGATATGGATTCTATGGATGTACTGTACTCAAGTATTGATGCCAACTAAGTGACTGCTATTTTTCCATTGTTGTTTGGCAAAACCGCACTGCAACACAATCTCTGTGAAGGTCATACCACCTCATCTTGTGCTCATATTTTCAAATGAGCATCAGAGCACGGGCCCTTCTGGAGTAAGCAATTTAGGGTCATTGTATCAACGAGCTGTATACTGTGACCCTTGAAGCACTATAATAATTGAATAAGTCCCTGCTGAGTGGGGAAATTCAGGCAATAACAAAAGCCATAGCTATGAATCAGAGAGAAAAAAAACTTTTATTGAAAATTCAGGCAGAAACAATGACTATTTCTCAAATAATCACCTACACTGACATGGAACATAGCCATGTATGATTAATATACAGTGAAACCAATTTAGAAATGCTGGGAAATAGATCAGCAATGTACCATTTATAGCCCTCCTCACCTCAGTATTCTACATATGGTGCCTGAACCTGAAGTACCCTATTATCCCAGTGGGGCGCTCATGCTTTATCGCCTGTGACGTGTCGGTCCAGGATTCTCTGAAATTAGTGATTAACCCTCAGTTTGGGATGGGGGCTTGTAAAAGTGGCTCCTGTGGGTAGCCGTGTGTTTATTTCAGGGGAGATGTGGGAGTGTGTCATGGCCTATTACCCCAGTGGTCCACTCACTCATTTGAGGACGGCCTGTAGGCCTAGTATGCAGGGTGAAAACTGGGGTTTCCCACCCAGCCCCTGCATTGTGGAACCATATACAATACCAGTCAATAGTTTGGACACACCTACTCATTCTAGGGTTTTCCTTTATTTTTCCTATTTTCTACATTGTAGAATAATAGTGAAGACATCAAAATGAAATAAACATATGGAATCATGTAGTAACTAAAAAAGTGTTAAACAAATCAAAATACATTTTAGAGTGTGCAAAGCTGTCATCAAGGCAAAGGGTGGCTACTTTGAAGAATCTAAAACATAAAATATATATATTTGTTACTACATGATTCCATATGTGTTATTTCATAGTTTTGATGTCTTCACTATTATTCTACAATGTAGAAAATAGTAAAAATAAAGAAAAAGTAGGTGTGTCCAAACTTTTGACTGGTACTGTAGGTATGGCGGTCGTATGGGATCATTATCTAACTGGGGACTTGCATACGCTCCGTTTTTCCATTTCCCTACTGCCTCACTATGATGACATATGGCAAACTGTACAGATATCCCTCGTTTTGATTTATCCGCTAACCGTTTCCATATAGATTTCATGAAAAATGTGGCTTTGAAAGAGTTTTCCCTATGCAACGTGTCATTCAAAGACTTGGCTCCTGAAAGCTGTGGATCAAGTTGTTTTCTCTTGAGTGAACAGAGAGGGAAACCCAACAAGCCGTCACCATGGTTGTGGTCATTAGGGCATGCAATGGAACATTTTTAAAACGTTTTGCAACAGAAATAAAAAATGTGTGTTTCTAATTGGAAAAATCCAGTAGTCCCTTCCTGTTTCAGTATTTTTTCTTCCATTTGGTCCACAGTGAACACAACCATTCAAACTTGCCTGATCAAAGGTAGTAGCCTCTAGATGTACAGTATTTTGATAGCCAATGTATTTTCCACAATTTCCCATTCGTCTCCCTCTCTTAAAAAACTGGTCCTCTAAAACAACTAGGTAGCTTTCCTAACCCCAAAACCAAAGTCTCTCAACTCCAGGGGAACTCCTGAAACAAATACCTCTTTTAAACTGAAAACTCAGTTGTACGTACTGGACCCCATTTTCATGGCGGACCTGTGACCCAGAATATTGAGGGCCGTCTGTGACATCACATCTTTTCTGAGCGCCAATAAGAGTGCTTGTCAGAGGGAGCCGCCCCCTGTTAAAGGGCATGCCTGGGGCTGGTTATTGCCCTAATAAAGCTAGTGGGGGACATGGCAACTGAGGGTGTTGCTTAATAAGGGGATTTGAGACTGAACATTTTGTGTGGAGCCTTATTTTCTTAGACAACTTTAAGCAACTGTCTTCAGTGTGATTACATGTTAGTGTCATTACCCCATTAGCGGTGTAGTTGTTGCCTCTTCAATACAGTCTCTTATTGTGTGTACTCTATGTGGGTGAACTCTCTTTCGCTGTTTTCTCTCTCTCTCTCTCTTTCTCCCTCTCCCTCACCTTCCTGTCTTCGTGTCTGTTTTGAAATTTCACTTTTGAAGAGGAAGATAGTCTTGAAGAGTTACTGCAGGCATTATGAACTTATTTGAACTTTACAATGCATGGTTCACATCAAAGATTTAAACCAGACACATCAATTCCACACTTATTCATCTGCCTTTCCAAACACACACACACACACACACACACACACACACACACACACACACACACACACACACACACACACACACACTTTTCCCATGATCTTTATAACAGGCACAACTAGCTGAAAAGGTTCCACCATTCCAATCCTCTATCCAAACAGCACGAAGATGTATCCTTCTGATTCCAGCCTCTCCAAGTATGATGAAGCACCCCAGCTTCTTCTCATGGTCTCTAATAAAACGCTGTCATATAAAAGTGTACATGACAGATGGTCAGACTAACTCCTTTCATGTTTGCCCAGAAACAAACAGTAAGAGCTATTGGCTGGCAACTGCAGCATTGCAACATTAGGTCTCAAGATATCTGAACGCGCCTTGATTTAAGCCAGGTTAATTTCCTATGGCAGGAAGACAGGGTTGGTGATTTACGGTAAGTTTCAGTATATTTTTTTGGCCGGATGTTTATCGAAAGCTGAATATGTGTAAATCTGAATATGGACAATAAGTAATGGAATGGAACAATTTCACCAACAATAGCCACCACAATGCACAAGGAGAATCATCTCAAGTTACATGTCTATGGAAATGAAAGCTCCATTCCCCAGCCATACTGGACCTGCATAATGTTCCACTAGCATGTGATGAAGAGGTTCCAGGCTGCACAGAGGAAGTGACTCACTGGTAGCCTGTTACTGAAAACTCCACATTGTGAGTGTAAGCAAGGGCACAAATGAAATCACGTCATAATGGCTCTCACACACACACAATCACACCCACACGCTCACACACAAGCACATAAAAAACGTGTGCAAGCACGCACACATACACACACACCAGAGGAGGCTGGTGGGATGAGCAATAGGAGGATGGGCTCATTGTAATGACTGGAATGGAATAAATGGAACGGAGTCAAACAAATCAACATTTGGAAACCACATGTTTGACTCCGTTCCATTCATTCCATTCCAGTCATTACAATGAGCCCATCCTCCTATTGCTCATCCCACCAGCCTCCTCTGGTGTGTGTGTATGTGTGTGCTTGCACACGTTTTTATGTGCGTGTGTGTGAGTATGTGGGCGTGATTGTGTGTGTGAGAGAGCCATTATGACGTGATTTCATTTGGGTCCTTGCTTACACTCCCACCAGCCTCCTCTGACACTCACACACAGACATAAACCTGAATGATATCATGGCATAATGGCATATGGCCTCTGCCCACCAAGGGTGTATATGCTAGTAGAATGCCCTCTGAGCAGAGTAGGGAAACTAGATCTGCTTATTAGCATAGAGCCACATTCTGTATTTCTAACTGACATTTCACTAACTAGTTGGTGCTGTAAGCCCACTACAGACAGATGCCAGGTCAGAGTTAATTGTCCTGTCCATCCACATCTCTTCCAGAGTTAATCAATTATCATCAGCAACCTCTAATCTCTTTTTGGAGGGCAGACTGGCAACACTGTATTAGGTCTGTGTTATCCTACATATCAACACCATGTCAGAGGACTCTCCTCCTATCCAGGGGTTTCAGTTCTGGCCATACAGACAGATCATGCTATAATGTACAGAAGTGGCACTATTGAACATTGTTAGAATTAATCAACAAGACCATGAACACCACATTTGTGCTTAATAGACAGCCATACTTTCTAGCATATCCCTCTAGTGACAACTGCAGCCAAGTCGGTTGCCAAGTCAGAACAAATTCTGGGAGATTGTAAAAATCCTTTGGCAGTTTTAACACTAAGTCATTCATTTCAATTAGACATGTAATAACTGTAATAACTTTACTGCTCCCTGGGATTCAAAGGCTGATTTCTCCATCCTCCAGGAGCTTCCAGTCCAGGCCCAATGGGCAGGGTTGGCAACCCTAGCTACAGGAGCCTCAACGGCTATGTGGGCCAGTCCTCTTCCCTTCCCACCACTTCCTGTAGGAAAGCCTTGGCACTGCCAATTCAGTTCCACTGTCCCATCATGAATCATGACTCACCCAACCACTACTATACTAGAGTACCCCTCTCTGGGATATGTTAGAGTGAAACTTCCAGTTAGTCCTGACGCTCTAAGAGTGTCTGGGAAGGAATTTGTTTCACTGGAATTTGTGTGGTGGAGGTGGATATTGTATTGTGACGTTAAGCACAAAGTGCATTGGTGAAATTTGGGTCATTGGGTTTTTGTTCATTGTCCCAACACTGTCAGGGAAATAATTTGTTTGACTGCAATTGTGCAGTTGAATTTTTTGTATTGTAGCGTGACAAAAGTACAAGCTGAATTTTTTGTATTGTAGCATGACAAAAGTACAAATTTGCCAAGCAGACTTGCCAGTAGATTGATGAAACATGGGTCCTTGACTACTTCTTGTACACACAAAACATAAAAGTATGGAATCCTTGACAGAAGGATTGTGGGTATCAGTCTAGGGCTCAATCATGCCTTTGAAAGACACATAGAAACTATTCAAGGAGCCAAATCACACTATAAAATCTACTCCACATAGAATAATTTATTATTTCCATTTGCTATATTCCAATGGTTCGTGTCCATTTTATTCTTCTCGGTGAAGAGCCTGTTACATAAATCTGTCCATGGTTCAGTTGCTTTGCCTATGACACGTCCCTCCTTAAAAGGCGCAGAATACGGTCAAGGGGGTATTTGACTCAGAGAGTAAATCCGAGATTCTCAGAAATCAGAATCTGTATTAGATCTTTATCTCTGGCAGATGGCCAAATCTCATTAAAAGGAATGGAATAATCCCTGTTTGAAGATTATACATGGTAACTGTACCGATGGTAACCAGTGTAAAACAATGGTGAGCAGTACCCTCTTCTGGGTGAATACAGGAACAGCAACACCAATGACTCCCTCCCTCTAGCCAGCAGGAAAGAGATGGAAGTCAGAGGCAGTGTCCCAAATGTCCACCATATTCCATGGGCCCTGGTCAAAAGTAATGCACAATATAGGGAATAGGGTGCCATTTGGGACACAAACAGAGACTTGGTATGAGACAAACAAAACCCAGGAATCCAATGACAAATTTATTGCATACTACATGTCCTGTAACAGCCATTATAGCGTATAGAGAACATAAATGATGAACACATCAGAATGTATATAGCTCTGACTTCACAGTATACAAATCACAGAACAAAGTAGTACCCTGTTTGACATTTAAATAATACAAAGTGCACAATTAAAGTTCAGTAAATTCAACTGCATCAACTGTTAAAACAGAACAGTTTTTCTCTCAGAAAAAGTAAAGGACAACTGCATTAAAGCTTTACATTCAGAGACCTAAAGAAAGGTATATTATTGGATTATAAGAAGATATTTTGCTGAAAGTAGTCCATCAGTCTAGGTGGTTCCAAAAGTGACCCATGCATTACATTGGATGGAAACAAAAATACAAACCATAAACCTTCATATGTACATAATATCCTTTTTTCTCTAAGCATATTTGGCACCATTTTTTAGCATAGAATACAAGTACAACGTATAACACAGCTTTTGCAATAATTTGGAGGTAATATAACATTCTGGCACAACACAAGAATAAGTATTTATGGAAAGGAAAGATTATATATGAATTCCTTTTCGTTGAGGGCAGTAAACTGGCTGAACAACTTCTCCAGTTTGATGCTAAAAAGCTACCTCTGCAGGAGGGATTCTCCCTATAATGAACATAGTCAGAATCAACTCCTGCAGAACCAACACCTGTCTATAACATCAACGGACCAAACACCATATTCACTGACTGCACAAATATGATGTTCAGAGCGCAAATACTACCTATAATAACAGCCAAAGCACCCTTTCTCAGAATAAAAAAATCAGTGGTCCTCAACCTCTGGTCCGTGGACCGGCACCAGTCCCAGGGATGCTGCTGACCAGTCCATCAGATGGTTAGCTGACAATAATGTAGCCAGATCTCAAGTGCTGTTTTGATATAGGCCTAAGGAGTCCTTCGGGGAGGAAGGACCATAGCAACTTGACGGTTCTTGGTACAAGAGGGACCATCGTTTTCCGGTCCCAGTGGTACAGAAGACACAGAATTACTGTGGGAACCTTTAAACGGTCATTTTGGGGAACGTAAACACAACCACTTCATATTCTGTTTTTTAACCCTCAGTTAACCCAGGAGAATGGGGTGCCATGGTTGGTATTATGTGGCACAGCTTTTTATGTATTTGGGTTACTTTAAGGGGTTTTCCAGACCTGTCTTAAACCATCTCGACAAACAAAAAGTTGGTATTATTTATATCATTAATAATATATTCAACTATACTATATTTATTAATAACAATATGCGTATAGTAACATCAATATATTGAATTGTTCAACATTATGATATTATATTTATATATTCTTATGAATATATATATATATATATATATATATAGGCATCTGCTTGTGTTGAACAGAAACTGTGCGAGATATGACATAATAATAACTCTAGCATCTTTATTTATACTCCTCCAAACAAATGCAAATAAATGCATTCGCCATTGGTCTACGAGGTAAGCCAACCACGAACTGCGATACTGAATATGAATTGAACCCTCCCATGCACAGAGAGGTTTCAAAACAGGTCAAGACTGGTTTCAAAACAGGCAGGTGAAAACCCTGATGCAAGTCCAGAGGGGGAAGACTATTGGGGACGCACACAGGCGTACCTAGTAAAACAGCACCCCCTGATGGACAAGCATACAACCTACAGATATATTTCAGATCTAAAGGATTTCCTCAGATTTAGCATTTTGGTCAGCATCATTTGAGGGGCTTCATGAATCATAATAACACCACCTAGGCTAAGAGGTTTCACTGTCACCCACAGGTTAATGGGATTTATCTAGAGTTACATCAAACATCAATTAACAATGATCAACCACTATGGTCCAATGGCAAAGTATACCATCACATTCACTTGTTTTCACTTCGTGGCTACATCTCTCTTTATACTTCCACTTTAACACCTTCAACTGTCTGTGCTAAATTTCGCATCGATCGCAACACATTTGTTTTACATCACCAACATATCTGACATAGCAGCAAAACTACATACAAATGTACCACACTGTAATATGAACAGAAAACAAGGAACACACCATTCCTTCAGTTCATGGAACCTGTATTAACATCTGTGGTGGGGCACAGTACTATGTGTTGATATATGAGCTACTGTAATGAGCATATCCTGGAGGGGAAAGCTCTTCCAGCTTGATGTATTTACCAGTGATAGAAATACACTTGTCGTATGCCTCAGGCTTTGATTGGCAAGCTGCCTTATAACACCCTGATAACTCCACTGTATCTTCCACAGATGTACCGAACCACCAATCCCATAAGCCTCAACCCCTAAAGAGGAACAAGAAACGCAACACCAACAAGTATATGTAAAAGTATATGCCTGGATCCAAGACATGCAGGCAATGTCCACCATCACAGATGGTTTAACTCACTAACAAGTGTAATAACGAACAAGGAAGGATCCCTCCAGCAGCTCAATGAAAAGAGAGAGCACTTCAACACCAAGGCCAATAAAAGATAGCCGGCATGCAATTTGCGCAAAAAGGCAAACAAATGCCCATATTCTTATTCATAACATAACTCCACGTTTGTCTATGCAAATATACTCAACAATGGCATTGAGAAGCTCACAATATCCACAATCAAAATTACGGGGTGAGATCGGAAACAAGAGAAAAAGTGAATACCCTGCTGGACCAAGCCACGATAAGCTCTACTTCTACGATAAGCAGTGGGGCAGTTTTCTACACTGACAAGGAAAAGGTTCATATCCCTCTTTTTACTATTCTCTAATGGCTACAATTCACTCTCTCTGAGACCTAATGAAATCTTATGAAAAACAAGAGAAAAATATAGCCTCCAAATCAATTCAATTGCCACATATCCCCATTTAAATACCATAGGTTATGTCCTACTAAATATGGAGACTATATTCTGGAGTTATTTCCATGGATACAAATAATAAAGCTACACACCACACCAACCGGGGTTCAAGCACCATGAGGAACCAGTATTGTGGCATTAAGAGATGGTAGAGCTACAACAGTGCAAGGGCCTCCTGAGCTGGGCAAACTGGAGCCATATGCAGCACACGGTAGCAAGCATGTCAGTCTCCCTACTAATGAAGGGGACTGAAATAGGCCCGAACGGAACCAAAATGGAGCCGAAATGGCGCTCAAAAGCAGCCAAAATTAAGCCTGAATGGCCACATTGCTGCTCAGTTGTCTTGCACTTCCACTTCAAAGGGTGCATCCTAGAGGCCTGTGAGATCCACGATGGCCTTAATGAAAATGGTGTCGTCGCGAATGTAGGAGTTCTTGGCGTCGAGCTTGGAGAGCGGGCAGAAGAGTGGGCAGCCGCTGGCGATGTTCATCTCACTTACAGGCCTCTGGAAGGAGGAGGAAGTGATGTCGGGCCGGAAGGCATCGATGATGTGCTCCCTGTTACTCTGGTCCAGCAGCATCAGAGTCACCTGGTGAGAGAGAAAGAGTTTGAGTTTTAAATCATCTTTATTGGGTCTGGGAGCCCACAACACTATATACACTCATATAAAACCATAGTTACACATCAATTAAAAACAACACCAAATTCTCCTCCACAGTAACTACACATAATAGCCTCTGAATACCCCGTATACTCAAACATTCAATGTTGTTAACCATTTTGTAATAGGCAAACTCAACTCTGTCTCGCTGCCAACATTCCCTCCAGCATTCCCACCACATCCACAGACCCCTGTCCCCGAATACTGTTCTTTCGGGTCTTCCATATTGCTAATTTGGCTGCCCCTCACACAAAATTAAGCAAAGTAACTACACCCCTTTGACTAAACCTGTACTTTAGCCCAAATATAAACAGTTGGAAGAGAAAACTTCTCCCAGAGCTGAGAACCAATTAATGATCAGGTCAATCATCCCGACCAACCTGGGACATTGTAAAAACAAAACGTGCCAGAGTTTCAGACTCAGCACAAAATGGACACCCTTCCTCAACAGTAGGATCCAGGTGTACCAGATGCATGTTGGTGGCTATAGCTCCATGTATTATCCTCCATTGGAGGTCAGCTGTCCTCTTATCAATAGGCAGTTTGTATAAAGACCTCCAACAGCCTTTTGGGGAGGCACCTGGACCAAACACACCTCGTCGATTTTACCCCTTCCAGGGAAGAGGCAAAAGACACTTTTACACAGATTTTATACATGGTCTTCTTTCCCATCACCTTGGACTCCCCCAGCTCCGGGGTATCGAAAGAAAGCAGCATCCCCACGTCCTCCTCGAAATCCCCCGCCGCAGCACTTACAATCAGTGCAGGGAACACATAATCCAGACCCTCCTTCCACCGGTCAGAATTGGAAGTGTCAGTCACATATTGTCGATGAAGTACTGGCAAAGAATTACAGACCTCATCTACGACCTTCCTCAGTAGGTGAGATGATCGGATCCCCGCTCTTTCTCCCAGCTCCTCCAACGATCTGCTCCTGCTCCGCACCAGACCCAGCTTGGTACACCCCACACCTAACAGGCATGAACGTAGGCTGGCTGAACCCATAGTACGGGACTGGGTGGCAGTGTTGTAAAAAAGAGGCTCTTCAAAAAGCCACATCCCTGGTGGCATGCCGGCCTTACGGGACTTGACAAAAACTCTCCAAGCCTGCATAACAGACTCATAAAATGGAGTCAGTCCAGACAAATCACCCCCTCTAACTTTAAGAGAAAAAGGTGCTTGTCTAAGCCCAAACAGCCTGCTCTCCTCATCAATGTGTAGGCTGTGTCAACCCAGCTAAAACCGTCACTGTACAACAGTCTCTGGGCTGCTTGAAGCCGGAAAGCCATGATCCTGGAAGAAATATCCACCAGGCCTTGCCCACCCTCATGCAGTGGCAGGTACAGGGCTGCAGCTTTAATCCAATGTTGTCCAGACCAAAATAAATTGATAAGGGTCCTCTGAAGCTCTTTTATCAGTGGCTGTAAAATCATGAGTCTATGCCACAGGGTAGAGGCAGCAAGATTATTAGCTACCAGTACCCTTCCCCTATAAGACAGCTGGGGTAGCACCCATTTCCACCCTGACAGTCTGGCACACACTTTCTCCACTACACCCTCCCAGTTATTTTTCTGAAACACATCGGAGCCTAGAAAAAAAAACAGTCTTCATCCCATCTCTTCCCCACTGAAGCCCCGCTGGTAACCATGGAGCTGACCCAGTCTGAAGATTACCTGCCCACGGCGATTCACTCTTTTCCCAATTGACTCTAGCTGAGGAGGCCCCCTCATACACCTTTAAAGCGTTTGAGAGAACCTTAACATCCTCATCCCCTGTAATACAAACTGTCACATCATCTGCACACGCAGATAGTGCTATCATGGGACCCTTCATTACTCCTGGCACAGAGAAACCAGTAAGCCTCGCTCTTAAAAAACAAAGAATTGGTTCAATTGCCAGACAATATAACTGTCCTGAAATTGGGCATCCCTGCCTGATACCCCTTTGGACAGGAATGGGGCAACTCAAACCACCCCCCACCTTCACCATACATGAGGCCCCAGCATACAGTAAACTCATCCAAGACAAAAACACATCACCAAACCCAAAGGCTTTCATTGTTTTGAACAAGTACTGGTGGTCCACATGGTCAAAGGCCTTCATCTGATCCAAAGAAAGTAAACCCACATTCACATCAGACAGTTTACAAATGTCTAAAACATCTCTTATTAGAAACTAGTTATCAACTATAGAGAAGTCAGGTACACAGTAAGACTGGTCCTTGTGGACCAACAGCCCCAGATACTCTTTCAACTTGTTTGAGAGACATTTAGATACAATTTTATATTCCGCACACAGCAACGCAACAGGTCGCCAATTTTTTTATGAGAGACAAATCCCCCTTTTTTGGCAACAATGAAAGCACAGCACATTGACAAGATACAGGAAGAGAACCCTCATGAAAAGATTCACACACCACTTCATAAAAATCCTCCCCAATAGACCCCCAAAAGTGCTTATAGAACTCAGATGGTAAACCATCGATGCCAGGGGCTCGGCCTGATGTGAGCTGCATAACGGCTGTGGACAGCTCCTTCAGAGTAATGTCAGAGTCCAAAGCAACTCTCTGCTCAGTGCCCAATTGAGGAAGACCTTGTAACAACTGATCAGTACTCAGAGAATCACAATCCTCCGCCTTATAGAGGGCAGAGTAGAAATCTACGGCATGTTGGCGCATTTCACTCTCATCCGTTGTCACCTTCCCATCAGGGAGACGAAGGCAGACCATCTGTTTACGTTGCAGTGTCGACTGTCCTAGGTTAATAAAAAAAACGCTAGGAGCATCCATATCCTTGAGGGTAGCAAAACGAGACCTAATCAAGGCACCCTTCACTCTTCCATGTAGAAACAACCTCAGTTCATGTCTCTTGTCCTGTAAGTTCATGACTAGTCCATGGTCATTCTGAGTGAGCAACTTCAATTCAATAGATTTGATGTCCTGTTCAAGGGCCCTAACAGTCTCTTTAACTTCAATACGAGACAGGGCAGTATACTGTTGACAAAACAATCGTAATTGGGCCTTCCCAACCTCTCCCCATTGTCTCAAGGACTCAAAATTCCCTTTTATAACCCTCCATTTTTCCCAAAACAACAAAAACCTTTCACAAAACATGACATCATGTAACAATTTAACATTAAAATACCAGTGAGGTGATGACCTTCGTGGACAGGACAAGTGAATATCAACAGACACATTATGGTGATCAGAGAAACCCACAGGAGTAATACAATCTTAATTGAACTTGCAAACTTCCCAAACTGCAATAGCTCGCGCTCCAATAGCTCATTGGAAATAAACGGCGGTACATTCGAAATAGTTACCCTTGTTGACGGAGAAAAAAAGCGGCGTAACTTGAATAAACATTCCTTTAAGAAGTACACCATGCTCAACCATACGATCAACAAGACTCTCTTCTTTAAGTACACCATGCTCAACCATACGATCAACAAGACGCTCTTCTTTAAGAAGTACACCATGCTCAACCATACGATCAACAAGACACTCTTCTTTAAGAAATACACCATGCTCAACCATACGATCAACAAGACTCTCTTCTTTAAGAAATACACCATGCTCAACCATACGATCAACAAGACGCTCTTCTTTAAGAAGTACACCATGCTCAACCATACGATCAACAAGACTCTCTTCTTTAAGAAATACACCATGCTCAACCATACGATCAACAAGACACTCTTCTTTAAGAAGTACACCTTGCTCAACCATACGATCAACAAGACTCTCTTCTTTAAGAAGTACGCCTTGCTCAACCATACGATCAACAAGACTCTCTTCTTTAGGAAAAACCACCATCGCTTTATTAATCCGTGACGCATAAGCAACATTCTCATATCCTACCTTCTCTCCCACGGCGACCAGAAACTCCTCCACAGTGACAGTAGCCTCAGTAACACACCTAAAGCCGTGTCGAAGTGACAGGAACGGCGTCCCCATGTGGGTCGCCATCCCCGCCAAAGCCAAGGTAATTTCCACACGAAAAATAATATACTTAATTCTACCACAACAACTAAATAAAAATAATGATAACCTTAATCATGCATAGGAAGAAAAAAAGATATCACAAAGAAAAGGAAACGTAAAAGAAAAACCAGGATATCTAACTCTACACAACACTCGCACTCACTCATACAATTCCCAGCATGCAGAGTGAGCTCTCAATTGGTACAAAATATATAGAGTACTACACACGCTACAATTACGTAGGTTGAAAAATAGGATCAACTGGACACCTTAATGAGGCAGTGAATGAACTGATAGAGAAAGCACGCAGGGCATTCTACGCCATTAAAAAACTAATTCAAATTGAAATACCTATAAAGATTTGGCTAAAACGAATTGAATGTGTCATTGAACCAATTGCACTTTATGGCAGCGAGGTGTGGGGTCCAGTTGTAAAACAAGATTTCACCCAATAGGACAAACACCCAATTGAAACCCTACATGCAGAGTTCTGTAAGATCCTCCTATGTGTCCAGAGGAAAACTACAAACAATGCATGCTGGGCAGAATTAGGCCAATATCCACTAATATTTTTTTTTTTAAAGAGCAATTACGTTTTGGAAACATCTAAAATACAGTGACCCCCTCTCATATCATTACCAAGCCCTGCAATGCCAAGAGCTGAGCAAAGAAAATAGTCCGCATTTCCAGTTGGTCCTGGGGCTGAGTTCACAAACCTGTTCTACTAACACACTGAAGCATCAGGACCAAAACATCCAATCAATCAGAATAAACCAAATAACAACACAATCAAAACAAAACTATATTACCTATTGGGAAACACAAGCACAAAGCAAAACGCAGTGCTATCTGGTCCCAAATCGACAGTACACTGTGGCTAACTATTTGACTAATTATTACTGATCAAAACCTTAAAAAAACCTTGACAAAGTACAGGCTCAGTGAGCACAGCCTTGCCATTGAGAAGGGTAGACACAGGAAAACCTGGCTCCCTGTAGAGGAAAGGCTGTGCAACCACTGCACCACTGCAGAACCGGAGACAGAGATGCATTTTCTGACAAAATGTCAAAAATATAAAACACTTAGAGTGTCATTTCCACAGAATTGAAACCCTTATTCAAGGTTTCAAAGACCTCTCTGATGAGAATAGGCTACCAGTCCTGTTGGGGGAGGACGCAGAGAGCTGTGGGTTGGCAGCTCACTACATTGCTGCCTGCCATAAGATGAGGGACACTGTCTGACAGACCAACCAACCTGTCCTCTATGCTTATTGTATTGTTATTGTTGAATGTATAGTTATTTTGACCCTTGATAATTGGTGTTACTGTTGTCAATATTGATTATTATTATTTTATTATGTTAATATTGTAGATCTCCAAAGTAGGTTTTGGCAATATGTACATTGTTACGTCATGCCAATAAAGCAAATTGAATTGAATTGAGAGAGAGATACAGAGAGTGTGAGGGATAGACCGCATGAGTGCAAACCAGATGACTTCATAAACCTGCCAGCTGCCATTCTAACTTTACCTCAACAACCCTGTCTGACATAAGATGAGAAAACACTTGACTGGGTTGCCTTCTTTTCACCTCTTGCTGATTAATGATTATTTACAGATAAAAAGAGTAAGAACAAGACACCCCAATGTCTGATATAGAAAACGTAATAAATCATAGAATTAGATACAGACATGTTTTGGAGTTTCCTGCCAGGACAACGAGAGAGAGAGAGAATTCCAAAAAAGCATGTCTGATTTATACATCACACGTGTCATGCAAAATCAAAATTGTATTGCACATTTTCACATCAATTTGAAGATATACAGTACCAGTCTAAGTTTGGACACACCTATTCATTCAAGGGTTTCTCTTTATTTTTGCTATTTTCTTCATTGTAGAATAATATTGAAGACATAAAAACTATGAAATAACACATATGGAATCATGTAGTAACCAAAAAAGTGTTAAACAAATCAAAATATATGTTATATTTGAGATTCTTCAAAGTAGCCACCATTTGCCATGATGACAGCTTGCACACTCTTGGTATTCTCTGAACCAGCGTAATGAGGTAGTCACCTGGAATGCATTTCAATTAACAGTATGCCTTGTTAAAAGTTAATTTGAGGAATTGGCTTTGGGGGTGACCAGAGAGATATACCTGTTGGAGCGCGTGCTACAGGTGGGTGCTGCTATGGTGACCAGTGAGCTGAGATAAGGGGAGACTTTACCTAGCAGGGTCTTGTAGATGACCTGGAGCCAGTGGGTTTGGCGACGAGTATGAAGCGAGGGCCAACCAACGAGAGCGTACAGGTCGCAGTGGTGGGTAGTATATGGGGCTTTGGTGACAAAACGGATGGCACTGTGATAGACTGCATCCAGTTTATTGAGTAGGGTATTGGAGGCTATTTTGTAAATGACATCGCCGAAGTCAAGGATCGGTAGGATGGTCAGTTTTACGAGGGTATGTTTGGCAGCATGAGTGAAGGATGCTTTTTTGCGAAATAGGAAGCCAATTCTAGATGTAACTTTGGATTGGAGATGTTTGATGTGAGTCTGGAAGGAGAGCTTACAGTCTAACCAGACACCTAGGTATTTATGGTTGTCCACATATTCTAAGTCAGAACCGTCCAGAGTAGTGATGCTGGACGGGCGGGCAGGTGTGGGCAGCGATCAGTTGAAGAGCATGCATTTAGTTTTACTTGTATTTAAGAGCAGTTGGAGGCCACGGAAGGAGAGTTGTATGGCATTGAAGCTCGTCTGGAGGGTTGTTAACACAGTGTCCAAAGAAGGGCCAGAAGTATACAGAATGGTGTCGTCTGCGTAGAGGTGGATCAGAGACTCACCAGCAGCAAGAGCGACATCACTGATGTATACAGAGAAAAGAGTTGGCCCAAGAATTGAACGCTGTGGCACCCCCATAGAGACTACCAGAGGCCCGGACAACAGGCCATCCAATTTGACACATTGAACTCTATCAGAGAAGTAGTTGGTGAACCAGGCGAGGCAATCATTTGAGAAACCAAGGCTATTGAGTCTGCCGATGATGATGTTGTGATTGACAGCGTAGAAAGCCTTGGCCAGGTCAATGAATACGGCAGCGCAGTATTGTTTCTTATGGATGGCGGTTACGATATCGTTTAGGACCTTGAGCGTGGCTGAGGTGCACCCATGACCAGCTCTGAAACCAGATTGCATAGCGGAGAAGGTGCGATGGGATTCGAAATGGTCGGTAATCTGTTTGTTGACTTGGCTTTCGAAGACTCTAGAAAGGCAGCGTAGGATAGATATAGGTCTGTAGCAGTTTGGGTTAAGAGTGTCCCCTCCTTTGAAGAGGGGGATGACAGCAGCTGCTTTCCAATCTTTTGGAATCTCAGACGACATGAACAAGAGGTTGAACAGGCTAGTAATAGGGGTTGCAACAATTTCGGCAGATAATTTTAGAAAGAAAGGGTCCAGATTGTCTAGCCCGGCTGATTTGTAGGGGTCCAGATTTTGCCGCTCTTTCAGAACATCAGCTGACTGGATTTGGGAGAAAGAGAAATGGGGAAGGCTTGGGCGAGTAGCTGTGGGGGGTGCAGTGCTGTTGACCGCGGTAGTGGTAGCCAGGTGGAAAGCATGGCCAGCCATAGAAAAATGCTTATTGAAACTCTCAATTATAGAAGATTTATTGGAGGTGACAGAGTTTCCTATCCTCAGTGCAGTGGGCAGCTGGGAGGAGGTGTTCTTATTCTCCATGGACTTTACAGTGATCCAGAACTTTTTTGAGTTTGTGTTGCAGAAAGCAAATTTCTGCTTGAAAAAGCTAGCCTTGGCTTTTCTAACTGCCTGTGTATATTGGTTTCTAACTTCCCTGAAAAGTTGCATATCACTGGGGCTGTTCGATGCTAATGCAGAACGCCACAGGATGTTTAAGACATGAAAAAATGTCAAGAAATGTGAAAGTTTCTTCAAGTGCAGTTGCAAAAACCATTAAGCGCTATGATGAAACTGGATCTCATGAGGATCGCCACAG
This sequence comes from Salmo trutta, assembly GCF_901001165.1. Taxonomy (NCBI): domain Eukaryota; kingdom Metazoa; phylum Chordata; class Actinopteri; order Salmoniformes; family Salmonidae; genus Salmo; species Salmo trutta. Next base: position 27,757,210 of record NC_042979.1, read on the forward strand.
GAAAGGAAGACTCAGAGTTACCTCTGCTAAAGAGGATAAGTTCATTAGAGTTACCAGCCTCAAAAATTTAAGCCCAAATAAATGCTTCACAGAGTTCAAGTAACAGACACATCTCAACATCAACTGTTCAGAGGCCACTGAGTGAATCAGGCCTTCATGGTCGAATTGCTGCAAAGAAATCACTACTAAAGGACACCAATAAGAAGAAGAGACTTGCTTGGGCCAAGAAACACAAGCAATGGACATTAGACCGGTGGAAATCTGTCCTTGGTCTGATGAGTCCAAATTTGAGATTTTTGGTTCCAACCACTGTGTCTTTGTGAGACACAGAGTAGGTGAATGGATGATCTCCGCATGTGTGGTTCCCACCGTGAAGCATGGAGGAGGTGTGATGGTGTGGGGGTGCTTTGCTGGTGACACTGTCTGTGATTTATTTAGAATTCAAGGCACACTTAAACAGCATGGCTACCACAGCATTCTGCAGCGATACGCCATCCTGTCACGTCCTGACCAGTATAAGGGGTTATTTGTTATTGTAGTTTGGTCAGGACGTGGCAGGAGGTGTTTGTTTAGAGTGTTTCGGGGTTTGTTGAGCTATGTTCATATTTAAGAGGGGTGTTTGTTTAGAGTGTTTCGGGGTTTGTTGGGCTATGTTCTTTGTTAGTCTATTTCTATGTTATAGACATACTAGAACTTTCTATGTGATGTTTATTGGGTGGACCTTCAATTGGAAGCAGCTGCTCCTCGTTGCTTCTAATTGAAGGTCCTATTTAAGAGGGGTGTTTTTCTATGGGATATGTGGGTAGTTGTTTCTTGTTTAGTGTTTGTTGCACCTGACAGGACTGTTTCGTTTTTTTCTTGTATACGTATTTAGTTGTTTCTCCTTCTTCAAATAAAAAGAAGATGAGTATACATATTCTCGCTGCATTTTGGTCCAATCCTTACGACAACCGTGACAGAACTACCCACCACAAACGGACCAAGCAGCAAAGGAAGGAGCAGCAGAAGAGCTTAGAATCGTGGACATGGGAGGAGATCCTGGCTGGAAGAGATCGCCTTCCATGGTAACAGGTGGAGGCAGCCAGGAGAGCGGAGGCAGCCAGGAAGGCTGGAGAGGACCGGGAACGTTATGTGGGTACACGGCTAGCAAGGAAGCCTGAGAGGCACCCCCAAGAAAACATTTTTGGGGGGCACACGGGTAGTTCGGCTGGGCCAAGGGTGAGCCCTAAGCCAACTCCCCGTGCTTATTATGGGGAGCGTGTGGAGTGGAGAGCGCCGGTGTAAGAGGAAGTGCGCACGATCTCGCCCATGCGCACGCTCAGTCCGGTGCGAGCGATCCCAGCCCCTTGCAAGTGCCGTGCTAGAGTGGGCATCCAGCCTGGGAGGAGGATGCCTGCGCAGCACATCTGGCCACCAGTGCGCCTCCTAGGCCCAGGCTACCCTACGCCTGCTCTATGCACGGCAGCCATCAGGCCTCTGCACAGCCCAGTTCGCCCTGTGCCAGCACTCCGCTCGTGCAGGGCTACTATTACCATCCAGCCAGGACGGGTTATGCAGGAGGTGCGCTCCAGACCTCCAGTGCCTACTCATGGCCCGGTGTATCCAGTTCCTGCTCCTCGCACTAGCCCTGAGGTGCGTGTCTCTAGTCTGGCACCTCCAAAGCCAGCACCACGCACCAGGCCTCCAGTGCGTCAGCCCAGTCTAGTACGTCCTGTTCCCGCTCCTCGCACTAGCCTTGGGGTGCGTGTCTCCAGTCTGGTACCTCTAGTACCAGCCCCACGCACCAGGCCTCCAGTGCGTCAGCAAAGTCCAGCTCGTCCTGCTCCTGCTCCTCGCACTAGCCCTGTGGTGCGTGTCCCTAGTCTGGCGCTTCCTAAGCCAGCCCCACGCATCAGGCCTTCAGTGCGCAGTCCCCGTCCAGAGCTTCCGGCAACAGTGCCCCGTTCAGAGTGTCCGGCAACAGTGCCCCGTCCAGAGTGTCCGGCAACAGTGCCCCGTCCAGAGTGTCCGGCGACAGTGCCCCGTCCAGAGCTTCCGGCGACAGTACCCCGTCTAGAGATGGCCCACAGTTCGGAGCCTGCAGAGACGGCCCACAGTCCGGAGCCAGCAGAGACGGCCCACAGTCCGGAGCCAGCAGAGACGGCCCACAGTCCGGAACCAACAGAGACGGCCCACAGTCCGGAACCGACAGAGTCGCCCTCCAGTCCGGAGCTCCCAGAGTCGCCCTCCAGTCCGGAGCTCCCAGAGTCGCCATCCAGTCCGGAGCTCCCAGAGTCGCCCTCCAGTCCGGAGCTCCCAGAGTCGCCCTCCAGTCCGAGGTCTCCAGCGACGCGCATCAGCCCGAGGTCCCAGCGACGCGCATCAGCCCGAGGTCTTCAGCGATGCGCCATAGCCCAGAGACTTCGGGATGGGTCAAATTTGATAAGCATTTAGCGGGGGTGGACAGGTTAGGTTGGGGAGTAAGGCCAGAGCCTGAGCCACCTCCGTAGTAGGAGGTTGGGGAGGGAGGAGGTGTAGCACAAGAACCGTCGGTGACGGTGGCCACCCTCCCTTCAGTTAGGATTATTTTTGTTTTTGTATTTGGGTTTATTTTTTTTGTGTTTATTTTTTGTGTGAGGTGCATCCGGGGTCTGCACCTTTGGGGGGGGTACTGTCACGTCCTGACCAGTATAAGGGGTTATTTGTTATTGTAGTTTGGTCAGGATGTGGCAGGAGGTGTTTGTTTAGAGTGTTTCGGGGTATGTTCATATTTAAGAGGGGTGTTTGTTTAGAGTGTTTCGGGGTTTGTTGGGCTATGTTCTTTGTTAGTCTATTTCTATGTTAGTTCTAGTATGTCTATTTCTATGTGATGTTTATTGGGTGGACCTTCAATTGGAAGCAGCTGCTCCTCGTTGCTTCTAATTGAAGGTCCTATTTAAGAGGGGTGTTTTTCTATGGGATGTGTGGGTAGTTGTTCCTTGTTTAGTGTTTGTTGCACCTGACAGGACTGTTTCGTTTTGTTCTTTTTTGTATACGTATTTAGTTGTTTCTCCTTCTTCAAAATAAAAAGAAGATGAGTATACATATTCCCGCTGCGTTTTGGTCCAATCCATACGACACCCGTGACACATCCCGTCTGGTTTGCGCTTAGTGGGACTATCATTTGTTTTTCAACAGGACAATGACACAAAACACACCTCCAGGCTGTGTAAGGGCTATTTGACCAAGAAGGAAAGTGATAGAGCGCTGCATCAGATGACTTGGCCTCCACAATAACCCAACCTCAACCCAACTGAGATGGTTTGGGATGAGTTGGACCGCAGAGTAAAGGAAAAGCAACCAACAAGTGCTCAGCATATGTGGGAACTTGTTCAAGACTGTTGGAAAAGCATTCCAGGTGAAGCTTGTTGAGAGAATGCCAAGTGTCTGCAAAGCTGTCATCGAGGCAAAGGGTGGCTACTTTGAAGAATCTCAAATATAAAATATATTTTGATTTGTTTAACACTTTTTTGGTTACTAATAATAAAAATAAAGAAAAACCCTTGAATGAGTATGTGTGTCCAAACGTTTGACTGGTACTGTATAAATTACAGGATTCGTGTGGATTTCAATATACAGCATGTAAAATGTATGACGTTCTAACGCATTTTCTATGCATTTTTTAAATGAGTCCCCTGGTCCTTACCTTCTGGTTGAAGGGCCATTTGAGCAGAGCATCACTCAGTCCCCTCATCACCACAAAGAACAGAGACAGGTGGCTGCCACGCCCTGTCCCGTCCCCGTTCAGGTAGATCCGCAGACACATCTTATAGCCGTATTTACTGGTGTAGAAGGCTGTTGCGGAAAAACAGACATATTCTTTAGCCATATTTACTGGTGTAGAAGGCTGAAAAACGGTGATTTAAATATTATTATGGAAACACAATAGCCTACGTTTTGCACTGTCATTATGACTTGCACTACTACGGTATAATATAGTCTCGATATGGTTGTTCTGGTTTCGGTCTTGACTCGGTCTCGAAGCCCCTTTGGTCTCAGTCTTTACTTGGACTGCAATAGTTCTGGTTTACCTGGTGAGAACATGGCAGGGGCTCGGCCAGCGATGGCATCCTGTCTCTTCTTTGTAAAGTCAGAGATCCTCCAGATGAAGACGCCGTCGAATGTGGTGGCCGATATCTCCCTCAGCCTGCCTTCCATCTCTGCTACCGTCAGGTCCTTCAACCCCACCGTCCTCTCCAGCTGCCGCACCTGAGACACACACACCAATATGTGTTAGCTTCTATGAATTCAATAACCTCAGAACTTCCAGCTTTATACCCCAGTAAGTCATGCCATTGAATTAAAATGTTGGAAAAGGGCTGTATAAATTAAATGACTAAATTTAATTTCTGCTTCAGGGCCTTCCTACCTTGTTGCTCAGGGCCTCGATCTTATCCTGGTCTAGGCGGTGCTGTCTGTTACTGGCCTCCATGGTTGTGGCAAAGCGCTCCACCTCTCGGTTCAACACGCAAACCACATTCTCAAACATCCCCGCCTTCACCTCCAGGTCGGTGCACCTGCGTCCCAGCTCCGCCACCTTGGTCTTCTCACTGTGGAGCTGCAGCTCCAGGGCCGCCCCCACTGAGCTGGGCAGGGGGGTGAAGGAGGTGGACACAGTCAGGGTGGGGGCCAGGGCGGGAGGTGGAGGCAGGGGAAGAGCTAGGGCGGGAGGCCCGGGGAGGCCCGGGGAAGAAGAAGAGTTGGTGGCCCCCTGCACGGGAGGCCCGGTGGAGGTAGTGCTGAGCTGGGAGAGACGTGCCTCCAGCTCCCTGAGGGAATGGTGGAGCTCCAGGAGCTTGTGTCCAGCCAGCTCCAGGCCTTGCGGCTGCAGGCCCTCCATGCTCACCTTCATGGATGGAGAGGAAGAAAATAAGGTGGGTAAAGCAAACACAGAGGCAAGTCTGCTAATGCTAATGTAAATGCTAAGTAAATGCTAATGCAAACAACCATCTTTTAGCGCATTGGTATTCAAACTTTTTCAGCAGGGACCCCATTTTTTCCACCAGAATTTTTGGGGACCCCATTTTATTTTTCACATGAATTTCTCGGAACCCCACCCCAAATCTAATTACACAACCATAAAATCGTTACATTTTGATTTTTACATCAACACATAACCTTCAATTCATTACGTTTTCATCTCTTAACAGAACAAAAGGAAACCAATAAATACATCTACTAAATACAATTGTACTTCATTATCTTCCTCAACAACTTTTTTATATAATACCTTGTACTCTTATAATAATTTTTGGGCCGACCCCACTGCAGTTCCCCTGCGACCCCGACTTTGAATATCACTGCTTTAGTGTGTGTAATGGGCATTTACGCTCCACTACATCCATGCTCATCCTCACCTTCATGCCCATAATGTAGTGCAGCAGCAAGTTGAGGTGCTCGTAGGCGCAGGCCCTCTCGTGGTCATGGATCCTCTCCTTCTCCACCTGTACAGAGAGAGGGGGAGAGGAGAGCAGTTCTAACACTAGCACTGCATTATTACCAGGTATTATTTAAGAAATAACATGGTAAAATTGTAATTACACAGTAACAACCTCGTTTGTTTAATTAGGATTCATTAAAACCATAGCTCTGAAGAGATAAAAAAGCTACTTACTGACATATCACACCCTACAACATGGAATCTGCATGGAGTTCTGAATTTGCTGCAGAACTTAATGTGGTCGACATACTAGGGAAAGAGCCAAAGACGAAACAATACACAATGACTTGACAAGTTCTACAGCTATTTCAAACATCAACCTTCTTAAAAGAGAGTGGATTATTTTCTCTCAATATTGAGCTTCCTTTTTAGTTATGCATTTTCCAAACGCATTCAGTCACGTTTGGCTATAATTGGCTATATTGTGTGTGTTGAAACTTTAAGAACGCACCTTCTCCCTGGGTATTTTCTTCTTGGCACAGCCTTCACAGATCATGGGGTACTTGGGGCAAATCTCATCGTGGGCCTAAATAAAGGACGTGTTTTTGTATAGCTTCTTACAAATATTGACCCTAATGTTCCTTGCACAATTGCCAGCCATTTGAGAGATTTCACAAATAAATAGATGGATGGACGTTCTCTCTCAGAGCATGAATTATTTCTCACCTTGATGTTTTTGAAATGGAATGGTTCCTTGCAGTACTTGCAGTTGAGAGTTCTCTCAGGGCACTCTCGCTCGTTGTGGCGTTCCTGTTCGTTGAAGCGGATCTGCTCTTTACAGGAGGGGCAGGGGATGATCATGTACTCACACTTCCCCTCGTGGCTCAACTGTAAGAGACAGAAAATAAAGTTAGGATTCATTTGGCTTTAGTATACGTTCAGAACAGCCTAAACAAGGATCTTCGGTCAAACTGATCGTGAAGCAAGAACACAGCAAAGCAAATATAGTATTGAGGTGCATTGCTTAAAAATCATCTGTGGCACAATTTCTTTTTTCAACAAAAACGTCCGTCTAAATGGATCGTTTGAATGATGAAAAGGTTTATAATCAGTCTAAAACCACACTCAACTAACCTCATATTCTTTAATATTGCCTTTCCAGGTACAGCCTTCGTTAATGCAGACAACAGAGAGGTTTTCGACCTCTCGTCGAGCTGCGTTGTCAGGAAAAGCCTGCAGAAGTGAGAGCAAACAAACATTTTGCCGAGGCTTTTTCCTTTACAGTGAATCTGTACTGTTTCCGAATGCTTCATTTATGATTGAGAGGTGTGTGTGTGTGTGTGTGTGTGTGTGTGTGTGTGTGTGTGTGTGTGTGTGTGTGTGTGTGTGTGTGTGTGTGTGTGTGTGATAAGCGCACACGCTCCAAATAACATGGACCCATATAATTTGAAGGGTACATTTTGATCTTACTTTTTCTTTGAGAGGATAAAGTGGCACTGTAATGAAAGACGCATATTGTAGAAACTTACACAGCCTTGTTTTAGAATCGACGTGGGCTCTTCAAAAATGTCCTCTTTGATACAAGCATTGCATTTCTGAGGTCCATCTCTGTAATGGGAATATTATGTCAACAAACAGTACAAAATAACAGTACAGTGTGTCATATTGTCATGTGTAATATATTCATCAGGCATCATAACCTGGGGTGCATTTCAATAGTCTAAAGTTTCTTCCTTAGGTTTTACCAGACCAGCACTTACACATTACAGGTAAAGGAGAAAATACAGATAATTGTATACAGTTGAGATACACTCTTTGAACTAACACCTGACAGTCCTATTGAAGCAGTAGGAACAGAAGCGGTGTCCACACTGGGCTTGGAAGGGCCTCCGCAGCAGCTTCTGACAGCAGTTACACAGGTGTTTATCTTCCAGCTTGTTGGCCAGGATCTGCTTGGGGAAGCCGGGTTTGTTGCTCTCCATGGACGACGGAGGGGATGGTTCTTGCGTGGCCATGATTCCCTCAGTACGCCTAAGACCTGGCAACAACAACGTCAGAGTCCAAATGAACTTGAAAAGTTTACTATGAAGGTATTGGCATGACAAGGCATATTTTTCTGATGTGTTGATGACATGGTAAAGCTAGATTATCAGTGAGCGCAGGTCTCCATCTGAATATCTTTTGGAAACCAAACTATAATACTATTTAATAAAGACTGAGAGAAAGGTACTGCAGACTGTAGGCCACTGCTTTTTCTGGACATGACACTAATACAATACTACGTCAGTCAGGTCAGAGAGATAGACAATTTGGCAGATCTGATGTATTTGCCAGTATGTATTTCTTGTTTACTGAGTTATAGTTCATATAAGGAAATCAGTCAATTCAAATAAATGTACTTGGCCCTAATCTATGGATTTCACACGACTGGGCAGGGGCGCTTGAAAACCATAGTTATTTATATGTTTTATTTTGATATTTTTATAAAGGTAATGGATTTGAAACTGAGGAGCCAGGCCCAGCCAAACATAATTAGATTTTCCCCACAACAGGGCTTTATTACAGACAGAAATACTCCTCAATTTCATGGCTGGTCTCAGATAATCCTGCAGATGAAGAAGCCAGATGTGGAGGTCCTGGGCTGGCGTGGTTACACATGGTCTGCGGTTGTGAGGACGGATGGACGTACTGTCAAATTCTCTAAAACTACGTTGGAGGCCACTTACGGTAGAGAAATGAACATAAATTATCTGGCAACAACTCTGGTGGACATTCCTACAGTCAGCATGCCAATTGCACATTTCCTCAAAACTTGAGACATCTGGGGCATTGTGTTGTGTGACAAAACTGCACATTTTAGAGTGGCCTTGTATTGTTCCCAGCACAAGGTGCACCTGTGTAATTAATGATTGTGCTGTTTAATCAGCTTCTTGATATGCCACTGTCAAGTGGATGGATTATCTTGGCAAAGGATAAACGCTCACTGAACAGGGATGTAAACAAATGTATGCACAACATTTGAGAGAAATAATATTTTTGTGCTTAAGGAAAATTTCGGGAAATGTTTATTTCAGCTCATGAAATATGGGACCAACACTTTACATGTTGCGTTTATATTTTTGTTCAGTACATCTTTTTCTATAGTTTGAAACATTATGGTTTAGCTGACACGATCCACCACATGGTCCTACAGTCTGCTTGTGCTAATACATGCACCGTGCATAAATAAAAACAGTTATTGACACTATCAACGACAACTTCAATGCAGCTAGCCAGGCATTGAGAGAAATAGCAAAAGGCCCGTATCCCTTTGTTTACATTTCGATTCAGCAGTCATAGCACCGTGTAGCTCGCGCTACAGTCGTGTCAGAACAGTTGATGGTCGGGTCATCACACAAAAATGCTCCGTGCATCGTCAGACATTGAGAATGATGCTTACAAATGGTAAATCCATTGTTGTTGCTCTCATCTGCTTTCCACTATCGTAGTTGCTAAGCTATCAGCATCTTTAGCTGGAGGTGGTGTACCCTGCATGCCAGCCGCCACGCCCCTTTAAAAGCAGGTGCACAAACCAGTTTGCTGCGAAAATGGTTTGGCATTGAAAATGGACGGTATTGCAATTACATGAAACTTACCCGCGTTTTAAACTGTCATCGCTTGCAGAGACAGTAGAATACTCCTCGTCGCAGCCCCGCGCGCGTTACATTTACAGATGTTGCATGATGTGACTCTGCAGAAGAATGATTCTGTTTTCTTTAATGTTAACGACATAATACATATGGTACCGAGAAGCGATGACTGTTATTGTTCAATTTCGCCATTGCACTTTGCAGTGTGGGTGTTACGTCATGTTCAGCCTTAACATGGGTTGACAGACAGGACAAATGTAAAGAGGGTGCCTTCCTAACGATATTCCATTGCTAATGGTTTCATATGACTACATTTAAAATAATGAAAATATATGCATTTGGACAAATTATATAGGTCATTTGTGCATAATTAAATTTTATCATAATGTTTACAACATACCTCCCTATAGGTGAGTTTATAATGATTGACAAGACATCAATTGAGGCTCTATAATAGACTAGTAGCTGCCACAAGTACCCCCCCTCATTCATTAGAATAAAATGCATTTTGTTCACACGTGAAAAGCATGACAAATGAATGAACAGTGTGATCTTTATGTAATGTGAACACTCAAAGTGAATGCAAATCATTAATTCACGTGACACTGGCAAAACGCACTGAAAGAGCAGTCTGTTCTGTGGTGCGAGGTTGAATGGGGCACTCAAATTCATGCTCTGCTTTACCTGAATGCAAATCTTACTCAAAGTAGGGGACCAGTGTTGGACCGCACTGTCAGACAAGGTGAGGGAGTCATGTCCCTTCTACTATACACATCCATGATGCGGTAGAAGCCATAGACTCGTCACATCTTTTAGATGGCATTCACTTCAGTTATACATTGTGTGAATCATTCAGTGCTTAATGAAAATTGAGAAATTGGAGCCTATTTACTGAGTGGTTGAAAACAACAGAAAATGTTGGACGACAGTTTGAGACAAAAAAATGAAGCAAGAACTATAAATATTTTATTGGCAATTCATACCTGTAACAAAAGGGGCACATGAACAGTAGGCATTACAAGACTGACCATTTTTGAAATGTTAATAGAAAAACATTGAAATAGGTGGGTCCTTGGGACCTACTCATACCTGAAAACATCCCATTAATAATATTGAAAAGCTTCTCAGGTACAGTACTACATAGGCTAAAGCTTATGGCTTATCTTTGCTAAGGGTTGCATCCTATACCTTAAAACCTGAACACCTAACTCAAATTTCCACAGAACTCTCCCATTGACATCGAGGCATGATTTAATGCGGCAATCAGCAGTTGAAACAAAGCATTTTCCCGCCCCGGCTTCGGTAAAAAACACATGGGGCTGGGGAAATGTAACCACTCAAATTAACAGACAAAGCTATGGATGCAAAGACTGACCACCAATGATGTCAGTCATAGTTTTAACCATGTTTAGGCTATATATAGTGTTTGAAAACAAAGTTACATTAACTTTGTTTTCAAATATTGGAGTAAAACAAACTTATATTTTGGGTTCTGGTGGGGTACGACAGTTGAACTAAGCTCATGAAGCACTTATAAGTTATGTACCCATGGATTCTTGAAGAATATCATTAATTCAGTCCAAAAATGAATGTAGCAACTGCAGATTGCCCCTGAAAGCGAAGTTCTGCGTTATTAAGCGTGAGTTTCAAGTTAGGATTCAGCCCAAACTAGCTACAGTTGCTGAAATGTCTTGATTACTCTGGCATGCTATCAGACACAAAATAATGGGTTTTGTCCTGAGTAGAAAGAGAAGGAAGATACTGCTATTGCACAATTAAGAAATGGTCTCTTTTCCAAAGTGGCAGTCTGTTATTTGTTAACAAGTTGCCGATCAGATCTGCAGTGTTTTCACCAGCGTTTTATGAAGGCGCCACTTCCGTCCAGCGAGGCGACCAACGGGTCCTTAAGTCAGGTCTCTTCAAGCAGCTTCCGGAGATTTCTTTGAATCTGGTTTGGTAGGATTATTGACAGGTTAAAACATGCACTGAATTAATAAAAACACACCTCAAAACAATAGCATGCATGAGAGGCTGATGAGCAGAGAACACTCCCACATTGGCCTCTTCACAATCCCCAACAAGCTCACATTATGTAACCAAGTGGGGAATGGTTCATACAAAATATGTTATTGGGAAAGCAGAGCTATTGTCCCACTTAATGAGTAGTTGTTAGCTCAGTGACAGAGCTGACTGCGTGGCATGTTTGAGCAGTTCCATGGAGCTGACTTGCGTGGCATGTTTGAGCATTTCCATGGAGAGTGGCGAGGTGACAATGAAAGAGTATCAAACACACACACTCAAGCATGACAAGAGCTGGGCAAACTCGGACAGGCTAGACTAGTAACTATAAACTACTCCCAAAAAGTGAACTTTAATGAAGCGGATGAAACAACTTTTGGGAGTAGTAAACAGTGAGCAGATGTTGACACTGTCTTCGTTGGCAAAGTGACAAACCTTTTCTAGCTTGAACAGGTTTGTAGACAGCTCCCCATAGATTTCGGCATTGAAGTCGACCTGCGATCTGTGATGCACAACGTTTCTGAAACAAAATATGCTCTGAATTAGCCGTCGTGTGAATTCAGTTCCAGCTCATTCCTTTAGCAAGATGCACATGAAAGACCACAAATGCAAAAGGTCAATTTTACTGTATCCTGTCATTAGAATACATGTACGTATTGTAAAATAGCCTTTAAATTGAACACCTAAAGTAATTAACATTTAAATTGGATGGATTTTTAACAGTGGGTTTACAATTTTCTATGGAAAAGTCAGGAAATGTTTGGAAAAATTACATCACAACATGCATTTTACACAATACACATTCATAACATGATAAAGAATTACAGTTTCTTGATTGACCCAGTCATTCTTCGGGTTTTCCAACAGTTTGTGATGTCAAATTCCAGGTTTATCATGCATTATAACACTATCTACTGTACACCACGGATACTAGGACTGGATTCTTATTGCATTGCAATTGTTAATCTGTTAACTAATTCCCAATGATGCCCTGTTATCTCAGACAAAGCCGTTGTGAGTGTTTAGTGGCAGCTCTTACTCGTTGTGTGCATACTCCCCCACGGAACTCAACGAGTTCAGCCGCTTCTCAAGAGCCACAATCTTGAAGGCCATGTAACACGAAGACAAGACAAGGACACTAACTCTGCAAAGACAACACAAACACGTCACGCACCCCGATGAGGGCTGGAATCTACAGGAACCCATTGGCTTTCAATAAGAAACAAGTATTTCCAATTCAACTCCCATTGTTGAATCATCTCCTACACGACACAAACAGTCCCAATTCCACAACCAAGTTAACACCAAAGGCAGGACAAAACACCCAGTTCACTTAACTTGTTTTGACATGCCTGGCGACAAGTGAAATGATTAGATTAGCTACAAAACTTGTCAGATGGCCTCGACACCCCCTTATGACTCATAATGAGAGGATACTCACAGGAACAGATAGACTAGTAGAAGGGTGTTCAACGACGCTGGCTGTAGAGATTTCACTTTGTGTGCAACACCCTGGGCAGGCTTGGTCGGCCCTAGAGATAAAACAGGATTAGTGCACAGGTCAGCAACACAGAGGGCCGGACTTAAATCCAAAAAGACGAAGCTAAACAAATATGAATTAACACTTGCAGAACTACATCTTTAAGATCTTATCCTTCTATTAATGTTTATAGTACAATCTGTTCTACTTTTCAGATTCCATTCCCTCTGGAAAATGATAGAAGCCAAACCTTAGGATACCAGGGAGAGAGAATGCTGAAGTATTTAACAGAGTCTAGCCGTTTCCATTGCACCACGCTGATGCATAAGGGGGCCTCACCGTTCTGGTGAGCGGCTCCGTGTTTTTGGTTGGGGGTCTCGAGGTGGATGTCTGCGTGCACCGCCACCTCTCCGTTCTTCACCGCGCTCAGGAACGTGTCTGGGATGCTGGGGAACTCTGCAGAAACAAACACAGATTGCTCTCTGAACACCACAGGTCGTTAAATATTTGAACTAATTTTCTTTTCAATTCAACATGCTTAACTACCAACATTATCAGATGTGGTCTTGTTAATTGGTATCGAGGACGGGTCGCCTGTGCGCAAACTAAACCATGTTAGCCCACTGAGCAAAAGCCAAGGCATTCCCTTGGGGAGCTAAGATGAGTCTTCAGGTCTCAGGCAAGATTACTCTTCATGTGCGCGTGGCTCACCAAACCATCCGTGTTACACTCAGCCTTCCAATAAGCATATGCCGTGAACAGGTGAAAGGATATACAGCTCTCATTGATGTATGTACTAAGACAAATCAGTCTATAGCCAATTAATCCCAATTACTTTTTTAAATAGACGTTATTGATTTTCTTAAACAAACCATAAAATCATGACTGTATCAACATGTAAAAAGTAAATAATGTCTGTTCAAATACAGTTGAACTCAAGGCTACAAGAAAAAGTGAGTCTGTACAGTACAAGTTTGGCGACTGCTGTGTCTGGGCAGAGAAGCTGAACTAACTGAAAGCCTCTGATTGCACCTCCCAGTCCAACTCATGACTCAGTAATAACTAATCTATTAGGTTATTAGAAGCTGTGAGAGTACTGCTCTTTTCTAAGCTGTATAGATAAGACTCCATACTCAGGGGCAATTCCTTTCTCTCCACTCATGGAAGGGTATAAAGCTTTTAATCACCATCTCTCAAGGTTTATTTGTCTCTATGATGTTGCATCTGTCTGTCTATTGTGTATGATGATTGTCTTGTTTTTCACAAGGGGAGGGTTAGACTCCCCTGCCATCATAAAGGGAGAACCCACCTGTCATTTTCTCATAGTCTGGGGTCTGGGAGCCTGAGCTGCTGGTCTCCAGCATGTCTTGCCTCCTCTGGCACACAACCCCATCTAGGTCTGAGAAGTCTCCAGAGAAATCCTACACACAGAATATTTACGTTCATTTTGTCCATACAGATGACACCATTGAAATAAAAACATTATTGAACATAAATTAAACTTTGTCCAGACACAGAAGGTACAGTAGAACCATTACACACACACTTTGCTGTATGGTCATATAAGAAGAAGAGTTGGGAGAAAGAAGAAAGGCAACTGTCTTAGTACTGACCAGAGGAAGTGAGGAGGGACAATCGGCTATGAAGCTGTTCTCAGCAGAGGAAGTAATGAGGCTGCTCCCTGTATTGTCCCCCTACAATGGTGTTCAATGAGTTAGACTTGAAAAGTAAGGCCGGGACGATACCAGTATCACAATACTCATTAGTACCGTGGCAAGGAAACAAAAAGCGTATTCAACTTCTTTAGGAAAACAGCCCTAATGTTGTAAACAAACATCATCCAGTCACATGTATTTATTTCCCAAGCTATAGCCCACTTTTACATAAAGGATGTTTTTAAAGGACCAAAGAGTTTGGTCTGCTTCGTGTTTATTTTTTCTATGGCAAAAATGAACTTTGATACTGGTATCGTCACAGCCCTATGGAAAAGTCCCTGTTGTAGTCTAATACAGTGTTATGACAACAGAAAGAACATGTTTAACCTCAGTGCTAATGTTATCTGTAATACAACACAAAATAACGCTATTTAAAATGTCACAACAATGCATTAAAGAAAAGAGGACAAGGAAGAAGAACTTACATCCAGATGAACGCAGACGGATTTCAGAAGTTTATAGGTTGTATCTCGGGATAGGAATGATGCAAATACGTGCTGGAGAACATATTTTAAATAATGAATTATAATGACAGTAATAAAAAATAATAAGTGTTATTAATTAAGACCAAACTTGACAATTGAATATCTACAAATAAAACTGGTCATACCCGCTTGTTTGTGGACGTGATAACGAGTGCATTTGGAACCAAAATGGCAGTTTTTGTCTTCTTGATAAGAGTCACAGAGAGTACAGGAATAGCAATCTGGGAAAGGGAAAGCAAACATTATTTCACTTCAACTATATTTCAGTGAATGTCTTGTTCGAACCTCTTTTCCTAGAGACCAGGCAAAATACCAGCAAGGAGAAAAAGGCAATAAAAAGTATTATTAAAAACATTTATAGCAAATGTGTTGACATTGAGTCAGTGAAACACACCTCCTGGTCTACAACCTTCAGTTCATCAGTAGTAAAGTCAACTCCTGATAAATGTACCGACTCAGAATTGTAATGATAGTGTGTGCACTAAGCTGGGGCTTGCTGTTATCAGGAACAACAATGTAATTAAATCGAGACTGGAGGAGTAACGACTGTATAGTATTCCATTGTTATACTGTACCTTAGTATCTCTGCCGAAGACTTTGGAGTGGAAACATATCCAGTTATCAGACACAAACATTTTCCCCTGATACAGCATGTCTTTCTGCAGTGCACAGGTATAACCTGAGAAGAGACATAGCAGAGGATGTCAGGCAAAATCTATTCTGCACAAATGACAAGACTGTGTGGCTTATTTTCAAGTGAAAGAAGAATGCAAATCTTATGTATTTTTATAAACAAGAGGAAATTGGAGAAAGTCACCCTATGGCTTTTTAACTTTCATTTAAATTGAAGACTACGCCACTTACTTTGTTTCAGTAACTCATCCTTGCTGATTTCTTTGAATATTTTATGGTACTGGGCATTTGTCTTGGATATCTGCAAGAGAAGACAATACATCCAAATGTTGATAAATGTGACCTTTTGAAATGTATTACTTCTTTACCTCCCTTTCCAAATGACCAAACGTATTGATATTGAGGTGCATGTGCAACTAGGTAATGTCAAATACGAGCATCCATTTAAAGATCATTAGGGTTGTGTAGACTTAAAGCTACAATGTAACTTTTTGGGCGACTCGACCAAATTCACATAGAAATTTAAGTTAGAGATCTGTCATTCTTATTGAAAGCAAGGCTAAGAAGTGTTCTTAGAAGTGTTCTTATATGTTCTATGTGCACTATTTCTATGCTCCTCATTATTTTAAGTTTAGTTTTTTGGATCTTTTATTTTCAGTTTTGTACGCCAGCTTCACAGCTGAAAATACAATATTTTTGGTTATGGAAAATATATTTCACAGCGGTTTAGATGGTACAATGATTCTCTACCCAATGACTGCTTGTTTTGTCACAAACTGAAATTAGGCGCACTATTAGAATGTTTTCAACCAGGAAATGGCAGAGTGAATTCTGCATATTCCACCTTTAACTTGGTCAAGATACCTTACTCACAAAACTCTAGTTTTGCAAGTCAGCTGCTCAGCCATTATGCTAATTCTAAACGAACATTGTGGAGACCAATAGAAAATGTGATTGTGTGGGTGGCCCGATATACACTATAAACACACCTGGCTGGACTGGGATTTCTTTCTTCCTTCAAACTTAGTTTCACCGTCACTTGGAGTTTGCATCGGGGAAGGCAGCTCCACAGCCTTAAATCTGAAAACGGGGACAAGATTAACAAGCACAGTAGCAACCCATATTGCAAGTGATTGGTACAAAAACAATAATGTAGACAGACAACTTCAATAGAATAGTCCAAAACAAGTTGACTTGGCTAAGTTCTTACTGTCAATGACACATCCACTTTGACTCCCATTGAAATGAAATATTGATTCCCCTAGATCTACAGCAGTCAAAAAGACGAGTAACTCCCATGACAGCCAGCCACATCCTTTGCAGCATGGTTATGTAAAGTGTGTTGTTTATACAGCAACAGCAAGGTTCGTCAACACAATACTCGGCCAAGCTTCGTAGGTCACAAAACAGGCCAAAATGTTTTGAAATGGAAAACAAATGGGCTTTTCTTATTGGTCAAGCAAAAGAAGAACCTCCCGTTTCAAAACAATTACTCCTGATTTGCACCTAATGAACTCGACCCAGGTGTGGATCACATAAAAGCCCCAGACAGTGCAGTCTGATGTATTAATCAATAACATAAAAATGTGTTCTAGCGCCATCGAATGTGGTCAAGCATTAGAGAGTTGGTAAGCTACACTACCGTTCAAAAGTTATAGGTCACTTAGAAATGTCCTTGTTTTTGAAAGAAAAGCACATTTGTCAATTAAAATAACATCAAATTGATCAGAAATAAAGCATAGACATGGTTAATGTTGTAAATTACTATTGTAGCTGGAAACGGCTGATTTTTAATGGAATATCTACAGAGGCCCATTGTCTAATGATCAATTAGCCTTTTAAAATGATAAACTTGGATTAGCTAACACAACATGCCATTGGAACACAGGAGTGATGGTTGCTGATAATGGGCTTCTGTACACCTACGTAGATTTCCCATTTAAAATCTGCCGTTTCCAGCAACAATAGTCATTTATAACGTTAACAATGTCTAAATTTCTGATCAATTTGATGTTATTTTAATGGACAAAAAAATGGCTTTTCTTTCAAAAACAAGTAAATTTCTAAGTGACCCCAAACTTTTAAACAGAAGTGTATATATCCAAGTTCCAAAACCTCACATGTATGGTATCACAACAAATTGGTATGACAACAATGGCTAAAGCATTGTTTCTCCATCCCTAGGGGATCCACAGGGGGTGCACATTTTGTTCTAGACCAGCACAAACTCACTTGATCTACGGACACTAAACTAGGGGCTTGGAGATTAGTTTAATCAAATATGTCCGTGCTGGGCTAAAACAAAACATGTGCACTCTGTGTGCTATAGCAGACAGTTGACCATTTTACCACATATTCACATCATTACACATAATACATGATTTATGGTATCTGTAAGTCTCACTTCATGAGGGGCGGTTTCTTCCTGCTCTCTGGGAGGTCTGACTCAGTGTCCATTGACACCTGAGTGTCCCCAGCAGACCTCCCACTGGCACTCCTCCTGGGCCTGTCCTCTCCTCCATTCACTGCCTCCGACCTGGACACAGTAGTGTGACAGTCAATCATGATATGTTGTAGCTAGCTAAACTCAGGTTGTTTCTCCATTCAGACCTGTAGAGATATATTATTAAAACGTTTAGCCTCAAATGATGGGGTTGAAAACAGCAGGGCAGAAGTAATACAAAGATTTGGCACCTTTTGATGTGGGACAACAGTCAGTAGAAGAGGTTTTCCTTCTTTATGAACATGGACATTGATTCAACTAGCTACCTATCAATGGGAAATCATTTAACAAAATCCCCATTCAAACTCTTTCAAAAAGAGAATCAAATCTGGCTAAGCATTGATATTGCACATTTACCAAAGTAGCCTGTATTTTTTAGAAATCGCAGTCAACTTTAGTTACTGAAGTCATACAATATTTATTAACCTTTGAAAACCATACATTAAAATGCAATCAACCATTATCACTGCTGTCAACCTTAGCTAGCAAGCTACACTGAATAAAAATATAAAATGCAACATGCAACAATTACAAAGATTGTACTGATTTACAGTTCATAAGGAAATCAGTCAATCAAAATAAATTCATCAGGCCCTAATCTATGTATTTCACATGACTGGGAATACAGATATGCATCTGTTGGTCACAGATACCTTAAAAAATGGTAGGGGCATAGATCAGAAAACCAGTCAGTATCTGGTGTGACCACCATTTGCCTCATGCAGCACAACACATCTCCTTTGCATAGAGTTGATCAGGTTGATTGTGGCCTGTAGCCTCACTCCTCTTCAATGGCTGTGCGAAGTTGCTGGATATTGGTGGGAACTGGAACACGCTGTCGTATACGACGATCCAGAGCATCCCAAACATGGTCAATGGGTGACATGTCTGATGAGTATGCAGGCCATAGAAGAACTGGGACATTTTCAGCTTCCAGGAATTGTGTACAGATCCTTGCGACATAGGGCAGTGCATTATCATGCTGAAACATGAGGTGATGGCAGCGGATTGTGACAATGGGCCTCAGGATCTCGTGACGGTATCTCATCGATAAAATGCAATTGTGTTTTGCAACAGAAAACCGTTTATTCCAAATGGAAACCACAAACAAGGGTTTCTGTTGGACAAATTCAGGTAGGTCCCTCCCCGTTTCGTTTGCGCTGTTCGCTTCAGTTTAGTTCTTAACGGTTATGAATACACCCCAGAGAAAACAGTACAAAACAGCGAGGGAACTACCTGAATTTGTACAATAGAAACTCTAGTTTTCATTGCAAAACGTTTTCTATTTGGAGTAAACAATTTGTTGCAAAACGTTTTGCAACAGAATTGGCGAAATGAACTTATTGGACTTACTTAACTGGCTGAGTGTTATACGTT
The DNA here is from genome assembly GCF_901001165.1 of Salmo trutta. Lineage (NCBI taxonomy): Eukaryota > Metazoa > Chordata > Actinopteri > Salmoniformes > Salmonidae > Salmo > Salmo trutta. The sequence goes on from NC_042979.1 coordinate 27,776,449, forward strand.
TTTTAAGACCAAACAGTGCCACGCGTCAAATGTTAACGATATCCCATCAGAATGACGACAAATAACCTTGATTGTGCATTTGCACAACTTAACTAGGTAGACAAACAATGGAGGAAAATCCATTGGGACGAGGTCAACTTTAGTTCTCCAATTCCATGTCTTTAAAGTTGAAAACACTGTTCGCTTGCTAACGTTAGCGTTATAGAAATAACTGCATAAAAATACACAACCTATCATAACTTCGTGTGAGGTTGCTTCCAAATGAAACGCAAAGTTTATCGACAGAGGTTGGGAAAGCAAGGACTTAATTAGCTAACGTTAGCTAGCTATGCATCAACAACAAGTGGTTAGATAGCTAGCAAAGTTGGCTAACTTGCCAGTTTACTAGGCCCCCGGCCTTGCGCTGTGCTGAACTGAAAACATACAAACTTACGTCGATTGGATCCCCCTCGGATCTTTTCTGACCGGTTTGACAGACTGTACAACTTGTTCTGGTGTAGATAACGGAGTTAGGTCTCTGTCCGCTTGTTCGGTCATAAGTACCATCTCTTGAGGGACAGCCGAGATTCGCTTTCCTCAACGGTTCCCTTTCTCCGTAAAAAAAAACTTTGGCAGTGACTCCGTCCTACGCCAAGGAGGGGTTACATTTGGGAAGATCGTTCGATACTCGGGACACTATGTGGAGGTAGGACATGGAAGAGGGGGTGGGTTGATCTGGTGGCCCGTGTGGGGGCAACCAAACATGGCACTGCGCTGACATTAATCACTTTATTTCAGGACAATATAAATAAAGCCTTAACTTACACCCCCGCCTCGTTTGTTTCTAATTTACTCCCCCTTTCCTTATTATCCCTTCCTCGCTACTTCTCTCCCCTAATTTCATAATGGCACAGGGCAGTTGCTAAATGCCGCCATCGTGTGTCGAATAGGCAGACACAAATACATTTGAGCAAAGTAGAGATAGTTATTTATTAAATATGAAAAAATTGTACATGTTTTCTCAAAATGTAGATTGAAAAGCCGATTGCTACACAATTCCCTTCCAGTCATGGTTCCCTGTTTTACGTGCTACTTAGTGAAGACGAGAACGAGATTGAAATGGGGGAGCCACCACGTGATGCTGCTGCCTAGACAAGCTTTTTGACTGAAATGTAACGCAATGATGTTTATTATGTGTGGTTAGGCCTACAGTACCTTCAAAAAATATTCATACCCCTTGACTTATTCCACATTTTGTTCTCCTACAGCGTGAATTCAAAAGGAATAAAACATTTTTAAAAATCGCCATCTACACAAAATACCCCATAACAACAAAGTGAAAGCATGTTTATAGACATCTTTGCAAATTTATTGCAAATTAATTAAATAAATATCTAATTTACATAAGTATTCACACACCCATTTTCGATTTACATTTTAGTCATTTAGCAGATGCTCTTATCCAGAGCAATGTACAGTTAGTGTATTCATCTTAAGATAGCTAGGTGGGACAACCACATGTCACAGACATAGTAACTATGTCCCTGTCCGACGACGATACCCCCGGACAGGGCCAACTAGGCAGGATATAACCCCACTCACTTTGCCAAAGCAAAGCTCCCACACCAACGAAGGGATATCTACTACCCCAAGACAAGGTTGAGTATAGCCCAGGAAGATCTCCCCCACCACACGAGCCCAAGGCAGTGCAAAATCGGACAGGAGGATCACGTCAGTGACTAAACCCACTCAAATCGAGTGTAGCGAAAAAAAACCTGTCACGACGGAAAACACCGCTCCTAGGGAGGGCATGGGAGAGCACTGGATGCAAAGAATCTCAGTGGAAAGAGGGGAGCTAGCCAGACAGAGACATCAAGGGCGGGTTATCACTCCAGTGCCTTGCCTTTAACTTCACACCCCTGGGCCAGACTACACTCAAACATAGGACCTACTGAAGAGATGAGTCTTCAGTAAAGACTTAAAGGTCGAGACCTAGTCTGCGTCTGGATAGGATGGATGGATAGGCAGACCATTCCATAAAAATGTAGCTCTATGGGAGAAAGCCCTGCCTCCAGCTGTTTGCTTTGAAATTCTAGGAATAATAAGGAGGCTTGCGTCTTGCAACCATAGCGTACGTGTAGGTATGTACGGCAGGACCAAATCGGGGAGATAGGTAGGAGCAAGTCCATGTGATGCTTTTTAGGGTAGCAGTAAAATCTTCAAATCAGTCCTAGCCTTAACAGGAAACCAGTGTAGAGAGGCTAGCACTGGAATATGAGTAATATGATCAACAGTTTGGGTTCTAGTCTAGATTCTAGCAGCCGTATTTAGCATTAACTGAAGTTTATTTAGTGCTTTATCCGGGTAGCCAGAGAGTAGAGCGTTGCTGTAGTCTAATCTAGAAGTGGCTAAAGCATGGAGGAGCTTTTCTGCATAATTTCTGGACAAAGACTTTGTGATTACGAACATGGAAAATAGCTACCCATTAAATATTTTTTATGTGCTTATAAAAAGAGAGATCAGGGTCCAGAGTAACACAGAGGCTTTCACAGCTGTATTGAAGATTAATTGTCAGATCAAACAGCAGATCTTTCTTTCTTGGGACCTAGAGATAGCATCTATGTTTTGTTAAGAGTTTAAAATATGTAATTTCTTGTGACAGTTGTTTTTTGTTTTTAGAGGTGACTGCATCTAGGTTATTACACAAGGTTAAGTTTAGATCCTTGGTTAGGTGGTTACGATAACTGATTTTTGTACTCCAATGTCCTTGGGTAGGTGGAGGGAGTCTGGAAGGGCATCTAGGAATCTTTGGGTTGTCTGAGAATTTATAGCACGGCTTTTGAATATCCTTGGTTGGGGTCTGAGCACATTATTTGTTTCGATTGCAAATGTAATAAGATGATGGTCCGATAGTCCCCCCCAAAAAACATTTAGATCCACAATATTTATTCTACGGGACAAAATTAGATCCAGGGTATGATTGTGGCAATGCGTAGGTCCCGAGACATGTTGGACAATACCCACTGGATCGATGATGGCTCCTAAAGCCTTTTGGTGTTGTCACGACTTCCGCCGAAGTCGGTTCCTCTCCTTGTTCGGGTGGCATTCAGCGGTCGACGTCACCGGTCTTCTAGCCATCGCCGATCCACCTTTCATTTTCCATTTGTTTTGTCTTGTTTTCCCGCACACCTGGTTTACATTCCCTCATTACTTGACGTGTATATAACCCTCTGTTCCCACCATGTCTGTGTGTGGAATTGTTTGTTGTAAGTGTATTGTGCATTTCAGACTGGTTTGCGACGGGTTATTTCAACCCGTATTTTGCCATTTTGGGTGCAGTTTGTTTTTTGCATTATTAAAGTGCTCCGGCTGTTACCCATTTCTGCTCTCCTGCGCCTGACTTCTCTGCAGCCAGTTACGCACCGCTTACAGGTGTGTGTCTGTGAACTTTTCCATTTGAATATTGAAGGCACCAAAAATGTGGAATATTTTCTGCCATGACTATGAGGTCCAATAGGAATTCAGGGGACTCAATGAGGAACACTGTATACGGCCCAGGAGGACTGTAAACAGTAGCTCTACAAATGTATTGAGTAGGCTGCATAGATTTCATGACTTGAAGCTCAAAAGACAATAACGCAGTCATTTTTTCCTCCATGAGAGCTTGACGAACCGGCGGAGGCAGGGGAGCCTGGCGATCTGTCTCAGGCATGAGAGCCTATAGCGGCTCCCGGACCCGACGTCATTCCCACCAAAAAAACAAAAAAAAACACTCCCTGATGCTTCCCTTAGGTGAGGCGTCATTCTGTAATGCTGAGAGTTGGGAAGCAAGTTCAGGGATTGAGTGTTTTAATAAAATAAACAGAACATAATACAAAACAAGAAACACTAACAGCACACAGACATGAAACAGAAACAGAAACAATGACGTCTGGGGAAGGAACCAAAGGGAGTGACATATATAGGGAAGCTAATCAGGGAAGTGATAGAGTCCAGGTGAGCATAACAATGGTGACAGGTGTGCGCCATAACGAGCAGCCTTGGTGACCTAGAGGCCGGAGAGGGAGTACACGTGACAACTTCCTTCTATCTCATATTGCTCAAATAAACAGCAAACCTGGTTTCAAAAAACAGATAAAGCAACACCTCACGGCACAATGCCTCTCCCCTATTTGACCTAGATAGTTTGTGTATGCATTGATATGTAGGCTATGTGTGCCTTTAAAAAAAAGGTATGTAGCTCTGTCCTTGAGCTGCTCTTGTCTATTGATGTTCTGTATTATGTCATTCTGTATTATGTTTCATGTTTTGTATGGACCCCAGGAAGAGTAGCTGCTGCTTTTGCAATAGCTAATGGGGATCCTAATAAAATACCAAAATAGCTGTGCAGCGACGCTCCCCATCGAACCTCACAGAGCTTGAGAGGATCTGCAGAGAAGAATGGGAGAAACTCCCCAAATGCAGGTGTGCCAAGTTTGTAGCAACATCGCTGCCAAAGGTGCTTCAACAAAGTACTGAGTAAAGGTTCTGAATACTTATGTAAATGTGATATTTCATTTTTCATAAATTTACAAAACATTCTCTAAACCTATTTTTGCTTAGTCATTATGGGGTATTGTGTGTAGATTGATGAGGGGGGGAAACAATTTTGTCCATTTTAGAATAAGGCTGTAACATAACAAAATGTGGAAAAAGTCAAGGGGTCGGAATACTTTCCGAATGCACTGTATACAAACAAGTATACAGGACTGTAATCACTTAGTTACTGCTTTATAATAGTGAGATTTGAAAGAAATACAAGCATCAACACACACCTGTTAACTGAATATGATTGGAGAAACACTGCACATACAAGCACACTCATACAGGCCCGCGCACACACACACCAACTAATTACCAAGTTGTTGTTTGAGACACTGCAAATAAAGGTGGCTTAATTCATTTCAGTGAGAAACACAATTGTCACATTGTATAATGATAGGAGACAGGCGCAGGAATACGAAATAGGGGCTTTTATTTCTCTACCCAAAATAGCGTACATCATGAACATGACGGGGACGAAGCCCAAAACAAACACTTAATATATATAACACAGGGCTGTAACCCAAACAAAGAGCAAGGTATAACCTCTAATAAATACACGGGACGAGATCCATAATAACAATACAAGGGACGAGACCTGTAATAACAAGTGCATACTAACACGGTAACAGAGCACAGGTACTTACAAGACCAACAGACATGGAACAATAATCAACAAGGACAATGGGGAACAGAGGGCACATACAGTGCCTTGCAAAAGTATTCATCCCCCTTGGCATTTTCCTGTTTTGTTGCATTACAACCTGGAATTTAAATGGATATTTATTTGGATTTCATGTAATGGACATACACAAAATAGTCCAAATTGGTGAAGTGAAATTAAAAAAATAAATTGTTTAAAAAATTACAAATGGAAAAGTGGTGCGTATTCACCCCCTTTGCTATGAAGCCCCTAAATAAGATCTGGTGCAGCCAATTACCTTCAGAAGTCACACAATTAGTTAAATAAAGTCCAACTGTGTGCAATCTAAGTGTCACATGATCTGTCACATGATCTCAGTATATATACACCTGTTCTGAAAGGCCCCAGAGTCTGCAACACCACTAAGCAAGGGGCACCACCAAGCAAGCGGCACCATGAAGACAAAGGAGCTCTCCAAACAGGTCAGGGACAAAGTTGTGGAGAAGTACAGATCAGGGTTAGGTTATAAAAAAATATCTGAAACTTTGAACATCCCACGGAGCACCATTAAATCCATTATTAAAAAATGGAAAGAATATGGCACCACAACAAACCTGCCAAGAGAGGGCCCCCCACCAAAACTCACGGCCAGGCAAGGGGGGCATTAATCAGAGAGGCAACAAAGAGACCAAAGATAACCCTGAAGGAGCTGCAAAGCTCCACTGCGGAGATTGGAGTATCTGTCCATAGGATCACTTTAAGCCGTACACTCCACAGAGCTGGACTGTACAGAAGAGTGGTCAGAAAAAAAACATTGATTAAAGAAAAAAATAAGCAAACACGTTTGATGTTCGCCAAAAAGCATGTGGGAGACTCCCCAAACATATGGAAGAAGGTACTCTGGTCAGATGAGACTAAAATGTATCTTTTTGGGCATCAAGTAAAACACCAAGTCTGGCGCAAACCCAACACCTCTCATCACCCCGAGAACACCATCCCCACAGTGAAGCATGGTGGTGGCAGCATCATGCTGTGGGGATGTTTTTCATCGGCAGGGACTGGGAAACTGGTCAGAATTGAAGGAATGATGGATGGCGCTAAATACAGGGAAATTCTTGAGGGAAACCTGTTTCAGTCTTCCAGAGATTTGAGACTGGGACGGAGGTTCACCTTCCAGCAGAACAATGACCCTAAGCATACTGCTAAAGCAACACTCGAGTGATTTAAAGGGAAACATTTAAATGTCTTGGAATGGTCTAGTCAAAGCCCAGACCTCAATCCATTTGAGAATCTGTGGTATGACTTAAAGATTGCTGTACACCAGCGGAACCCATCCAACTTGAAGGAGCTGGAGCAGTTTTGACTTGAAGAATGGGCAAAAATCCCAGTGGCTAGATGTGCCAAGCTTATAGAGACATACCCCAAGAGACTTGCAGCTGTGATTGCGGCAAAAGGTGGCTCTACAAAGTATTGACTTTGGGGGGGTGAATAGTTATGCATGCTCAAGTTTTCTGTCTTTTTGTCTTATTTGTTGTTTGTTTCACAATAAAAAAATATTTTGCATCTTCAAAGTGGTAGGCATGTTGTGTAAATCAAATCAAACCCCCCCAAAAATCTAATTAAATTCCAGGTTGTAAGGCAACAAAATGGGAAAAATGCCAGGGGGGTGAATACTTTCGCAAGCCACTGTATATACACATACTAATCAGGGGGAATGGGAACCAGGTGTGCGTAATAAGACAAGACAGTCTGGGGTTGGTGGTAATGATCCAGTTCAGTGACGCCTAGAAGGCCGTGACAGTACCCCCACACCCCGACTCGCTGCATTTTCACCGGCCTTGGGGACGACCACAGGGATGCGGTGCGGGTCGGTCAGGGCGCCGACGGTGAAAATCCCTGGTCAGCGAAGCGTCCAGGATGTCCACCGCAGGAACCCAGCACCACACTTCTGGGCTGTACCCCTCCCAGTCGATGAGATACTGGAGACGCCCCGCCCGACGCCTCGAATCCAGGACTTCACGGACCGAGTACGCCGGACCTCCCTCGATATCCAGAGGAGGAGGCGGAGCGTCACTGGGTCCAGCCTCAGCGAGGGGACCAGGCACCACTGACCTGAGGAGAGACACATGAAAAGTCGGGTTAATACAGTAATCAGCAGGGAGTTGCAAACGGTATGTTACCTCATTAACTCTCCTCAGGACTTTAAACGGCCCCACAAACCACGGGCTCAGCTTCCGGCAGGGAAGGCGGAGGGGCAGGTTCGGGGTGGAGAGCCAGACCCAGTCGCCTGGAAAGAAAACCTGCGCCTCACTGCGGTGGCGGTCGGCTTGTTCCTTGTGCCAACGCATGGCCCGCTGGAGATGAGTGTGCGCAGCGTTCCAGATCTCCTCAGCGCGCCAAAACCACTTGCCCACCTCAGTCTGGCTCGGATGCCAAGGTGCCAGGGCCAGCTGATACCCCAACATGCACTGGAAAGGAGTGAGGTTAGTGGAGGAGTGGCGAAGGGTATTCTGCGCGTACTCAGCCTAAGGTAGAAAATCCTCCCACTCCCCCGGCCGGTCCTGACAGTAACACCTCAGGAACCTGCCCAGTTCCTGATGGACCCTCTCCACCTGCCCATTTGCTTGAGGACGGTACCCGGAGGTGAGACTGACAGTGACCCCCAGGCGTTCCGTGAACGCCTTCCATACTGAGGGGGAACTTAGGGCCACAGTCTGACACAATGTCCTCCGGGATCCCGTAGTGCCGGAAGACGTGCGTAAAAAGAGCCTCCGCAGTTTGCATGGCCGACAGGAGCCCAGGCAGAGATTGGAGGCGACAAGCTTTGAAAAACCGGTCCACAACGATGAGAACGGTGGTATTTCCCTGGGAGGGGGGCAGGTCAGTGACAAAGTCCACCGAGAGGTGAGACCAGGGTCATTGTGGAACCGGCAGGACAAGGAGCTTTCCATAAGGGAGGTGTCTGGGTGTTTTAGACTGGGCACAGATGGAGCAGGAAGAGGGGTAAACCCAAACGTCCCTAGTCAAGGGGGGCCACCAGTACTTCTCAGTCAGGCAGGCGATGGTACGACCTGTCCCAGGATGACACGACACAGGTAAGGAGGCGGCCCCGCACACCTGTGGGCACGTAGGCGCGGATCTCTGGGCAATGTGCAGGTGCGGGTTCCGTACGCAGGACCTGCCATATATCGGCGTCCATGTCCCACACCACTGGCGCGATGATACTGAACAGAGGGATGATGGTCTCCTCTCCCTGCCTCTCTTCTGCGTCATAGAGGCGAGACAGGGTGTCCGCCTTCACGTTCTTCGAGCCTGGCCTATAGGAAAGCATGAATTGGAACCTGGCAAAGAATAGAGCCCACCTGGCCTGTCTCGGGTTTAGCCTCTTCGCTGCCCTGATGTAATCCAGGTTGTGGCCTTCTTGACCACCAAAAGTTCCCATTCTCCTACATTGTAGTTCCTCTGGGCAGGGCTCAGCTGCTTGGAGTAGAAGGCACAGGGCCGCAGCTTTGCAGGGGTTCCGGTGCGCTGGGACAGCACTGCCCCGACTCCTACTTTGTAGGCATCCACCTTGACAATGAAGGGGAGTGAGGGGTCAGGATGTACCAGCACCGGAGCAGTTGTGAAGCATGCCTTGAGTGTCTCGAACGCCCTCTCGGCCTCCACTGTCCAACGAAGCCGCTGGGGACCTCCTCTCAGCAGGGAGGTAAGAGGCGCGACCACTGTCCTGAAGCCCCGGATGAAACTTCAGAAATAGTTGGCGAACACCAGGAATCGCTGGACTGCTTTCACAGAGTTGGGGATGGGCCATGACCTGACTGCGCTGATGCGTTGCTCCTCCATCTCCACTCTCTCCGTGGATATGAGGTAGCCCAAAAAGGACAAGGACCGCTGGGAAAACCAAAAATGTTCTTGTTTAATATATAGATGATGCTCTAACAGTCTTCCCAGCACAGACCTGACAAACAAGACATGCTGTGCGTGGTCAGTAGAATATACCAAAATGTTGTCTATATAAACCACAACGCCTCATCCCAGCATGTCCCGAAACTCTTCGTTAATAAAGGCCTGGAAGACTGAAGGAGTATTAGACAGGCCAAAGGTCGTGGAAAAGGCCGTTTTCCATTCATCGCCTGCACGAATGCGCACCAGATTGTAGGCGCTCCTCAAGTCCAGTTTCATGAAGTACTGTGCCCTGTGCATTTGTTTGACGAGTGTTGGGATTCGGGGAAAAGGATAGCTGAACTTAATGGTGGCATTATTCAGTGTTCGATAATCAATGCAGTGGAGCAGTCCCCCATCTTTCTTCTTAACAAAAAAGAAGCTTGAGGGGGCTGGTGATGTAGAGGGGCAGATAAAACCCTGCTGGAGGCTCTCCCGTACGTAGATCTCCATGGCCTCGGTCTCCGCATAGGAGAGGGGGTAGACATGTCCTCTCGGGAGGGCTGCGTCAGACAGCAGGTCAATGGCACAGTCCCAGGGGTGAGGAAGAGGCATGCGTGTAGCCTGGATCTTAGAGAAAACTCTAAGACCCAGATCCTGGTATTCCTCCGGTAAATCCACTTGAGGGGCGTGGTCCGGACTTTCCACCGTAGTGGTGTTGACAGACACCGCGAGACACCTCCCCTGACACTCCTGCAACCAACCCAGCAGTCTCCTCTCGGACCAGGAAATAACAGGGTTATGCCAACTCAACCAGGGGAGATCTAAATCAACTGGGTGCATGGGGGTGTCTATAATCAAAAAGGTGATCTGTTCTAAATGAGTGTCATGGGTCAGCAGAGAAACGGGAACAGTTATGTGATGTACGAGCCCTGCCCCTATTGGACGATTATCCGAGGCTCGAACCCCGAATGGGTAGCTGGAAGACTGATCAATCAGAGCTAACGGGAGTGAGGGGCTATGATATTCAAGGAATTTAATGGGAAAACACACCGGTTGAGTTGACAGAAAAGGAGAGGAGATCTTGCATCCTTCCTGGGTTGGAGCAGGAGAATTCCCTGGATTGTCACCTCCTCGCCTATTAGTGGATAGAGGGCAGGTCGGTGAGAAATTACCCTTTTCTCCACAATAGGAGCAGAGGCCCAGATTCCTCCTTCTCGGGCAAACATGCACAGCCCACCTCCATCGGTTCTGGCCACGGCGCAGGTGTAGCCATGGGCTCCGGATTCCGCACAGGTCTTGATCGGGACCGCAGGAGATTGTCCAACCGGATCGCCATGCTGATGAGCTGGTCATGTGACAGGTTGTCATCACGGCAGGCTAACTCCATCTGTACCTCCTCCCGCAGTCCGCTGCGGAAAACCAAAGCCGGCTCATTCCATCGGGTGGAGGCCGCGATGGTCCGGAACTCCAGGACGAACTCCGAGGTGGTCCTAGATCCCTGGCACAGTTGGAGTAGGCCCTCACCCCCCTCTCAGCACTCCACAGGATGATCAAACACCGGGTGGAAGAGGAGGTTGAAGCGCTCGTAGGACTCGACTTCGGGTCCGCCTGTTTACCAGACCGCGGCACCCAGGGCCCGTCCGGTCAGTGCCGAGATGACGGTGGAAACCCTGTCTCTTCCGGAGACAGCCTCGGCATAGCGAGCGAGGTACAGGTCGCATTGCAGAAGGAATCTCTTGCATCTCGCTGGCGCATCATCAAAGCACTCCGGGAGGGACAGGGGTATTTTCTGCAGACTGGCTCAGATGGGACGGAGGCAGGTAGTGGTGGGGTGGGAGCTAGTGCCGGAACCGGTGCTGGAGACCGGAGGGACTGCACATTCCCCTCCAAACGCAGGATGGTTGCAAGTACGCTGTCCGTGGTGCTGCCGAGTCTGGAGAGACAGTCCTCTTGATGCTGTCCCTACGATGGTCGCCAGCTCGGTCTTTCCTGCTGTCTCCATTAGATGGGTTGAATAATCTGTCACGTTGTATAATGATAGGAGACAGGCGCAGGAATACGAAATAGGGGCTTTTATTTCTCTACACAAAATAGTGTACATCATGAACATGACGGGGACGAAGCCCAAACAAACACGTAATATATATAACACAGGGCTGTAACCCAAACAAAGAGCGAGGTGTAACCTCTAATAAATACACGGGACGAGACCCGTAACAACAAGAGCACACTGAAACGCAAGCCGATTCAACAGAGCACAGGTACTCACAAGACCAACGGACATGGAACACTCGGTTTCCAAGATATAATATAATTTAAATTTTTTACATTTTTCTGCTGTACCGGAAAATTACACTAGATGATGACTGACTGTATATGGCAAATGGACATTTCATAACCAAATGGACATGGCCGTTTCTCATAAATGGAACACGCTTCAAAGACGAAACTCTGTGAGCTCAGGGATGGCCAAATGTACTTTTAGCCCAGAAACAAGATGGCGTCGAGGCCTCAACGCTCTTTGAATTAATGCACATTTTGTGGGATTAAAGGTAGAAAACTGTAATACAGTACTAATTTGACCTCTTCCCGTCAAAGTACATAAATCTACGGTGTAAGGAAAAATAGAACCAGCCATTTATCTATCGTAGTTTACAAGAAATCATACAAGATCCACTTCATGATGCTAAAGCAAATGTTTTTTTGAAAGTTATAGATCCAGTTTAGGCATGTTAATGCGAATCCGTTGAGGCGGGTTTTGGAGCTCTTTGTGATTTTCTGTACTCAGACACACACACAGCCAAGATGGAGTGACACAGTGTGGGGCTTACAGACAGCAGGGCCTGCAATAGTTACCGGCATTCGCACAATCAAAGAACCATCAGACCCAGGCTCTGAAAGTTTATAAACCTGTTCTAGAGCTTAAGTCAGTAGTGCACGGTGAGTTATGTGGCTCTAGAAGGTTCTCAGGTCGAGAAACAGCCTTGTCCATTTGCAATGTATTCAATTCATTTTTAACATCGCGAAAATGACGACATTTAGATACAGTTGAAGTTGGAAGTTTACATACACCTTAGCCAAATACATTTAAACTCAGTTTTTTCTCAATTCCTGACATTTAATTCTAGTAAAGGTTCCCTGTAATAGGTCAGTTAGGATCACCACTTTATTTTAAGAATGTGAAATGTCAGAATAATAGTAGAGAGAATTATTTATTTAAGCTTTTATTTCTTTCATCACATTCCCAGTGGGTCAGAAGTTTACATACACTCAATTAGTATTTGGTAGCATTGCCTTTAAAATTGTTTAACTTGGGTCAAACATTTCCGGTAGCCTTCCACAAGCTTCCCACAATAAGTTGGGTGGATTTTGGCCCATTCCTCCTGACAGAGCTGGTGTAACTGAGTCAGGTTTGTAGGCCTCCTTGCTCACACGTGCTTTTTCAGCCAGATGGCACCATTTTCTTGTTTTTTTTGTAATTTACGGAAAGCCACGGGCACACTCCAACATTCAGACATAATTTACAAACGAAGAATGTGTGTTTAGTGAGTCTGCCAGATCAGAGGCAGTTGGGATGAACAGGGATGTTCGGTTGATAAGTGCGTGAATTGGACTATTTTCGTGTCCTGCTAAGTATTCAAAATGTAATGAGTTCTTTTGAGTGGAGTAAAAAGTATCATATTTTCTTAAGGAATGTAGTGAAGTAAAAGTAGTAAAAAATATAAATAGTAAAGTACAGATAACCATAAAAACTACTTAAGTTGTACTTTAAAATATTTTTTACTTAAGTACTTTACACCACTGATGATATAAAGCACAGGAAAAACATAATTTTGACTGCACTAGGCCTTTAACATCAACAGGAATTTGTTTCACCTAAACTACTTAATAGTTTCCCCAAAAAAACATACAGGTCATCTTTGGCATTAAGATCATGGTTCATCCATTTCCCAAGAATGGATTTAAGATGATCTTAGTGATAAAGATTAACTTTATGTTTTGGGGACACTCATCCAGCATTAGTTAAAATGTAGTAATGAGCCAGACAAACAATGTAATATTTCTGCAGGTGTAATGGATTTCCAGCGCAAAGAAACCATTAAGCAGGAATGTCAATATGACAAAGGAAAATACATTCATGCTGTGCATTTAAATTACAACGCATTTATAGTGCCCCGAATCAGAGAGTTTCCCTTCCGTCAGTTTTAATTAAGTGTTGCCTTTCTGAAGTTCTTTGAACAGTGCTGTTCTTCCTCTGTAGAAGTCATTCTGCTCCTCTTCTCTGTCACTCTGGTTTTCATAAATATGGACAGTAGTGAGAGACTTGTCCAGTCTGAGCCACTCCACCTTTGTGCCCACAGCACTGATGCTGGGTTTGAGGTTACACGGCAAAATTACATCATTCCCCGCCAAGGCATCAACAGGACCAGTAGGACCTCTCAGTTAAAATTTCACTGGGAAGAATGATAAGCAAAGAAAAAATATGCTAAAAAAAACTGTTAAAAAAACCATTATTACATGTATGCTGAACACAGACAGAGATCCTAACTTCACCTTTACTGTAAAGGTCCTTGAATATATTCAAGGAGATTGCCCACAGTCATCTTAGCCTATTATAATTTCATATTTTTGACTGAAAGAAATGATAGTGTCAAGGTCAGACGTATAAGAGGGTGAACTCCAGTTGGGTGAAAAGTTTAAATATTTCCTCTAGACATGGTCTACTCAATAGTTGTATGTATTTAATGTTAAGAGGTACAGTATATAGAGTGAGCTCCAAAAGTATTGGGACAGTGACACATTTTTTGTTGTTTTGGCTCTGTACTCCACCACTTTGGATTTGAAAATATACAATGACTATGATGTTAAGTGCAGACTGTCAGCTTTAATTTGAGGGTATTTTCATTCATTTAGAAACTACAGCACTTTTTGTACATAGTCCCCCCATTTTAGGGGACCGAAAGTATTGGGACAAATTCACTTATATGTCTATTAAATTAGTTATAAGTAGTATTTGCTCCAATATTCCTAGCATGCAATCACTACATCAAGCTTGTGACTACAAACTTGGATGCATTTGCTGTTTGTTTTGGTTGTATTTCAGTTTATTTTGTGCCCAATAGAAATGAATGATAAATAATGTATTGTCATTTTGGAGTCACTTTTATTGTAAATAAGAATAGAATATGTTTCTAAACACTTTGGCTTTAATGTGAATGCTACCATGATTACAGATAATGCTGAATCAATCGTCAATAATGATGAGTGAGAAAGTTACAGACCCACAAAATCATACCCCCAAGACATGCTAACTTCTCACCATTACTTTAACAGGAGAGGTTAGCATTTTTTGGGAGGGGGTATGACTGTGCCTCTGTAACCTTCTCAGTTGTCATTAGTCACGATTCACTCAGTGTTATCTGTAATCATGGTAGCACCCACATTAATGTAGACGTGTAATGCGTAATCACATAATCACGTTATCTGGCACACCCTGATCTGTTTCACCTGTCTTTGTGCTTATCTCCACCCCCTCCAGGTGTCGCCCATCTTCCTCATTATCCCCAGTGCATTTATACCTTTGTTCTCTGTTTGTCTGTTGCCAGTTCACCTTGTCAAGCCTACCAGCGTGTTTCTTTCAGTGATCCTGTTTTTTCTAGTCTCTGTTTTCTAGCCCTCCCGGTTCTGACATTTTCTGCCTGCCCTGACACTGAGCCCGCCTGCCTGACCATTTAGCCTGCCCTGACTTCGAGTCTGCCTGTCGCCCTGTACCTTTCGGATTCTGACCTGGTTAATGAACTTCTGCCTGTCCTCGACCTGCCTTTAGCCTGCCCCTTGTATTTTAATAAATATCAGAGGCTCGAACCATCTGCCTCCAGTGTCTGCATCTGGGTCTCACCCTGTGTTGTTACAGTAATCATGGTAGCATCCACATTAATGTAGAAGTGTAATGCTGTGAAACCAATTTTTTTGGTTACACTAGTCTGAAGTCTAACTATAACAAAACCCTAATCATAGCTACACTAGAGCCTAGAGCGGAAGAGGAACAGGGTGTGGTGCTAATTTAGCTACAGGAAATAGACAATTATGAATGCACTGTTGCAGTTAATTAGTACATTCCTTCTTCTAACCCACAGCTATAGAGATTCACATGCGTACCTAGCCCCAATGTCTGCTAGATGAGGAAGAATAGGGCCCATTAGCACACCTTGAGTAGGGGGTTAGGGGACAAAATTAAACTTTGTTTCTGGTGTTATACTTTGTATTCCATGTTATAGAGAGGCTTCTCAGGAACACAGAATACTTTAATATGCAAATTAGTCAGTACAGAATACATAATTACATGAATTTAAGTGTAATAATTGAAAGTGCTCACACAGCACCCACACACCACACATAGGCTATGTGTGTGTTAGGCTAACACAGACACACACCTCTCACTAAGTGTGAACTGTAACATAGAAGGGTACTAGTCTGATAGCATAGTTTGCTTAAAAGGTAGGCCTACACCTGAGTTGGGTTACATTATAATGTTATTTTTGGTGTTGATGAGTTACTCTGGTGATGGGAGGATAAACTATACAGTTTCCGTCAATTAGCCTAATTAGCACAGAAAGATAGATGGGACACATTTTCTATTCACTGCTATTTAGCTATGTTTTTATCGATTGTAGGGCTGTAGACACTGAATTCGTATAGAATAAAACCATCAATCACAAAAATGGTCTTGCCACAATACAGCCAATGCCGCGTAGCGCTGAGTCTCGCCCTGCTTGTTGCCTCAGCGAATGGCGTCGGCACTCCCACACAGCTACCAAGCTAGCACTCGTCATGGAAATGGGGGTGGCAAAATGTGAATTTGGATGAATACCCAACAACCCATACATCAAAAAGTAGCTACAAAGCTCTACTTTGTAACCTGCTATGTGTTATTTGTGTCTTTGATGCCGCGTTAAAAACAACAGGGAACTGGGAACTCGGAAATCTCAGACTCCCGACTTAAGTGAATTCAAGACAACTGGGACCTCAGGGGAAAAAATAAGGTGAAATCATGACTTCAGTGATCTTCAGGTTGGAAAGTCAGAGCACTAGAAAGATGCCTGAGTTCCCGAGTTAGATGACAGTTCCCCAAAAAACATCCAGTCGGAGCTTGTTTTTTCCCAAGTTCCGAGTTGTCTTGAACGCACTGAAGTCGGAAGTCAGAGACTTCAGTGCGTTCAAGAAAACAGGGAACTGGGAACTTGGAAATATTCAATTTCAGTGCCTTCAAGACAACTGGGAACTCTGAGAAAAACGAGCTCCGACAGGGAAAAATCGTTTTAACCGGTCAACCAACTCGGAATTTCAAGTCGGAAACACGGGCATCTTTCTAGAGCTTTGACTTTCCTACCTGCAGATCACTGAAGATCGTTTGTTTCAGAATTCCCAGCTGCCTTGAAAGTGCCTTCAGAAATTATTCATACCCCGTGACTTATTCCACATTTTGTTGTGCTACAGCCTGAATTCAAAATTGAATAAATAGATTTTGATTTCACCCATCTACACACAATACCCCATAATGGCAAAGTGAAAACATGTTTTTAGAAATTGTTGCAAATGTATTGAAAATTAAATACAGAAATATCTCATTTACATTAAGTATTCACACCCCTTTGCTCAAAGTGACACTCCAGACTGAGCTCAGGTGCATCCTTGAGATGTCACTACAACTTGTTTCAATTGTTTGAAGATTAGAAAGCAACACACCTGTCTATATGGTGTCCCAAAGTTGACAGTTCATGTCAGATCACGCAACTTGAGTCAAGATCTATTTCTTTCTTTACTCCTAGGAACAGGGCATCATTGAAAGGAGTGATTTCTGGGGTAGCGTTAAGTGTGAAGGTGGAGCAATTGAAGTTGAAGATTCCTGGTGTTTGTGATGGCCGCCGTTTGGTGAGGTGCTGACCCTGTTGTGAGGATGGTGAAACAGAGCAGAAGGGCATGGGATAGAGTATTGTGTAGTTTCGGTGGTTAAGTTGTGTGTGCATCAACTGTAGGGGTACACATGTTGCTGGGGATCGGAAGTGTCCGGTGCGAGAGGCAGGTTGAGGTGGCTAGAGTCAGAGTAGTGCAGAAGGTGCCGTATGCTGAGGCAGTGAAGAAAGTAGAGGAGGATGGGTCAAGGGCGAGGGATTCTGAGGGGATCCCTATGGAAATTAGATCTGTGCCAGCACAGAGGGATAGGCCAATGAGTGATACAGTATATGCTTCAGTAAGGTTGGCTTCTAATCATTCATAGCAATTGTTATCACCTGTACTGCAGAAATGGAACGTGAGTCACAGAAAATAGATGTTGTGGTGGCAGCTTCAGAGAAGCACTTGGGGGTATGAGATTTGACTTCAGAAGAGTTACAGCGTGTGTCGAGTGGTGGGGTCCGGTCCTCTCGGGCCGTTGGCCTGGGGTAGGATCAGAAAGGGTTAATAGTGAAATAAGGTGATGGGTTTTAATTTGTTTTATTTAACTAGGCAAGTCAGTTAAGAACACGTTTTTATTTACAATGATGGCCTACAATGGCCAAACCCGGACGATGCTGGGCCAATTGTACGCCGCCCTATGGCACTCTCAATCACGGCCAGTTGTGATACAGCCTGGATTCGAACCAGGGTGTCTGTAGTGACACCTCAAGCACTGAGATGCAGTGCCTTGGGCAGCTGCGCCACTCGGGAGCCCCATGAGTGTAGGGATAGTTGGAAGGGTCATTAAAATGTATACTTTTTTAAAATTGAAAATTATAATTTTTTGGTTCCCATTTCCCATTTTGTATCATAAAGTGTAATGGATCTGTACTATAGTTCAGTTGGGGTCAGTAATGCAACATATTGGATGCCAACCGCTGTTAAACCCCACCGAAGAAGTGCATGTCAGAGCAGAAACTATACTAAGTCCAAGGAACTGTTCGAAGATCGCCGAGATAGAATTGTGATGAGGCATATATCTGGGGAAGGATCATGTCTAGTGTTGAAAGTTTCCAAGAACGCAGTGATCTCCATCATTGGGAAATGTTTAAAATATGGAACTATCCAGACTCTGCCTAGGACAGAAGGACAACAGTCTCTACAGCACTTCACCAATCTGGGTTTTATCAGAGAGTGGCCAGATGGAAGCCACTCCTGAGAAAAAGGCACATGACAGCATGCCTGGAGTTTGCAAAAAGGCATGTGAAAGACTGAGCATAAGGCAAAAGATTATGTGGTCTGATTAGACAAAAATCTAACTCTTTGGCAAGAATGCAGGGTTTTGTCTGGAGAAAACCAGGCACAGCTCATCATCCGTCTAGCACCATCCCTACGATAAGCATGGGGGTGGCAACATCACGCTATGGGGATGCTTTTCAGCAGCAGGGACTTTAAATCTGGTGAGGATAGAGAGAACAATGAATGGAGCTAAATACAGGCAAATTGTTGATGAAAACCTTCTTCAGATTGTAGATTCCAGACTGGGGCGAAGATTTACATTCCAACAGGACAATGACCCCAAACATACAACAAAAGCAATGCTGGAATGGCTTCAGAACAAGAATATGAAAGTCCTTGAGTGGCCCAGACTTCAATCCCATTGAAAATCTGTAGAAAGACTTGAAGATTGCTGTTCACCGCAGATCCTCATCTAATTTAACAGACCTTGAGAAAATCTGCAAGGAAGCTGCCAAAGGTGCTTCAACAAGATATTGACTAAGGGGTGTGAATACTTATGTAAATTAGAAATTTGCAAAATGTTCTGAAAACATGTTTTCACTTTGTCATTATGGGGTATTGTGTGTAGCTGGATGGAGGAAAAAAAATCTGTATGTCAGGATCCCAAAAAATATGAAAGGAGCAAAGTCCAGGTAAAAAGTTAGAGGAAAACCCACCTCAGTCTTCGGAAACCCTAACCCTGGGATCGTTTTATTTTTCAGCAGGACAATTACACAAATGTTAATGCAAAAGACACACCGGATTGGTGTCTGCAAACTAGATCTACTCAGGGTTTTCTAAAGATAACCAGCTTCAGTTAGTTTCACATTCCAGTTTAGGCTTCATCCATACTATGAAGGTGGATATTACTCGTCTGCCTGCTGTTAACTCAGGCTTGTTACTGCGCGTGCATGATGTCGCACATGGCTAGCACTAGTCGAATGCCAAACTCTTCATTTAGACAGTGCTGAAACAGTCTATGAGCGAGTCAGTGCCATATTTTTATTTGTGCCAAATTCAAAATGAAAAAAGCTCTTCCAAATTCAGCAGGCTATGGTGTGAAATATGCTTTTAGAAGTGCCATCTTTATTTTCCAACTGGGTACAGCTTTCAGTTCAACATCTAGTTTTGATTTAGGCTAAATTTGTTGTCAACTAACGTGAATTCAACCCAAACAAATGCCCGTCATTGGAATTAGATTAAAAGTTAGGTGAAAAAAAGACTCAAGGTATCTTTGTGCCAACAAAAATAAGAGGTTAAATGTGTCCAAAAAAGCTAAATATATTTTCTGAGCATTCTTATACAGTACCTCCTAGATATAGGACAGACACTTCAAAACCTCGAAGTCGGAAACTCTGGCATCTTTCTTGAGCGCTGGCTTTCCGACCTGAAGAGAAGTAATGACTTGACCCCGTTATAAGTGTTAATTGCTGTTTAGCTATGATTAGTGTTCGCAGTAGACTGACAATGAAAAGTACTGGTATTAAAAATAAAAGACATTGCAAAAAAAGTGCTGTTTAATTATTTTATTTAAAAAGACCTTAAGGCATCTTGATTAAAAAAAAAGTTTCAAAGTCTTTAGCAACTGACAAAAGACAGCAGACCATATTACATCAATATAATAAGTATATAACAGTATATTCACACATTGAAAAACCTGAGAATGGCTTTAAGAGACCATATAGAAAAAAAATTATCAGGTTGAGTTACGCAAATCTTTATTGAATTTTCAGTAAAAAAAAAAAGTGACCTTGAATATATTCCATTTAGGTCAAAAGGTAAACAGAACATGAATCAAATGCATAATGATTTACAAAGTATAACAGTTTCAAAGTCTTTAGCAACTGACAAAAACATTACAGGAGAGGGGACAAAGCATTTGTACATAAAGAGACCACAATTATATTCACATATTTACAAATGGCAAACCTTTCATAAGTACAAGTATCAAAACCTGACAATGAGGTTGAGAAAATAGAAAGTGAAAGAATAAAAAGTTAACATCTATCTAAAAGAGGAAGCTGTAAAAAATGTCTAATGTATCAGAGTGAAATCCATCTCACAACATCAGTTTGAAGTCATTTTGTCCCATCCCTTAAAATGGCTACCAACAGACAACAGTGAGGATAAACTGCACTCAAAGTACCATTCATTATATGAAACAAGAGTTAACACAAGCCTTTGAACACTAATAACTTAATGCAGTCATATAAATATATTATTTCTGCACATTCAAATTACCCATTTATTTTATTTTTTTTAAAAGGCACAAAACCCACACATATTTCTACAGCCATTGTCTCGGGAAGTATGTGCGAGATATTTCATGTTTAACAGCTTTGTAGTATACTGTGGATTGGCTGATCCCTAGCACATCCATCCAATCACAGTGGAGATCCTTGGGCAGACACTTCTCAGTGAAGATGCTCAGTATACTGCAACCACAAACCTAATTACAAAGGTTACGTTCTTATATCTACACAAGCATACCACTTAGAATAAATGCTCAATACATTGCTTAATTCTAAGTGATACGCTAGTGTTTACGAGAGCAGAGCCAAAGAAATAAGTAGAATCTGACTCAAACCACCATTGTTACATCTGGCATCAACTCTGAAGAAGTATCCTGGCTGACGTCAGGTGATAGGAAGTTCAGGCCCTGCGATCGTAGTCAGCGACCATCCTCTTGATGTGGGACAGTTTGGCCTTCAGGAATTTACACCTGCGCTTCTTCAATTGGTAATCTGCTGACTGTAGACCAGGAAGAATGGGTCAATGAAGGTACATTGTCTTCTGTAGCTGGTCTGAGATCAGGTTTGTTTTATGACTATAATAAGTGTGGTAAGTACAAGTGTATAGAAAGCTGGTTCTAAATCAGTTCACAAGGGACATGATAACCACATGTACTTTCTCAAACTTCATGACAATGTGGGACTGGGGTGTAGTACTCAGAAGAGACAAGAGGGAGTACATAAGGAAGTAGATCAAACAAAGAGGCGTTGCTTAAATGTTGTGGATACTTACCTTCTTTATGTCCTTTAGCCTGTTGTACTTTTCCATAGCATCCTGTAGGGGAGAGAAAGATTATTGAAAATGCAAACAAATATACTTCTCAAACAACTATCCCTCTCATGACCCCTTTCTTCCACACCCTAAAGTTAGCATGTGATTGGGAAACGATGCAACATATCATGGACATTTTCTCAATGTTATAGATAGGGCCCAGAGTTTTTACTGGCCACATGACCTGACCAGGAAAACCTTTCGAGGACCCTAGCTAGTTAGTTAAAGTGCACGTTAGAGACTGACTACATTCAGACTGCACAGAATCACTGATCAACAAATCAATTTCTTTCCCAAATAACTAGTCATTATGTGATCAAGATAGCCCAATCCTCACCAAACTGATTCCCTCAAACTCACCAGGAACTGGGGGCTTCCCTCCTGCAGCTCATCCAGCTCTCTGTCTACCTCTGACAGGCTCTTGTTGATGATGTCCAGCTCTCCCTGCAGGTCCTTGTACTCCTGGTGATCCCGGTCAAACTCACGCTTGTAGTCCACACGTTCCTGCTCATTGGCAATGGTGGGGAACTCACTGAGGAGAGAGAGAAAGGGGGGAAGAGATGGTGTGTCAGAATACACTTGAAAATGTTATTGTGGAAACCTAGACGGCAATATGTTTTCAGACTTTGTGGCACAGAACAGCAACTTCAATCTTGTAGTATCAATAGTAGCTGTCAACTAAAATACATACAACCATTATCACTACAACCGTAATTCTGTTACTCTCTCTGTACCTGTCGAAGTCATTGTCGTCGTCCAGCTCGTCCCCAGAGGAAGCGTAGTCTGTATCCTGCCCGTCAGTACGGCGAGGACGGCCGGCCCGTCTCTTCTTGGGCTTCCCTGCTGCTGAGCTGGCCATCTCTGAGCCACTGCTGTAGGGGGCGCTACTGTGCACAGGGAAGTCACAAACTACTGGAGGACTGGAGACAGACAAGGAAAGATGGGAGTCTTGATTTAGTACATTACGAAATGGAGTTGCCCCTATACAAACTGATCAAATTACTCAATTTAGTATTATTAACCATTGATGAACCAAAATGACCCGGATCAGTTAATGCGGGGAGCTTCACCTCCCCTAAGCAGTGATGAATGCTGTTGGATTGCTGTTGTAGGCCATTACAGCTACTGCCACATGCAACAGTTAAACAAATTAAAATTTAAAAAAGTGCCAAATTTGCACTGCCCATTTTTACTTTGCTGACAGGGTGTAAAGAATTGACACCAATGTTGTGTAATGGTGAATAGTGAATTAAAAATGAAAGCAAAACATTTCTGCTTCAAACAAGCATGACAAGGTGCATTAGTGTATTTCAGTCACCAGTCATACTGGTGGTTGAGTTGCGTAAAGGTTACAAGTCGTTTTGCTTGACTTTCTGGGGTGAGTTAAGCTGTGAGTCGATCTGCAGTACCATCCAGGACTGATGATTGCACTACAGGAAACATGAACATTTGGTTCTGACAGAAAGATTTCCTCATGCCAAATAATGATAAAAGGTTTATTCTGACATGAGACCATTCTCTCCAGCTATTTGTGTGATCACACACACACACACCACATGTCTTGCATTCCAGAGACCAGGGGTGGTATTTCTTTCTAAGTTCCTACATCTAAGATAATCATCACAGAAATAGACACACGGTCACTATTGTTCCTTAAAAACAACTGTCTGACATCCAGGTTGTGCGATAAACACTTTTTACAAATATAGTACAACCACTCTGGACTTTTATTTGGGACTAGGGAATGTACATAACTGATCATGGGATGATAGCCCATTTTTGCAAGGGGTCTGGTGACATCTTTTTTGAAGAATTGTATTCAAAAACAAATCCAAACTTGGTGAAATGCCAAGCAAGCTTATGCCTGACTTTCAATATGTTGCACAAGACAACAGTTGCTCCTCTCCAACAACGGAAATACAGACTTGTTCAATGTGATGATGATGTCATATTCAGATGGAAGGGAATGGAGTAGAAAGAAGGAATGCCACACCTCCTTCACTATAGCCCTCACCTACCATTCCCACTGTCCTTTCATAGCAGTGTCTTACAGTAAAATGGACTTTAAATGGACAGAAGATTTCATCCATTTTCACATTCTCTGTCTTCTGCACAGAAAATCACATATGCCCACACAAACACGCCCAGTCATCGCAGTACTGCAGCAAGCCCTAACATAATATCGTCCCCTCCCGGTGTGTAGAATAACACCATAAGATTTGGATCAACCGCAAACCTGCCATTACTGTGGAAGCACTACATTGGTCTGCACTGACAAGTATTAGGTGAACAATAGGTTATTAAAGAACTTAAACAACAGTAAAAAGACAGGCTATATTCAGTAGCGAGGCTATAAAAGTAGCGAGGCTGCATACAGACACTGGTTAGTCAGGCTGATTGAGGTAGTACGTACATGTAGATATGGTTAAAGTGACTATGCATATTTGATGAACAGAGAGTAGCAGTAGCGTAAAAGAGGGGTTGGCAGGTGGGACACAATGCATATAGCCCGGTTAGCCAATGTGTGGGAGCACTGGTTGGTCGGGCCAATTGAGGTAGTATGTACATGAATGTATAGTTAAAGTGACTATGCATATATGATAAACAGAGAGTAGCAGCAGCATAAAAAGAGGGGTTGGGGGGGGGGCACACAATGCAAATAGTCCAGGTAGCCATTTGATTACCTGTTCAGGAGTCTTATAGCTTGGGGGTAAAAACTGTTGAGAAGCCTTTTTGTCCTAGACTTGTCACTCCGGTACCGCTTGCCATGCGGTAGTAGAGAGAACAGTCTATGACTGGGGTGGCTGGGGTCTTTGACAATTTTTAGGGCCTTCCTCTGACACCACCTGGTGTAGAGGTCCTGGATGGCAGGCAGCTTAGCCCCAGTGATGTACTGGGCCGTACTCACTACCCCCTGTAGTGCCTTGCGGTCAGAGGCCGAGCAATTGCCATACCAGGCAGTGATGCAACCAGTCAGGATGCTCTCGATGTTGCAGCTGTACCTTTTGAGGATGTCAGGACCCATGCCAAATCTTTTTAGTTTCCTAAGGGGGAATAGGCTTTGTCGTGCCCTCTTCACAACTGTCTTGGTATGTTTGGACCATTCCATGTTTGTTGTTGATGTGGACACCAAGGAACTCAACCTGCTACACTACAGCCCCGTCGATGAGAATGGGGCGTGCTCGGTCCTCCTTTTCCTGTAGTCCACAATCATCTCCTTAGTCTTGGTTACATTGAGGGATAGGCTGTTATTCTGGCACCACCTGGCCAGGTCTCTGACCTCCTCCCTATAGGCTGTCTCGTCGTTGATCAGGCCTACCACTGTTGTGTCGTCTGCAAACTTAATGACTTAAATAGCCCACAACCATCTTGTTTCATGACCTAATGTTCCATGCACCCATGTAGATAGCTTTCCTTCCCTTTGGTAGTTCAAATCTTTTTGCTTAATTCCTAGTATAACATTATGAGAAGACATTATAAGGTAATTGGTCATTGATAAATTCCACAGATGTAATCTAGTCTGTACTAAAGTGGGCTGTAGTTGTAGAGTAAGCCTGTTTGTAACTGTACTGTATTGTCTGTACTCACGCTGGGCTGTCACTGTAGGGAGGTTTGTCGTAGTTGGTGCTGGTGTCGTCCAGGTGACTCCTGGATCCTCCAAACTTCTCTGGGTAGTCGGTCAGCACCATACCTTCATCAGGAAAACCTGACACATTGTTCACCTGCAGAGGGGACACAACATATACTTCAGTGACCTAACTCACAACAGCTGAGAGAGCCGCAACAGCTGAGAGAGCCGCAACAGCTGAGAGAGCCACAACAGCTGAGAGAGCCACAACAGCTGAGAGAGCCACAACAGCTGAGAGAGCCACAACAGCTGAGAGAGCCACAACAGCTGAGAGAGCCACAACAGCTGAGAGAGCCACAACAGCTGAGAGAGCATCATACCATTTGTACTATTTGAACCGCCTTAACATACAAATTGAAAAAAAAAGGGTCATCTGAACAGGTAGGCCTATATGTGTAGAGTGGGGCATTGAAATGCAGATGTACAGTAATAGAAGTATACTATCTCTGGGGAGTGAAATGCCACATCATGCTTAGAGTGAGTGAATCCTCATCAAAACAATGACATACTGTATTTGATGACGTTGTACCAACTTGATAGTAGACACATTTACGCTGACAGGTTGAGACTTGCGATTTTCTTCAGTCCAAAAAAAGAAGCAGAAATACTTCCCAGAGCAAAGCCAGCCACTACAGTAATGCTTGGAGCGTCGGTGTTGGGACTTTGATCACATCTGATATAGCTAATTGCATAGGTATAAGGCTAGCAATATGGTAGTACCTCTGACAGGCTAGGTGGAATGTTCACAGTATGGTTTACACCTACCCACTCCTCTCAGATCTCCACAAGTGCATAAGGGGTAGGTACTAAGTAGGTGTCATTTGTAGACAGACAGGATTTTCCCATCAGAGTAATCAGTAGACCAGGGAAGACACACTCATCCATACATTAACACTGCCTCAGCAATTTCAGAAAGGTTTTCACGAGCCACACAGCACTTCTCCGCCTCTTCAGTTTCTCAGGGTCATGTTGCTGTTCTGTAATGTTGTGCATGTGTTTACTTTGCTTGTATTGGTCAGCATGGGTTTAAATATTAGTTAGCTCTTCCTCCACATTGTCCTCTAGTGCAAAACTCAAATACCAGCTGTGAGTTTGGTGAAAAAAGCTGCAGTGTGTAAATGTTAAATAATTTTGTTGGGCCATACTGAAACTTACCTTGACTATCAGCCACTTACTATCTTGACTGAACTCACACGTCATTATCATGATTTAGGTATGTGGAAAGCGGGTGTTCTAAGAACAGTTTCAGAAACCATGATTCATCGTTGACTCATCTTTTTACTTTTGAGCATTGACCATGTTTTCCCTTAACTGCTTACTGTCCTCATTCAACAGAGACAATCTCTTGAAATAATATACCTCCCAACTGCCATTTTTGAAGGCCTTATTCCACCCACCATTTTACTGACTGGGAGTGAAACCACCATACACAAACCACACCCAGAAACTGAGTGTGAGAGAGCTCTCTCCTCATACCTCCAATGCTGCTGACTCTGGGAGAACAGGTCTTACTACTTTACCTATCAGACTACTGCTGTAGAACAAAACAGTCAACAGGCAGACATATTGGCCTGACTCACCCTTCTCCATGCATGAGAACACAATACCTGGTTTCACTGACACCACCAGAGGTCAACAACAACTCTGACCGCAGCAGTTTGTTCAGAGACGGAAAACCCTGAAGGGTTAAGGTGAACGAAGTGCTACAATTCTGTGTAGGCCGTCATTCATAACAACTGGAACGGTCTACAAAAATGTCCCCTCCTTTCTTCCTTCTTTCATACAGCCTTCAGGAAGGGAAAGAAACAAACTCTGCAGATACGATTTCCTACCTCTAGCACTGTAGCTGTACATGTTTAGAGGAAGTATTACCTTTGAATAGAATCTGAGAGCATTTCAATAGTGTAAAATGTCTTCAATCGTTTCTGTCCTATCCTCCATGATCACTGATCTGTTAGCGCCAAACAGGTGATATCAATATGAAACCGTATTGTCTCATTTCTTACAAGTGCATTTCCTTTGATCATTGTTTCCACATTTCCTCTCCTTGCTTCCCTCTGAGGTTTTGTGTGGGATGCAAGTGGAAGACAGAAGGAGAGGACACAAGGAATTTAAAAAATATATTTGACATTCATCCCCCATGTGTGCCCATCCACTCCCTAACTCACCCATGCCTCCACGTCCTGGGGCGGGGCCTCCTCGTTGATGACCTTCACCTTCCTCCACAGGACGTTGGACTTGCCATAGTTCCTGATCTTCTGGCGCGTCTTTAAGGCAAACACCATCATGATGATCAGAGCCGCCATCACCAGGAAGCCAAACACTATCGCTATGGCCTGGGTCAGGATGGGGAAGTTGGGTGAGACACACAGACCCAGACACCACCACAGAGATGAGAGGAAGTATGCGGCGAAAGGAGGAACACATACATCCCCTCTCTCACAAACACACAAAGTACACTCACCTCCTGAGGCTCCACCACACAGTAATGGTAGAGATACTGGTTGACCAACATTCCTGAAACCTGGGGCCCCTGGTACTGGGCACACAGGCCTGCCAGCTGGCTCCCATAGATCGACCCTGTAGATTGAGCCATGGGGTTCACCGCCACCAGGTACACTATAGTCGCTATGAGCATCAGCAGGGCCAGGATAGCACAGATGATCACCACAGCTAGGTAGAACCTTCTAGACTCTGACAGGCCCTGCCTCGACACCACGATGATGAAAATGACAAGGGCCGTGATGAAGCTGAATGCTGCCATGGCAATGATGAATCCTTTGCCGGTGCGAGGGTCATTGTAGTTCCCTCCGAGTCCGCCGTAGCCATAGTTGTTACCGGCGCCATAGGCACCACCACCGAAGCTACCAGAGTAACCACCGCCTCCATACGAGCTGCCCCCGTACGAGCTGCCCCCGTACGAGCTGCCCCCGTAACCACCGAAGCCAGACATGGCCCCCTGGCTGTCCCAGGCCAGCGTAGAGGCCACACAGGCGAATATGGCCACACAGAGGACGATGACGATGATGGACATCAGCTTGATGATGCCCGGGGGAGAGGTCCATTTGTAGAAGTGCTGGAACTCATCGTCGGGGTAGTAGGAGTATGCCGGCTGAGGTGGCTCATGACTGCAGAGGGAGACAGACAACCGATTAAACGTGGACTGTAACAGAGTGGGGGTGTCAAGTGTAAGAACATAAATTGTAGGATGAGCGAGTTAGCAAAGACAATTGTGTGTGAGACACATATAGAGGAGAGATATAAACTGCCTTGGGTTAACAACACAATCTACAATCTCTATTGAGCAAACACCTCGTATAGTATGAGTATTCGCACTACTATGGTTTTCGATAAACATAATACAAGATCAAACCTTTAGGTAAAAGTTCATGCCTTTTCCACCCAAACAAGTATATCAAATATGTATAGGTCAGGAAGGTCATAAACCTTTTGACAAAGATATAGTAGGGCTAAAGTAAAAGTTAAGACTCACTATCCATCTGACTCATAGGGAGGCGGACTCCCGTTGGGCTTGGAAGACATTCCTGAATCCACAGGGGCCCGAAGGGTCTCTCTCTTTAAAACTGTTTGAGCTCTGTTGGAGAGAAAAACATTAGAATAAAGCAAAGAAACATACATCACTGCATCAGTGTCCACAGGAGGGTTACAAAACACAGGGAATAATGACACAAGGCTTCCTCCCCAAGGGAAACAGTGAGAACAGGTGTGACAAAAAAAAGCCCCAACAGTCCACAAAGAGGTGTTTTCAGTGGGGTACTCAGCTTTAAAAAAATGAGAAGACAATTATCTGCGGTATTCTCTAATCCACATAAACCATATGGCTTGTCAACCAGGTTAAATTTATATCTGCAACATTTTGAACCTGAATAATGACACAGTAACTGACATGTTTTACTGATTTCTTAAATGAGGGTTCCCCAACTGGCTGCCACAGGACGAATTTTAACAGCGGGTGGATTTATTTGGCCCCCCAAGTTTTCTGAACAAAAAAAATGTCATTGTTGGACATAAAATACTGTAAAAACAAATATAAGCAAGGTTTGAAATGATTATGTTTTAGGCAAATAAATTATATATTATTGAAGTCAATTTGCAATCGACAAACTATTTGTAATTATTTTCAGCTCCTCCCCGACCATCCGCTCCAAGTGGGGGAAAAAAAGAAGTCGGCCCTTGCATGAATCTAGTTGATGATCCTGGTGTTAAATCATAGGCTACTCATAACCAATCAAATAATATCAGTAAAGCGTTTGAACTAGGCTGAACAAATGTTGATACAAAAAAATACTTTTGTTGAGTTTCCAACAACGACATTTTAATTCATATTAAAAAAACAAAGATAACATTGCTAAAAAAGATCATGTGATCTTACCACAAACACGATTTCCCAATGAAACAAACGTTCCACAAAATAAAGCCAAACCACTCACCTGTTGGAAAATAGTCAGCGCGTCTGACACCTGCAGTTTCTGGTGAAATTCCGTCCGATTCTCAATAACAAGCCACACCTTGTTCAGGTGTGTCATCATCAAAATATGACCCGCCCCTTCACCCCGAACCACACACACACACACACACACACACACACACACTTCCCCGCCCCCGAATGTGAAGGGTGTCGGGTTTCCTCCTCTCATCTCCATCAGGCAGGCTAGTACCACAATAAAGAGTTGTAACAACGAAAAATTTAAAGAAGCGAAACAAAGTCAAGAGAAGTGAAACAAATGCACGTGCACTAATAGGTTTTATTTTGGCTGCTTGATAGGCCTACAAGAGGCTTCCTCTGGGAGTAGTCTAGGCTAGCCTTTTTTCTTCCCTTGTATGTCTTCCATTCAGTTCGGTGGTAAGCAAGTGTCAGAAGCCAGAAACATATTTATATACATCCCTGCGGAATACATATAATGGAAAACATCTAGTTTGTTACAAGTGTTATTGAATACCTGCAAATGCAGTAGGCCTATATCACACGTTTGCATAAAGCAGACTGTAATCGATGGATTTTCCATCAGCAAAAATGCTTTACTGTAACATCAATGACAAAAGTAAACTGCCAACTGTATGCAGACCCTGTTATTTCAGCCTGTGAGCTATCAACAACAACTGCTTGTTTTTCAATTTCAGACATATTTTACTGTATGTTTTTAAGGAGAGTGGCAAATTGACAGCTCTGCTTGTAGGGCCTACTACTAAATAATACAAAAACAGACATACAATAGCAGAGGTGTAGTCTCAAAGACAGCAAGCATCAATTCATCATGGATGACTTTCGAAAGAACCCCCAAAAACCTTTCTAAATATCACATTTGGTCTAATACAGGAAGAAAACATTTAAATGCAATAAAGCAAGTGAGATGTTTGTTCATACTCACAAAATGATAGAAGACAGACATAAATATAACATACATTTATTTACATTAACACACCAAGGCACATGCAAAGGTTATTCACTACTACAAACTGCTAGTCTAAAACAAGTGGAGGAAATAAGTAGTGTTGTTTAATGAAATGGTAGAACATGGTACTAAAACTACACAGAAATTAGTGTGGTCATTAAATATATTTGGAATTGTGTGTGATCATAAAAACTTTCCAAAAAGCACAATCATCACTCAGGAGGGACACCTGTATGTTACCTGATTCTTACAATATGATGATTTGGAAATTCACAAATCCTCCAGATGGTCAGTGTATAACACAGACAGTCTTGAGATACAGCAGTTGAAGAGTTCAGGTAGTAAACCATACCCAAAGTGAGCCATAGAATCAAGGTTACCTCATAAGTTAACTTTGGATAGTGGTTGTAAAGTTTGCACAGTGGCCATAAAGTTTGTACAGTGGTTGAGCAAAAACAAAATGGATTGCAACATGACAATCGTCATCACTCTAGTGTTACGATGATTCAGTGAGCTAGGAGTCAATGGATGGAGGGAGTATAAAAAAAGTGATTGATAAAAGCATGTAAAATGTAATATGTAAACGCATGCAACAATTTCCATGATCCATCATTCATTTGAAGGATTATAGCCTAATCCTGTTCTCCCTTTGTGAAACACTTGAGCAGCTGGTGTTGCGTGAGTATAGTGAAATGGATTAGAAGGCCTTAGATACAGTGGTATGTCCAGTTACAGTACCATACTTGTCTTTGTTTGCATATCAAGGTCATTTTCAGTAAAAAAAAAGTAAAGCATTGCTCCAGATGCCCCTTTGGTCAATTCTCCATCATGCGCATACACACAGTCACACACACACACACACACTCCAGTTTCTTTTGGGGTTTAATTACGAAAATATACAGGTGAGTAACCAGCTTGTTCCGGTTCAAAAAGAAGTGCAGTCTCTGAAAGGAAAGGGACACCATTTTAAACCACCGTTCCAACCAGTCTGAACCGGTTTCATTCCTAATCAAATTTAAACAAAAAATGGCTCCCATCTGTTGCACTGGTCCCCATATGTTTTCCATTATTTTAAACTGGTCCCTACTAGTTTTAACTGGTCTCCTACTGGTTCCCAGTGGTCTCCCCAGACAGATAGGCCATGCTGGTTTAGCCGTAGCCATCGTTCCACTCCATGACCTTGTCGTACTCGTGGATCTTCTGTTTAATGTGGGCCAGTTTGTTCTTCAGGTATTCACAGCGCTCCCTCTTCTCCTGGAACGTAGGATCCTAACAGCGAGAGAGAAGAGTACTTTCAGATTTCTTGTATTTTCAAACTAACCAAACCAATCAGTTATCCTGCAATGATCTGGCAAATCAAAATCCAGTTTAAAGAGTTACTGGCATATGCATCATTGCATGGCAGAACTCTGGCATCATGGATCATTCTGGTATTAAACAACTTTGTGAGTTAGTAGAGTGTGCCAGGGAGAAGAAGCTTAGTACTACTTTTTTATACAAGTTCAGCTTGTGCATTTCCCCTGACCCCACTCCTTTTAAATAGAGAAGAATAGAGACTATCAGCACTGTGCTGAATATGAAGTGATGCCGTTTCCTCTAACTCTAGGTTTCGAGAAAACACAATGAGCCCATTCATGTGAGAAGGTTTGCAAGGAAATTCAATACTCCCTCATGCCGGAACAGAAGCACACACACGTTATGTTTTTCGATCCTCGTCGGGACCTAAAATACATTTCCTTAAAAAAAAAAAAAGATTTTCCCTAACCCTAACCTACCCTAATTGTAACCCGAACACCTGAATTTAAAATAACCAATGTCCTCATGGGGACAATGTCCCCACGAAGGAGAATTTTCCTTGTTTTACTATCCTTGTGGGGACTTTGTGATTTTAAGGACCCACAAGGATAAAAGAACCAACACACACACACACACACACTTCCCCTCTCTGCCCACTCATGCTTGATTAATCTTTCCCACAGTGGCAGTATAGATTAACAACCACAGGTGATTTACTACACCCTGTCTGCTAATGGTGCTTCATTTACAAGGATAGGCTAGGTCTTTTCATCTGAATATAGGGCCAATTGGAGTAAGCAACTGTTACAATATGGGCAGCTGAATTAGTGAATGGGCAGCTGAATGATTGAGAGAAAGGCAGGGGACAAACTCACATTTTTCTTCCTCTGGTACTCCTGAAGGATTTTGTTTACGCGGTCATACTCCTGGTGAAAAAAAGATAATGCAAGATTGTAATGAGTTCAAAAATCAGAAAACTTCAGGAATCGAAAGTTTTGAGAGGAAGTGGAGGGTGGAGGAGAAGTACAGGAGAGAGGAAATAGAGGGGGAGGATTCAAGGAAGTCTGAGGACAGGATGAGGCAGAGCACCACAATGAGAGCAGAACAAACAACTACTTAGTGTTGATATTCTCAATATGGCTTCCTCTCTTTGTCCCATCGGCACTGATCGGAAAACATGCTAGGTGAAAGCAATATGGCTGACGTTTATAATGCCATTTCCTTTCACCTATCCAGTTATTTTAATATCGGTGTTAATTCCAGCAGACAAGGAGAGAGGAAGACTCTTAGAGCAAATAGATGCGATCAACGAGAAAAGAACAAAAACAATAAACAGGAAGTGAATGTGTGGTTGCATAACAGCAGGACATGGCCAATCACCATCTGGCTGTTGGGGTGCTGGGGTAGGGCACGCATCATGGCGTCCAGCTCATCAAACTTCCTGGTGGTGGCCTGCACGTCGGCGTGGAGCTCCTTGTACTCAGAGTACTGGTCATTGAACACAGCCCGATACTGGTCACGCTCATCGACCGTACGGATGGTTGGGTACTTACTGCAGGGGGGAAGAGAGTGGGCAGCGGAGGAACAGAGGATTCATTATTACAACACGAGAGGCAGAAAGCAAAGGGGGCTTCCTCCATGGTAGACAGTGTAACTTTACTTCCAACAACAGGTCTAGAAAGAACACAGGGTAGCCTACTTACTACAGTGAAACAGAGATCAGTCACACTTTACATAAATGAAATGTATTAATGCAAGGTATTAATGTATTTACTTTACAAAGTGTTTTTATTAAGGTATACAGTTATTGTTGTCAATGTAAATGCACAGTTACTACACCCTTTACTAATTAGAAACACAATTTTCCTGTTGTCTTATTACTATTCAATGTAACCTAATATGTACATACCATGAAGAACTGGGTAATTACATTCTGAGTACTAAAATAGTTGCATGGCATTAGGGCAACTCAATGTAAAGTGTTAAACTTAAACAGGCTAAATGATTATAGGAGGGGTAAGAACAAACAGGGTCATTGTTATGGGAGTGATAAAAACAACAAAGGATATTTACATCAGGAAGGCCGAAAATTCAACATTGTGCTCACTACGAGTGGCGAAAATGTGTGGGATCAAAAACAGCAAAGAAGCAATTTTTCTCCTGAACGCTTAGGATTTGCCCCCAAAATGTCCAGAGAAATAAAATTACAATTCCTGTCTAGACTGGTTAGGCAGCGCTTGAATTTACATATGGCTCATGGTTTTTGTTTAGTGGGAAGTACAATCAGCCCACATGACACTCTACTTATAAAACCGCCAGAGGACTCAGTAAGCGTTGCACGTAACACATTCTACCTTTGTGCTAGATTGACTATCCTTTTTTACACCCGCTTAACATCACAGGGCAGATATTTGTCCTAATAATTTAACATCCTAAGCATAATTCTATACACCAATGCAATCTCTGTGCATTCCCTGAAAGCTTTCAAATAATCTAAATTCAGATTTGAACATGGTGCTTGAATTCTATCAATAAAACCCCTGTATCAACTACTCTCCCACTGCCCTGTGTGTGAAGGTGCCACTCACGCTATATAGTCAGGCATGATGACTGGTTTGGGGATGTGACCAGAAGGGATAGCTCCCTGTAGAACCTTCGGTGGCCCTGCCTTGGGTACCGCAGCCTGGATGGGAACCACAGTAGAACCCTGAATTGGCTCTGGAACAGGCATCTGGGAGAAAGAAGAACAAAGACAGAACCATAGAAATATGAAATATAGACCATGGTTGTAACTGGAGTATGTGTAACACTGTAAGGAGCTGATCAACACCAGAGCTTTCTTTCTTGGCATTAAGCCATAAATAAAAACATTAAGCACAGTGGTAAATGCTTACCAAAGACCGTGCCGCAGGGAAATCTGTCGTATGCATCTGCGTGATAACAAAACAGAAGTTGTGTAAAAGTCTAAAATGACACTTCTGCAAAAAAACGTAGAGCTTATATTTATGTAATATAAGACTGCATATACACTGAGTGTACAAATCATTATGAACACATTCCTAATATTGAGTTGCACCCCCCCTTTTGCGTTCCACAGAGATGCTGGTCCATGTTGACTCCAATGCTTCCCACAGTTGTGTCCTTTGGATGGATGTCCTTTGGGTGGTGGACCATTCTTGATGTACATGGGAAACTGTTGAGCATGAAAAACCCAGCAGCGTTGCAGTTCTTGATACAACCAGTACGCCTGGCACCTACTACCATACCCTGTTCAAAGGCACTTAAATCTTTTGTCTTGCCCATTCACCCTCTGAATGGCACACATACACAATCCATGTCTCAATTGTCTCAAAGCTTAAAAATCCTTCTTTAACCTGTCTCCTCCCCTTCATCTACAGTGACTGAAGTGGATTTAACAAGTCACGTCAATAAGGGATCATAGCTTTCACCTGGATTCATCTAGTCAGTTTGTCGTGGAAAGATCAGGCGTTCTTAACATTTTGTACACTCAATGTATACAGCATACAGAAAGACAAGGTCACACTTGATTTGGAACGTCCATCTGTAGATGCTGTACAGATGGTCAAACTAAAATAAAAGATTAAGGTTAGTTCTCGAATAAGGGTTAAGGTTAGTTCTAGAATAAGGGTTAGGGTTAAGGTTAGTAGATAGTTTAAATGTTACTGAGTCTGTAGAGCATCTACAGATGGACTATCCAAATAAAATGTTACCAAAAACTATTGCTCCAATATTTTCATAACTAGAACAGATTTTCTTCCTCACATGAGAACTGAATGAAAGCGATAGAACAAGTGGTACCTGAGCTGCCTAGCAATTAACATAGAACATAGCAAGCTACCATGGCAACCCCCATCCACTAATGAACAATGTTCTCTCAATGGACCATCACTCAGTGTGAACGCGCACATGCACTCATTCACACCCCTCTCACCCTTTCTCATTAGGGTAGTGGTTCACACAGCTTTATTTTCATTGCCAAGCTTGCATCAACTGTTGGATTTTCTGATTCAGACAACAGTGAATGCAAATCATATGTATTCAGAGTACATTATTTGCGTTACTTACCTGCAACTTACATTTCTGTGATGATGTCTAACTTTCTTCTCAGTCCTAACTTTTAACCTAACCCCGTGCCTCAGGCACACACCCACACAATCTCACCTCCAGGCCGTACTTTTCCCGGTACATGCGTGCCTGCTCGTGCCGCCACAACTTCAGACACACAATGGCCCCGATCAGGTAGATCACCATGGTGACGAACAGAAAGATGATGGCGGCTGTCTGTCCGGCCTCGGTGCGGCAGAAAGCCCCGTTGATACCATTGTTGAAGACGGGAAGGGAGCAGAGACCGCCCCGCGTGGTGTCCCTGACGTAGACTACAGCTAATAATGATAGTAGTATGGTCATTTAGTAAATACTTTTATCCAACGAGTCAACACAGTTACTGTATATTATTATAAAATGTATGGCCCATGCCGGAGTCAATCACAACACTGGTGTTACACGTATCATGCTATAACCAGCTAAGCAGTTGGAAGAACCACAAATAATAGTAACCATCATCATAGTTTGCATTGACATAGCATTGCATTCTCTCTCTAAAGTGTGTAGTTCACTTCCCACCCACCTGCAGCCATGTAGAGCACGGCCATGGCCAGGTTTATAGTAAACTCAGTCAGGGGCCACCAGGAGGAATCCAGTAAGATGGTGCGGTAGTACATAGTCATCCCTATCACCAACAATATCACAGTCACTATCCAGGCCAGCCCAGCCACAACTAACACAAATGGAGTCTGAGGACCCGAGTAGTAGGACCCTCCGGTGCCTGCTCCATACATTCCCCCTCCGTAGCCTCCGTATGCACTTCCAGGTGAGGAGTAGCCAAACATGTTGAACCACTCGTTGTCCTTGTGCACGTACGCGCACACGCAGGCAAACACCGCTGCACCCAGCAGCAGCTCCACGCATCCCAGAATCCTCAGCAGGCCCGCCCAGGACTTCATGTAGCCGTAGCGCTCGTGGTACTCTTCCACCCGCTCGCTGTAGGTGAGCGCCGTGTGGAGTGTGCGTCCCGAAATTGACTCTTGGTGGTCGCCCACTCCCAGGAGCTCCTTGCGGGAGTTGTAGCTGCTTCCCCCCGACCCCCCATAGGGGTCCCGGTAGGATCTGGGCAGGGAGGGCGAGTGTGGGGGCGAGCAGCGCACCCCGCCACTGGTGCTGTTGTTGTTGTTAGAGGAGGAGGAGGAGGCAGGCATGGGACAGGGCTTGCTGCTGCGGAGGCTGGTCCCTCGGAAGAAGCTCTTCCACGAGTCAGGGATGAAACGGTGGACCGGTTTGATGTCGAGAGCCGGGTCTAGTTCGAGGTGTGGATCTGGGTCAGGGTCTGGGTTATTCTCACTGACGCTGGGGTCATACTCGGGCCCCACAGGGGGCTGGTCGGGCAGGGGAGGGGGCGGAAGGGGATCAGAGCTCAGGGCTAGTTCGGTGCTCCGCTGGTACCTCAGGGGTTGAAGGTCAAAGGGGTCGTTTCGGCGTAGGGAGCCTGGCGGGACCTGGTCATAATGGGGTTCATGACGGACACGCTCAGTGCGGCCGCAGGGACCTCCTCCAGAGGTCATGGGGAAAGAGATGAGCCCTGCACACACATACCCGCACACGAGTACACACAAAAGTTATAGTGTCCTTTTCAAAACAGCTAAATATCAAAAAGTTTTATATTTCACAAAAGTATTCAAATGCTTTTAGGATGATTGGCATGACAATGAAATAAGTACAGCAAGAAGACATTACAAGAGCACAATAAATAAGGAAAGCAGAAGCAGGAAATGTGTCAAAACAATCAGAAATCCCAGATCCCAAACTTAAAAAACAGGCACACCACTGATAACGTCAACCAATGCACAATGTAATGCTATACCAAACCATAGATACCAGCCCAAAACTATATGCTAACCCAAGCACCATAGAAAACTAACCCTAAACCATAGGTCATCAACAATGGTAGAGAACTGGAGTACCTGCACTTAAGGTGTTTTCACACTTGGTCCCTTTCAGCCAATTTTTTTTGGCAGTTTGCTTAATTTTCTCCAAAGAAACTAAGACCCCTCAAAAGATCCCCTGAAGCGAACCGAACTGAGACCATCTCAAGAGGTGGTCTGAGTTCAGTTCGCTTGAATTCCATTGTCCTAAAAATGGGAACCGGACTATGTGAATGCAACACTCCCCAGGTTCGTGTGTCATTATTCCCGCACCACACACTAGACTACTGCAACACCGTTTCCCCTGCCCTAAACCCTCACATTGGTGCCACAAAAGAGAGAATATGATGATGTTCAGGTTCCCCCCCAAAAAAGATGTCTTGTCCTGCTCTTTGTAAAAAATCCAGAGTGCATGCTGGAGAAATATCTTGGTTCCTTTCTAAACATAGCAATGCCAATGCAAAGAGGACAAAATAGCTGAAGTGAACTGAGTTATTTAGCACTTTAAAGAGGACTGCGATCAGTTCTTTTAAAGAGGCCAATATGTGAAAACACCCTAAAAGTACCAATGAATGAGTGCAAGTTGAGTCAGGAACACATTTTTGTGCCACAACTAAATAAGGAAGTACTGCAGTTTCAAAACTGCAATCTTTTTTTGTAAGGGTTGGATAGTCAGCGAAGTGTTGCTTTAATTAGTAGCAGTAGTGACACAAAAATATATTATTGATGATCATCAGCCAGCATGCCATCTTCAATTGGAGAGGATAAATTATGTTATTAGATGATGATAAATGAACATACTGTGTTGGAATACCTCTTTCACACGCAGTCACTCAGCACGACTTACATTGGCTTGCAGGTCAGAGTGCAAACCTTGTCTGGACATACAGATCATACATACATCCAGGAATCACCTGCACACAAAAAGATGAGTCTTTGGGTTTATACACACATTAAATGGATACACATACTACAATGTAATTGACTAAAAATGCAAGTCTCCAAAATCATTGAGGTGGTAAAAGAAAAGAGTAGCCCGGGGCTAAAGCACTATATCATTATAGCCTACTGATAAAACAAATAATAAAACAATGCATTTGAATTGTTCAAAATGCATTTTGAATTGCCCTGCAATTTGTGAAAGCAAACCATTCAAAATATCTATAACACTATTAACAAAAACATAAGAGTATTTCACAGGTGAAGTAAAACAACCATTGAAAGACAGGAATAATTAGGCCTACCATACGAAATGGTATATTATTGCTTATTACACTATCACTTGACTTGAAACAAAATATAACTTAATACGTTATAT
The DNA here is from genome assembly GCF_901001165.1 of Salmo trutta. Lineage (NCBI taxonomy): Eukaryota > Metazoa > Chordata > Actinopteri > Salmoniformes > Salmonidae > Salmo > Salmo trutta. The sequence continues at coordinate 27,815,468 of NC_042979.1, forward strand.
TGTATCCAGCACCCCTGACTCAGTCGTTTCAAAGGGCACATTCGCTGTAATGGCAGTTCAGTCTACCTTTTCATTGTCTGTGAATGTTGGATTTAGTTTGTCGCATTTAATAATGAAGACAGGTTTATAACCTACTTGGACGTAATAGTGGATTGTGCATTTGGTAAGGCTATCGGCAATAGGCTATCCGAATGCAGTCGTTGCGACGAATTAGAAACTTGACTCCCTTCTCCGGCAACACTGAGGTGAAAAGTTATTTCAAAATATGTTATGGTAAAGCTATAGACTTCTGTCTACGTGGTCATTTACAAAAATGGTGATTATTAGAGTGCGTTGTTGAAATAGTTTGGGCTTACCTTTGCCCCTGCTAAATTAGCTTGTTTTCTCCAGTAGTATTTCTCCCAGTTTTTTCCCTTGCAGCTCAGAGGTTGTTTTCCACTAGATAGTGCAGACTTTAACCACGTGACAAGCCCATCCCTGGGAGTGACGTCAGTCGAAAAAGTACGATCTACCTGTAGCATCGCGCCAAGAAAGTGAGCTCGATTTAGCTGTCCCGGCACACCGCGTGACTCATTTATTAGTCCTAAAGTGCACTGTCCTCCCGCTGGCCAGGTCAGATCAGCCAAATCGAGCGCAACTGCAATTAGACTAGAGGGCTGTGTGGAAATAAGATTACACTAGGGAAGTGATACTGATGACTAATTTATGACTGGTTATCGATAGTGAAGGCACACAGCCTAGAGGTAGCCTATCACTGTTTATCTTTCTCTTTTTTTATTTCCCTTAATTCTCACAGTCTCTTTCTCTCTCTTTCTCTCTCTCTCTCTGCAGGGATGTTGTGATTCCCTACGGTCAAATAAACTGACAAAGGACACATTATAATGAATACAGCAGAGTACAACACAACACAGTATAAGATCTGTTACTGATTAAACATAATCCCTGATGCGATAGTCTGGATATCCGATTGTTTCTAAACTCAACAGTAAAACATCAAATTGTTGTCTTGCCTAATGTTTAGCAAGTTTGGAAAGACAACAACAAATTGGCTAAAACAGAAAAGACCGACACCCAGACCAATGGTGTTATGTGCAACTCATAAGAACCAGGTTGCAGCAGGGATAGACATGTCAGGCCGTTTAACAGCAACAGGTTGTCTGAAGGAGCCTGTCTGCCTCACACACACACACACACACACACACACAAGATGTTCACTGTACCCTGCAATCACACGTGACTATCAAACACTGAAAAAAACCTTCACCTCACTGATGTTAAAGGACCCCTGACAGTGGTCACAGAGATCACGACACAGACGCATCGTTATGCATCTGTGTCGTGGTTGTGAAAATACTGTATCACTTCCGATTTCATTGCTATCATCCACACATCAAATACATTAAATCAAGCGCACCTGTAGGTATTCATTGCAGATGGAGTAGCAGAGATTTGACAAGCACAGAACTTGCACAATTGAAAAGTGCAGAACATCCATTAACTGACCGCCAGGGGGCAGACATGCTGCACAAAACAATAAGAGCTTGTATATTATACATTATAGTGCATTTTAAATATGTGAATATTGAGAGTAACGAGTATTTTCTCAGGCTAATCTGACACACATGAATAGAACAGTCATGTCATATTAATGTATCTTTTCACCCACAGTGAGCCCATTCCTGAAGTGTTGAACTGTTGCACCATCTACAGCCATGATGGTTATTATTTTACCCTGCTGGTCATCTATAAACATTTACACGTCTTGAAAAACGATCTGGCATTAATGACCTCGTACTCTTAAATCTCCAACTGGTTCAGCCAGAAGAGGACTGACCACCCCTAGGCGCCTGGTTCCTCTCTAGGTTTCTTCTTAGCACAGGAGGTTGGTGGCACCTTAATGGGGAGAATGGGTTTATGGTAATAACTGGAGCAGAATTAGTGGGATGGTATCAATTATATCCAGGGGCGCAATATGTCCCCCCCACATTTTGAAATTGCATTTTTGCCCCAGAGGCAATGATGTGCTTAAATAAAAAAGTTATGTCCCCCCCACTTCTAAAACCAAAGTTGCCCCCTGATTATATCAAGCACATTGTTTGATGCCATTCCATTAGCTCCGTTTCAGCCAGTATTATGAGCCATCCTCCCCTCAGCAGCCTCCACTGCTTCTTTGGTTTCTGCCTACTAGGGAGTTTTTCTTAGCCACTGTGCTTCTGCATCTGCATTGCTTGCTCTTTGGGGTTTAAGGCTAGGTATCTGTAAAGCACAACTGCTAAATAAAATACATTTGATTTGACTGATAACGTTTGTGTTTACCAGTTTACAAACAAATGATTACAGTAGTGGAAACAAAAGTAAAAGGAGTGTACCTTTAATGCCATAGATTCATACCCAACATTAGACCAAGAAAGGGTGATGGGGTGAGACATGAAGACCGTACTTTAATTAACTTTAATATACATAACAATGGACATCTTGATTCACATGAGAAAACGTATGAAGAATTCTAAAATGATAAGAGGGGCAAAACAGAGCATGTTTTTTTGTATTGTAATATAAAATAAATACTTCAAGTGATCCATTACATCCCTACCCTGATTAAATATTACAGCCTTTATAGTAGCATACAATAACTTAACAAACTCTAACAATAACTTCAAATAAATAACACTACTAATATGTGCCTAGGGCCTGCTTGTCCTATAAAGAATATCTTTCATTTTAGTTTTCTTTTGGTTAATCAAACTTAGAAAATACACTGAACAGAAATTGAAACACAACATGTAAAGTGTTGGTCCCATGTTTCATGAGCTGAAATAAAAGATCCCAGAAGTTTTCCATACTCACAAAAAGCTTATTTCTCCCAAATGTTGTGCACAAATTTGTTTCAATCCCTTAGTGAGCATTTCTCCTTGGCCAATATAATACATCCACATGACAAGTGTGACATATGAAGAAGCTGATTAAACAGCATGATCATTACGCAGGTGCACCTTATGCTGGGGACAATAAAAGGCCACTCAAAAATGTTTTGTCACACAACACAATGCCACAGATGTGTCTTACATGCTGAATTCAGGAATGTCCACCAGAGCTGTTGTCAGAGAATGAAATGTTAATTTCTCTACCATAAGCCGCCTCCAACATCATTTTAGAGAATTTGGCAGTACGTCCAACTGGCCTCACAACCGCAGACCAAGTGTAACCTCGCCAGCTCAGGACTTCCACATCTGGCTTCTTCACCTGCAGGATCGTCTGAGACCAGCCACCCAGACAGCTGATGAAACTGTGTATGTAATAAAGCCCTTTTGTGGGGAAAAACTCATTCTGATTCCCCAGTGGGTGAGCCTGGCTCCCAAGTGGGTGGGCCTATGCCCTCCCAGGCCCACCCATGGTCCATCAAATTAAAGTTTATTTGTCACGTGCGCCGAATACAACAGGTGTAGACATTACAGTGAAACACTTACTTACAGACTCTAACCAATAGTGCAAAAAAGGTATTAGGTGTACAATCGTTAAGTAATGAAATAAAACAACAGTAAAACATCCATAGATTAGGGCCTAATGAATTTATTTCAATTGACAAATTTCCTTATATCAAATCAAATCAAATTTATTTATATAGCCCTTCGTACATCAGCTGAAATCTCAAAGTGCTGTACAGAAACCCAGCCTAAAACCCCAAACAGCAAGCAATGCATGTGAAAGAAGCACGGTGGCTGGGAAAAACTCCCTAGGAAAAACTCCTGAGAAAGGCCAAAAACCTAGGAAGAAACCTAGAGAGGAACCAGGCTATGAGGGGTGGCCAGTCCTCTTCTGGCTGTGCCGGGTGGATATTATAACAGAACATGGTCAAGATGTTAAAATGTTCGTAAATGACCAGCATGGTCAAATAATAATAATCATAGTAATTGTCGAGGGTGCAACAAGCACGTCCGGTGAACAGGTCAGGGTTCCGTAGCCGCAGGCAGAACAGTTGAAACTGGAGCAGCAGCATGGCCAGGTGGACTGGGGACAGCAAGGAGTCATCATGCCAGGTAGTCCTGAGGCATGGTCCTAGGGCTCAGGTCCTCCGAGAGAAAGAAAGAAAGAGAGAAAGAGAGAATTAGAGAGAGCATATTTACATTCACACAGGACACCGGATAAGACAAGAGAATACTCCAGATGTAACAGACTGACCCTAGCCCCCCGACACATAAACTACTGCAGCATAAATACTGGAGGCTGAGACAGGAGGGATCAGAAGACACTGTGGCCCCATCCGATGATACCCCCGGACAGGGCCAAACAGGCAGGATATAACCCCACCCACTTTGCCAAAGCACAGCCCCCACACCACTAGAGGGATATCTACAACCACCAACTTACTGTCCGAAGACAAGGCCGAGTATAGCCCACAAAGATGTCCGCCACGGCACAACCCAAGGGGGGGGGGCGCCAACCCAGACAGGAAGACCACGTCAGTGGCTCAACCTACTCAAGTGACGCACCCCTCCCATGGACGGCATGGAAGAACACCAGTAAGTCAGTGACTCAGCCCCTGTAAAAGGGTTAGAGGCAGAGAATCCCATTGGGAAGAGGGGAACCGACAAGGCAGAGACAGCAAGGGCGGTTCGTTGCTCCAGCCTTTCCGTTCACCTTCACACTCCTGGGCCAGACTATACTTAATCATAGGACCTACTGAAGAGATAAGTCTTCAGTAAAGACTTAAAGGTTGAGACTGAGTCTGCGTCTCTCACATGGGTAGGCAGACCATTCCATAAAAATGGAGCTCTATAGGAGAAAGCCCTACCTCCAGCCGTTTGCTTAGAAATTCTAGGGACAATTAGGAGGCCTGCGTCTTGTGACCGTAGCGTACGTGTAGGTATGTACGGCAGGACCAAATCGGAAAGATAGGTAGGAGCAAGCCCATGTAATGCTTTGTAGGTTAGCAGTAAAACCTTGAAATCAGCCCTTGCCTTAACAGGAAGCCAGTGTAGGGAGGCTAGCACCGGAGTAATATGATCAAATTTTTTGGTTCTAGTCAGGATTCTAGCAGCCGTATTTAGCACTAACTGAAGTTTGTTTAGTGCTTTATCCGGGTAGCCGGAAAGTAGAGCATTGCAGTAGTCGAGCCTAGAAGTAACAAAAGCATGGATTAATTTTTCTGCGTCATTTTTGGACAGAAAGTTTCTGATTTTTGCAATGTTACGTAGATGGAAAAAAGCTGTCCTTGAAGCAGTCTTGATATGTTCTTCAAAAGAGAGATCAGGGTCCAGAGTAACGCCAAGGTCCTTCACAGTTTTATTTGAGACGACTGTACAACCATCCAGATTAATTGTCAGATTCAACAGAAGATCTCTTTGTTTCTTGGGACCTAGGACAAGCATCTCTGTTTTGTCCGAGTTTAAAAGTAGAAAATTTGCAGCCATCCACTTCCTTATGTCTGAAACACAGGCTTCTAGCGAGGGCAATTTTGGGGCTTCACCATGTTTCATTGAAATGTACAGCTGTGTGTCGTCCGCATAGCAGTGAAATTTAACATTATGTTTTCGAATGACATCCCCAAGAGGTAAAATATATAGTGAAAACAATAGTGGTCCTAGAACGGAACCTTGAGGAACACCGAAATTTACAATTGATTTGTCAGAGGACGAACCATTCACAGAGACAAACTGATATCTTTCCGACAGATAAGATCTAAACCAGGCCAGAACTTGTCCATGTAGACCAATTTGGGTTTCCAATCTCTCCAAAAGAATGTGGTGATCGATGGTATCAAAAGCGGCACTAAGATCTAGGAGCATGAGGACAGATGCAGAGCCTCGGTCTGACGTCATTAAAAGGTCATTTACCACCTTCACAAGTGCAGTCTCAGTGCTATGATGGGGTCTAAAACCAGACTGAAGCGTTTCGTATACATTGTTTGTCTTCAGGAAGGCAGTGAGTTGCTGCGCAACAACTTTTTCTAAAATTTTTGAGAGGAATGGAAGATTCGATATAGGCCGATAGTTTTTTATAATTTCTGGGTCAAGATTCGGCTTTTTCAAGAGAGGCTTTATTACTGCCACTTTTAGTGAGCTTGGTACACATCCGGTGGATAGAGAGCCGTTTATTATGTTCAACATAGGAGGGCCAAGCACAGGAAGCAGCTCTTTCAGTAGTTTAGTTGGAATAGGGTCCAGTATGCAGCTTGAGGGTTTGGAGGCCATGATTATTTTCATCATTATGTCAAGAGATATAGTACTAAAACACTTTAGTATCTCCCTTGATCCTAGGTCCTGGCAGAGTTGTGCAGACTCTGGACAATGAAGCCCTGGAGGAATACCCAGATTTAAAGAGGAGTCCGTAATTTGCTTTCTAATGATCATGATCTTTTCCTCAAAGAAGTTCATAAATTTATTACTGCTGAAGTGAAAGCCATCCTCCATTTGCGAATGCTGCTTTTTAGTTAGCTTTGTGACAGTGTCAAAAAGAAATTTCGGATTGTTCTTATTTTCCTCAATTAAGTTGGAAAAATAGGATGATCGTGCAGCAGTGAGGGCTCTTCGATACTGCGCGGTACTGTCTTTCCAAGCTAGTCGGAAGACTTCCAGTTTAGTGTGGCGCCATTTCCGTTCCAATTTTCTGGAAGCTTGCTTCAGAGCTCGTGTATTTTCTGTATACCAGGGAGCTAGTTTCTTATGACAGATGTTTTTAATTTTTAGGGGTGCAACTGCATCTAGGGTATTGCGCAAGGTTGAATTGAGTTCCTCGGTTAGGTGGTTAACTGATTCTTGTCCTCTGACGTCCTTGGGTAGGCAGAGGGAGTCTGGAAGGGCATCAAGGAATCTTTGGGTTGTCTGAGAATTTATAGCACGACTTTTAATCTTCCTTGGTTGGGGTCTGAGCAGATTATTTGTTGCAATTGTAAACGCAATAAAATGGTGGTCCGATAATCCAGGATTATGAGGAAAAACATTAAGATCCACAACATTTATTCCATGGGACAAAACTAGGTCCAGAGTATGACTGTGGCAGTGAGTAGGTCCAGAGACATGTTGGACAAAACCCACTGAGTCGATGATGGCTCCGAAAGCCTTTTGGAGTGGGTCTGTGGACTTTTCCATGTGAATGTTAAAGTCACCAAAAATTAGAATATTATCTGCTATGACTACAAGATCCGATAGGAATTCAGGGAACTCAGTAAGGAACACTGCATATGGCCCAGGAGGCCTGTAAACAGTAGCTATAAAAAGTGATTGAGTAGGCTGCATAGATTTCATGACTAGAAGCTCAAAAGACGAAAACGTCATTTTTTTTTTTTTTGTAAATTGAAATTTGCTATCGTAAATGTTAGCAACACCTCCGCCTTTGCCGGATGCACGGGGGGTTTGGTCACTAGTGTAACCAGGGGGTGAGGCCTCATTTAACACAGTAAATTCATCAGGCTTAAGCCATGTTTCAGTCAGGCCAATCACATCAAGATTATGATCAGTGATTAGTTCATTGACTATAACTGCCTTGGAAGTGAGGGATCTAACATTAAGTAACCCAATTTTGAGATGTGAAGTATCACAATCTCTTTCAATAATTATATGAACTGTAACTCAGTAAAATCTTTGAAATTGTTGTATGTTGCTTTTATATTTTTGTTTAGTATAGATGTTAAGTAGTCTTCTCATGTTCATTTAGTCCTAAGGCAAGGAACAATACAGAGAAGTCTAAAGGATCTGTAACACCCTGGCCATAGAGAGGGGTTTTTTGTTCTTTATTTTGGTTAGGCCAGGGTGTTACATTGGGTGGGCGTTCTATGTTCCTTTTTCTATGTTTTTGTATTTCTTTGTTTTGGGCCGAGTAGGGTTCCTAATCAGAGGCAGCTGTCTATCGTTGTCTCTGATTAGGAATCATACTTAGGCAGCCTGTTTTCCTTTGGGGTTTTGTGGGTAGTTGTTTCTGTTTAGTGTTTTGCACCTGACAGGACTGTTTGGCTGTCGGTTTTCTTGTTTTGTGTGTATAGTGTTCTTACGTTTATTAAAATTCAAAGATGAACACTAACTCCGCTGCACCTTGGTCTACTTCCACAGACGATCGTTACAGAATCACCCACCAAAAACGGACCAAGCAGCGGAGGAAGGAGAAGCACCAGGAGAGGGGAAATATGGACTCATGGACTTTGGAGGAGATGGAGAGGTGCGTTCAGGATTCCTGGCGATGGGAGGAATTGCTCGACGGAGGTGGACCGTGGGCTCAGCTGGGGAGTATCGCCGCCCCCAGTGGGAGATCGAGGCGGCAATAGCTGAGAGGCGCTGGTACGAAGCGAGGGAGCGCAACAGGCACGAGAGGCAGCCCCCATTTTTTTTGGGGGGGGGGCACACGGGGAGTGTGGCAGAGCCAGGATTTAATTCTGGGCCAACTCCCCGTGCTTACAGGAGGCAGCGCAGTACTGGTCAGGTACCGTGTTATGCGGTAAAGCGCACAGTGTCCCCAGTACGCGTTGATAGCCCGGAGCGCTTACATGCCAGCCCCCCGCAAGTGCCATGCGAGAGCAGGCATCGAGCCAGGACAGATTGTGCCAGCTCAGCGTGTCTGGTCTCCAGTGCGCCGTTTCGGTCCAGGCTATCCCGCGCCGGCTCTGCGCACTGTGTCTCCAGGGCGCTGGGAGGGCTCAGTTCGCCCAATGCCTGCGCTCCGCCCGTGCCGGGCAAAAGTGGGCATTCAGCCTGGAGTTTGGGTGGCAAGCCTACGCACCAGAACTCCAGTGCTCCCCCACAGCCCGGTTTATCCTGTGCCTCCTCCTCGGACCAGGCCTCCAGTGGGTCTCTCCAGCTTGGTCTATCCTGTGCCTCCTCCCAGGACCAGGCCTCCAGTGGGTCTCCCCAGCCTGGTGAGTCCTGTGCCTGCACCCAGGGCCAGGCCTCCTTCATGTCTCCCCAGCCTGGTGAATCCTGGGCCAGAGCCGCCAGAGCCGCCCGCCAGTCCGGAGCCGCCAGAGCCACCCGCCAGTCCGGAGCCACCGAAGCCGCCCGCCAGTCCGGAGCCGCCGGAGCTGCCCGCCAGTCCGGAGCCGCCCGCCAGCCCGGAGCCGCCGGAGCCGCCCGCCAGCCCGGAGCCGCCGGAGCCGCCCGCCAGCCCAGAGCCGCCGGAGCCGCCCGGGTCGCCCGCCAGCCGGGCTCGGCCAGGGTCGCCCGCCAGCCGGGTGCAGCCAGGGTCGCCGGGCGCAGCCAGGGTCGCCCGCCAGTCCTCCGGCGCAGCTAGGGGCGCCACCTAAGTGGCCAAAGCCAAGGGTGGAGCGGGGTCCACGTCCCGCACCCGAGCCGCCGCCGTAGGAAGGCCCACCCGGACCCTCCCCTTGAGAGTCAAGTTTTGCGGCCGGAGTCCGCACCTTTGGGGGGGGGGGGGGGTACTGTAACACCCTGGCCATAGAGAGGGGTTTTTTGTTCTTTATTTTGGTTAGGCCAGGGTGTTACATTGGGTGGGTGTTCTATGTTCCTTTTTCTATGTTTTTGTATTTCTTTGTTTTGGGCCGAGTAGGGTTCCTAATCAGAGGCAGCTGTCTATCGTTGTCTCTGATTAGGAATCATACTTAGGCAGCCTGTTTTCCTTTGGGGTTTTGTGGGTATGTAATGGCTTGGTAGTCGTGGTGAAGGAATGAGGCACAGGAAGCAGCGAGCACAGGGCAGTGGCGTATTTAATGTACACTCACACACAAAAACAAATATTCCCAAACACAGGGGAGGAAACACACACGGCGTAAAACAGCGCCGACACGAACATGAGCCGTCAGTAACGAAATAATCCCGCACAACACGGAAGCGGACCAGCTAAATTAAATAGCCCCGCTAATTACCCAAACTAAACACAGGTGCACAAAACCAAAAAAAGGGAAAACCAAAAAAGGGAATCAGTGGTAGCTAATAGGCCGGTGACGACGACCGCTGAGCGCCACCCGAGCAGGAGGGGACGACACCGTCGGTGGGAATCGTGACAGGGTAGTTGTTTCTGTTTAGTGTTTTGCACCTGACAGGACTGTTTTTTTTTGTCTTGTTTTGTGTGTATAGTGTTCTTACGTTTATTAAAATTCAAAGATGAACACTAACTCCGCTGCACCTTGGTCTACTTCCACAGACAGCCGTTACAGGATCAAAAAAGGTACATGTGGCATCCAATTTCTTCCTTCTGTTACATTACAGAACAATAATTTAAGGAAGGCAAGAAGGGATACAAATAAAAACACACATGAAATTCAAAAGAATGCATCAATCTACAGTGTACATAATATGCTGTACTTGATATTGAGCTGGTTATCCATCAGATGTGAAAATAATTCAAAAAGGTTTTGCAAACTCTTTTACATGAGGCTTTTAGTGTGCAGTACCATGCTTTCCTACTCCTATTGTTGTAGTTCTTGTTATCATGGATTTTGCCTGGCAGTGACATTTGTTATTGCCTCACTGAGGAATATTTGGGACGAATGTCAAATCAGTGTCTGATATCTACTATTATAGTCCAAAGAGTTACAGTTATTCATTAGTATAAAAACGTAAACAGATAGATGCATGTCTGGCTGGATACTGTTACCAGTAGCTATCGTTGAAGACATTTGATGGACATCACCAATTTATATTAGCACCATATCAGGGATCAAGGTAAGACCCAGATGCAGACTGTCGAGGTAACAATGTTTATTACAGCAACAGGGTCAGACAAAGACAGGTCAAGGCAGGCAGACTCAGGGTCAGGGACAGACAGAGTTCAGTAATCCAGAAGTAGAGCAACGGTATAGGACAGCAGGCAGACTCAGGGTCAGGGACAGGCAGAGTTCAGTAATCCAGAAGTGGAGCAACGGTATAGGACGGCAGGCAGACTCAGGGTCATGGACAGACAGAGTTCAGTAATCCAGAAGTGGAGCAACGGTATAGGACAGCAGGCAGGCTCAGGGGCAGGCAGAGAGGTCAGGCGAGTGGGTACAGAGTCAGGACAGGCAAAGGTCAAAAACCAGGAGGACGAGGAAAGCGGCTGGGAAACGATAGGTGCTGCCAGGAAAACTGCTGGTAAGCTTGAACTAACAAGACCAACTGGCAACAGACAGAAAACAGAGGTATAAATACACAGGGGATAATAGGGAAGATGGGCGACACCTGGAGGGGGGTGGAGACAAGCACAAGGACAGGTGAAACAGATCAGGGCGTGACACACCAGTCAAATTCCAATGTATAGTCCTGCAAACACTTTCACATGTAACTTCCAACTAAAAGCAACATTGCATTGATTGTATTGGCTGTCCGTCTACCTATTTTTTTTTAATCTATCTACCCCCAACGATTTAATTTGTTGGGTGCGTTCAATGTTTGTCCGAAATCAGCATAAAAGATCAACAAAAAAGGCAAACATTGACTTTGATCAAGTGCTTCAGTGTTTGTGTACTACCTTAATCTCGTAGCAATTTTCAGTATTATATAATGATTTAAAGAGCAGACAAATAACAAGTCACAACTCCAAAGTCCAGTGAGCAGCAGACCAGGTCAGACCACGTCCTTTAACTCCTACCCTGTTTCAACCTAAACTGGATCCTGCCCTGAGTTAGACTGAATTGGAGTTGGATCTCTATAGCCCTCAATGAGGGTGGGGGAGTGTAGACTGACTGATCAATCGACTGGTGTATTGAAAAGGAGTGCTGTTAGGATGTACTGGTTTAGCCTAGTCGCCAGATATGAACGTGTTTTAGCCAACCCCTCTTACTTCCCTTGCCATCCCATACATTCAGTATAACAACAAATACGACAGAGTTGGCTAAAGCATAAACCAATCTGGCAACCAGGCTAGTACTGGTTAAGCCTTCTTCAGAGCCCTGCGCAGGTCAGTGTAGAAGTTGATGAGGGTGCTGGCCATGGCTGTGTCCACGACAGACTGGGGGATCATACCCCGGAGGTCTGTCTGAATGTACCCTGTCAGGAGGCTCTGGGCTGGGGTGGTGGTGCTGTCTGGGGAGGGCACACAGAACCAGCCACATGGGTGGTTGAAGCCCCGGACATAACTCTGGTGCTGCTCCTCATGCTCCACACTGATACCTGGTGGAGAGTGGAGACAGAAGAAATCTGTGGTCAGACAACTTCCTGGAGTGGCCTTCCAGGTCTCGCTAAAATAAGTTGACCCTGCATATAGACCTTGTGGAAATGAAAGATAAAAAATGTACTCCCTAAAGTTTAGAACAATTTCAATGTTTCAGTTAAACACAACTTTTGGAAATTGAACAGAAAGGGAAACACCTACACAGACACAGAGCTATTACAGACCTACACAGAACTATTACACACCTACACAGAGCTATTACAGACCTACACAGAGCTATTACAGACCTACACAGAACTATTACACACAGACACAGAGCTATTACAGACCTACACAGAACTATTACACACAGGCACAGAGCTATTACACACCTACACAGAGCTATTACACACCTACACAGAGCTATTACACACCTACACAGAGCTATTACACACCTACACAGAGCTATTACACACCTACACAGAACTATTACACACAGACACAGAGCTATTACACACCTACACAGAGCTATTACACACCTACACAGAGCTATTACACACCTACACAGAACTATTACACACAGACACAGAGCTATTACACACCTACACAGAGCTATTACACACCTACACAGAGCTATTACACACCTACACAGAGCTATTACACACCTACACAGAGCTATTACACACCTACACAGAACTATTACACACCTACACAGAACTATTACACACCTACACAGAACTATTACACACCTACACAGAGCTATTACACAGACACAGAACTATTACACAGACACAGAGCTATTACACACCTACACAGAACTATTACACACCTACACAGAACTATTACACACCTACACAGAGCTATTACACACAGACACAGAACTATTACACACCTACACAGAACTATTACACACCTACACAGAGCTATTACACACCTACACAGAACTATTTCACACCTACACATAACTATTACACACCTACACAGAGCTATTACACACCTACACAGAGCTATTACACACAGACACAGAGCTATTACACACCTACACAGAACTATTACACACCTACACAGAGCTATTACACACCTACACATAACTATTACACACAGACACAGAGCTATTACACATCTACACAGAACTATTACACACCTACACAGAGCTATTACACACCTACACAGAACTATTACACACAGACACAGAGCTATTACACACAGACACAGAGCTATTACACACCTACACAGAACTATTACACACAGACACAGAGCTATTACACACAGACACAGAGCTATTACACACCTACACAGAACTATTACACACAGACACAGAGCTATTACACACCTACACAGAACTATTACACACAGACACAGAGCTATTACACACCTACACAGAATTGTTACACACAGACACAGAGCTATTACACACCTACACAGAACTATTACACACCTACACAGAACTATTACACAGACACAGAGCTATTACACAGATGCAGAACTATTACACACATAGACAGAGCTATTACACACCTACACAGAACTATTACACACCTACACAGAACTATTACACAGACACAGAGCTATTACACACAGACACATAACTATTACACACCTACACAGAGCTATTACACACCCACACAGAACTATTACACACGTAGACAGTCGCAGACACAGAGCTATTACACACCTACACAGAACTATTACACACAGACACAGAGCTATTACACACAGACACAGAGCTATTACACACCTACACAGAGCTATTACACACCTACACAGAGCTATTACACACCTACACAGAGCTATTACACACCTACACAGAGCTATTACACACCTACACAGAACTATTACACACCTACACAGAACTATTACACACCTACACAGAGCTATTACACACCTACACAGAACTATTACACACCTACACAGAGCTATTACACACCTACACAGAACTATTACACACGTAGACAGTCGCAGACACAGAGCTATTACACACCCACACAGAACTATTACACACCTACACAGAGCTATTACACACCTACACAGAACTATTACACACCTACACAAAGCTATTACACACCTACACAGAACTATTACACACGTAGACAGTCGCAGACACAGAGCTATTACACACCTACACAGAACTATTACACACCTACACGGAGCTATTACATATACACAGAGCTATTACACAGACACAGAGCTATTACACAGACACAGAGCTATTACACAGACACAGAGCTATTACACAGACGCAGAGCTATTACACAGACGCAGAGCTATTACACAGATGCAGAACTATTACACAGACGCAGAGCTATTACACAGATGCAGAGCTATTACACAGACACAGAGTTATTACACAGACACAGAGCTATTACACAGACACAGAGCTATTACACAGACACAGAGTTATTACACAGACACAGAGCTATTACACAGACACAAGCTATTACACCGACACAGAGCTATTACACAGAAAACATTTCCTGGATCACAGTCTTTAAATATCAAACCTGTGAGGTTGTTTGGGATTCAGCATTTTAGTTAGATACTAATACTGTAGTTAGAAGAAAGCAATGAACACCAGACTCCTTACACACAACACTTTTTTATTCATTATGTTACCTTCCCTTGTGGTTCCATCACTGCACATTGCTACTCACCGCAGGACAATAGTCCATCCTGGTAGTCTGTGGTGTAGGAGAAATCAATAAACTCTCTGGGAGCTATGATGTTCCACAGCTGGCCTGCAGTAGTGTACCTCATCACACAACAGCCCTGCAGACAGACAGAGATAAACTTAGCCATTGATTCATTTGGGATAACATGCTAACTGTGACAAAGCACTCTTATATAACCGAATAAGAAGATGGAATATCATTTTTCTGACAAATTGAGTAATATTTAGGGCAGTGGGTCTACTTAAACCTCTCTAGGGTACCGTCCCACCTAACCAATATCCGGTGAAATTGCAGAGCGCCAAATTCAAAATACAGAAATACTCATAATAAACATTCATAAAATATACAAGTGTTATACATCGGCTTAAAGATTAACTTCTTGTTAATCCAACCGCGGTGTCAGATTTCAAAAAGGCTTTACGGCGAAAGCATACCATGCGATTATCTGAGGACAGTGCCCAGCACACAAAATATTACAAACAGTTACCAGCCAAGTAGAAGAGTCACAAAAGTCAGAAATAGCGATAAAATTAATCACTTACCTTTGATGATCTTCATATGGTTGCACTCACAAGACTCCCAGTTACACAATAAATGTTTGTTTTATTCGATAAAGTCCCTCTTTATATCCAAAAACCTCAGTTTTGTTGGCGCGTTTTGTTCAGTAATCCATTGGCTCAAAGGCAGTCACAACAGGCAGATGAAAAATCCAAATAGTATCAGTAAAGTTCATAGAAACATGTCAAACAATGTTTATAATCAATCCTCAGGTTGTTTTTAGTCATAATAACCAATAATATTTCAACCGGACAATAGCTTCGTCAATATAAAAGAAAAACAAGAAAGGCGCGCTCTAGGTCACGAGCACCAAACAGGTCTGGGGACTTTTCACTATCCACTCACTCAGAGTGGTCTTACTCCCTCATTTTTCAGAATACAATTAAAATAAATGAATTTCTAAAGACTGTTGACATCTAGTGGAAGCCATAGGAAGTGCAATGTGAGTCCTAAGTCAATGGATACTGTATTGGCATTCAATAGAAAACTATAAACATTAAAAAATCCCACTTCCTGGATGGATTTTTCTCAGGTTTTTGCCTGCCATATCAGTTCTGTTATACTCACAGACATTATTCTAACAGTTTTGGAAACTTTAGAGTATGTTCTACCCGAATCTAGCTTCTGTGCCTGAGTAACAGGCAGTTTACTTTGGGCACGCTTTTCATCCGGAGGTGAAAATAGTGCCCCCTACCCAAGTGAGGTTTTAAAAACTGTGTGCAGTCTACATGTATCTTTATGAGAGAAATAAGATACTTTGCCATTTGATAAAGTTATCAAAGAAAACTTAAGGGATGATGGGTTTACCTGATCAAGGGTTTCTATTATGTCCATTGCTGTCATCAAACTATCCCAGTCTAATCGATAAGGCCCAGGGCGTATGTAATCCACTATTCTATTGGGGTTATCGTCGACCATACCCTGGGCTTTATACCTGCAAGATAAAACCATCACACATCAGATCAGACAAATAAACCTTTCCACTGGGTACACACTGGTTGAATCAACGTTGTTTCCACGTCATTTCAATTACATTATGTTGAACCAACGTGGAATAGACGTTTAATTTATGTATGTGGCCAGTGGGTTCCTTTTTCTTTTCCATCAATAACTGCAATATGGCTAAAACACAGAATATAGGCATGATATTTTTTACTTCATGCCCAGGGTCATTACTGAAAGAAGACCCATACTTACAGATAGCCATGAAACTCCTCTGATGACTTTCTCCATACCGTGACATCTTTCTACAATGTAAGATTACAAAAAACATCAAGATAGTGGAAACCCCATAGAAGCAGAAGAAACCGTCTGGTGCCAGTGCAGTTTTGCACAAACAAAATGAGCTAAGGAGGAATTGAAAGTGTAAGTGGTTGAAGATAGAATACGGTGTGTGGTGTACATCGTTTCCAATCAATTAACGTTTGAGCCTACAGTGTAGGAGGTGATTAAATAGACTGTGAAAATACTGTATCACCCACCGATTTCTTGGCTACCCTCCACTCATTCTCATCCAGGCTATGGTAAGAGATGAGAGTGTTCTGCAGTCTGGCTGTCAAAGCACTGGGTTCTTGCAAGCTTTCCATTTTGATCCTATTCAAAACAACTTCAAACGTCAATCCGCATTGTATATTATGAAACATAGGCCTATAGCAATTATGAGCAAATCTATATTCATGGCTTATTTAGCACAGCTCAATTACCAGAATATTGTACGCTTTTTAAAGCTGATATGCTCATTTCAAAAGAGAAAACAACGGCACAGTTTCCCCGAACGTTTAGAAGCCGGTTCTTTTTGTTGAAATCTGACACCCCAAAACCGCACAGTTAAATCAGACAATTATCGCTCAGCTCACATAAGGTATTTCACCGAATAGTCCTTACCTTTGAATGGTATTGCAATTTACGATAGTGGTTCAGTTTTCATGTATTTATAGTAGACACATCTGCAAACGGTGAACGAATATTCTGTCCCTGTATGTGAGGGCTTCTCTATCACCCAATCAGAGGTGTAGTCGTTTCCTGTGTTTGGTATGTTCCGTGTTCCTATTGGTCAAATGCTTTACTGTATATCGGACCATCGAGTGGGAGCAGTAGGAGAGGGTGGAGAGTTTATATGAACCTGCATGAATAGGTGCGCTCCTTTTGAAAGCTAATGTGTTAAACGGCACAGGTGGAACCAGTGACGTGTATAAACCCTGGATTGCTGATTCTATGTATTGGCCAATGGTCCATGCTATCTATGGGACATCCCTACCCAATGAAGTTGAAATTGAAAATGGTTAAGGTAAGGGTTAAGGTTAGGATTAAGGTCAGGGTTAGGTAAGGTTTATGGTCATGGTTAGGGTTAGGGTAAGGGTTAAGGTTTAGGGCTTAGTCGCAAGGATTCTGGATTGCACCAAGGAGAGGCTTTGCCAACCATTTTTTATTTTATTTTTGTATTATTAACCCATGCACCACCACCCCTCTTCGGAGGACACATATCTTGTTTGTTTTTTACAGCTTTTCTGCTACATATACATATATTTTATATATACATATACATTTTACATATACATTTTACATGCGCATTTTGCATACACATTTCACATTCATGGTACTTTTATATAAAGCAATCATACATTACATAAACTCTTAAATCCCACCCCTCAGCCACTCTCAGCCCCTCCCACCTATCACCATAGACCACCCTCGTTTGATTTCCATGTGCCATATATTTTTCAATTGTGCTGTGATGTTTTACATACAGTGGGGAGAACAAGTATTTGAGATCTTGCATGGAGCCCCAGACCGAGGGTGATTAACCGTCATCTTGAACTTCTTCCATTTTCGAATAATTGCGCCAACAGTTGTTGCCTTCTCACCAAGCTGCTTCCCTATTGTCCTGTAGCCCATCCCAGCCTTGTGCAGGTCTACAATTTTATCCCTGATGTCCTTACTCAGCTCTCTGGTCTTGGCCATTGTGGAGAGGTTGGAGTCTGTTTGATTGAGTGTGTGGACAGGTGTCTTTTATACAGGTAACGAGTTCAAATAGGTGCAGTTAATACAGGTGGGAAAAACAACTACTTAAATATGATCCCCAATTAGAGACCAGCTGCCTCTAATTGGAGATCATCCCCCCCAAAAAAACATAGAAAAACAGAAACTAGAACCACACAATATAGAAAATTTAAACTAGACAAAACCCCCTGTCACGCCCTGACCTACTCTACCATAGAAAATAAAAGCATCGGAGGCGGTTCTGGTGCGGGACGAAGAACCCTCTCATCCTGCTTATCCGCCAGCATAGGAGGCGGCTCCGGTTCGGGGCATAGCCCCCGCTCCGCCTGCTGATCCCTCCGCTTTTGTGTCACCGGACCGTGGATCGTCGCCGAAGGACCCGGACCGTGGATCATCGCCGGAGGTTCCGAACGAATGACATGAGTTTGTAGAATATTAAGTCTCCTATTAGCCTATTTTAGAACCCAGAGAGTGAAATACTTACTCCCCTCTCCAACATGTAGCTCAGCATTGCCGAACAGTCAGAATGTTGAACAAACTTAATTTCAATTTACTTTACATGTTGTCAGCTGATTTTTGTCCCTATGTCGGAGGTAATCAGAGACAAAATATCCACAGGGAAGTGTTATCAACCCGACCTTCAGTACGCTTGTCTGTTTATTAGTTTGCAATTCGCACTGTGACAAACACTTGCACAATCTGGCTGAGCCTACCGAACCA
Source organism: Salmo trutta (assembly GCF_901001165.1). Classification (NCBI taxonomy): domain Eukaryota; kingdom Metazoa; phylum Chordata; class Actinopteri; order Salmoniformes; family Salmonidae; genus Salmo; species Salmo trutta. The sequence continues at coordinate 27,834,424 of NC_042979.1, forward strand.
CAGACTGAAAGTTGGCCCATGCAAAAGTTGGCCCATACCCCGGTGAAGTGCAAAATCCCTTCACCGGGGTAAACTGGAATGCAAAACGAATGCTATGCCCTAGGCTGAATTCCATTTAAAAACTTTATTTAGCTTGTCCTTGATGACTTTTTCCAAATGATTGGATAGGTTGAAAGGGCAGAGTCAAAGCATATATTAAGGGAATTTAAACATTCTAAACCATCTGGCAGAGTTGTGAAGAGGGAAAGGAGATTATTTCCCCTTTGGAATGCAGTAAGGTTGATACATTCAAATCACTTAAAGACAAAATAGCCTATTGGTAATTGCCAGCCAATCATGTTGAAATAATGAGCAATCAGGGTTAATGTACTTTTTTTTAAATTAACTTTAATTTACTGGATAAAATAAATCAATAATGCAACTGCAAGATGATAACAACAAAACATATTTTTGACTCAATGTCCATTCAACTGGTCAATGAACTAGACACAGTTGTCTATTGGGGAGTTCCTGTTGACTATTTATAAAAGGGTTGAACAGGTGTCATTGTCAACAACATAATCCCCTCTAGTGTTTACACTACAAATGTCAGTTATTTAGCAATCAAGGGCATAGGCCTATTTTTGCTATTGCCTATTATTTAATGTGACTATCAATCAGTTGTTCAGCATTGAGGGACGTTACACTCTTTTCTAAAAATTGTGTTGCATGTTGAAATACAACATCTCTCGGACCAATTTTAAAGGGAATTATTTTGTCAGTTAAATCCTGATCTTGACAATGGAATGCCTTGTTTTGTCAACACGTGATGTCTATCAACTAGGCCTTCAAGAATGGCAGAGTAAATGGTGGTGTGTACCTTCAGTAAAATATAAAAACACATTTGTCTGGATATATCTCTTTGGGAAATGAATGGTGTCATTGAAAATGTGAGGTTATTCAGGTTCAGACCTGGGATAACTATAGTTTTAACTATGCTTTGTGGAAGGTAACCATTTTTAAGGGGGAACAAATAGTTACTTTGGAGGTGACTAAAAGTATTTGAATACAGATCCCAAAAAATGACTTCTTTCTAAAACCATTTGAATACGCATCTGATAAAGCAAGTACCTTTTTTTATATTTCAATACCGATCTCATGACTACTTTTAAGAAACTATTGGATTGTCTGCCTTCAACTAGCAAACTTTATATGGAACTGCATGTTGAAGATAGAAATATAATTAATAGAGCACACACAATCTCCTATACTATTCCAATCTATTTGACAGTCATATTTGATATACACAATACATTCATATCTGAACATTCTGTAAATGTCCATTGTCATAGGTGTACATAATCAAGTCAAACCAATGATATTTTGTACACATAAGTATAAATCAGTTGACGTTTAACTACAGTATGACTCTTTCAACATGCCACTGAAAAGGTAGAAAGTTGCAATTAATTTTATGATACCTGAAATTACTACAGAGAAATTCAAAGCCATCTGCAAACAGCAAGTTGGATGCTTAGCAAAAACAACTTGGAACCTCTTTGTCCATCTGTGGGTAAGTGTTGTTTCAAACACACACTATAACATATTTAAAGAGACAGTTTACTCAGAATACAAACTAACATGATTTTCCACCTACCTTGGCTATAGTTATTTCAGTTTTGAGATATTTCGTTTCCTTTTGACACTTAATAGCCATATTTTGTAACCATTAGCATTCCACTTAACATAACTGTTCTTGTGCCTGTGTAATAAAACTGTAATTACTTTTGAAGCAACATTTTATTAGCATGTTACATAATTGGTAATTGCATTGAATTTTTGTAACTACTGTACACAAGGAACAATGACTGTCCTTATTCCACTTGTGTAATAACTCCATTGTGCAATTATAAAGCAATTTCCAAAGTCCTATGTAACAACAATGTCGCTATTGTCACAAAATTACTACACATGTATAAGAACTTGATGTCAAGTGTTACTGTATTACCGTGTCTCAATCATTATGAACATACTGTATATTTGTTGGTCATTTTTAAGCTGCAAAAGTGGTCTACTCTAATGTTGAGGGGCTTCCATGTCCTTCAGGTATTTAATTCTAGGCTATATTAAGATTCATATCTAGGAGCCCTCCAAACCATGTGCTTATGGTCATTATATTTCAACTCAACTGTTGTAGTTTTTGGTTTTTCATAAAATATTTGGCAACCATAAAATATTTTGTTTTCAAAAAAGAGGTATTTCTCTGCAGTATTTTCTGAAAGACGTATTCAAAATATATTTTTTTTCTGAGACCTGTATTTGAATATCAAAGGAAATTATTGCCACGAGTATCTGGAAAAAAATTGTATTTTCAAATTAACTACAAAATACAACTATTTTATGTTCAGGTTAACCTTAGTTATGTATCCCAAGATGTACAGTAATACATTATAAATGCTGTTGAAAGGAAATAGACCAAATCTATCTCGTCATCACCCCTAATGTTTTACCTTTTCTGATTTCAATATTATCAGATGTAATAGTTTACAGATAATTGGTAATCCCAACAAGATTCTGAATAATGGAATTCTTTAACAAGTTTTGCACCTAATAAGTTATTTATCTTCCCTGATGGATCTGTAGAAGTCTCCAATGGGTGTACAAGGACAAGTAAAGTATCAACAACAGAAGCTAGAAAAAACTTTTGACCGATAGTAGTATCGTTCAAGTAGTGTCCACAATTTGTTTCCTCTTCAGCCCTATTGATTCTAGGCTATAGCCTACTTCCCAGGCCCAATGGTTGTTGGTGTAATGCCTCCTTTGTTCATTGGGATACTGCCTATATCATGTGTGTTTTCTGGGCTAGATCTGTTGACCAACATGAAGATGGCTACTAGAATGACAATTATGGCCAAGGCTGCAACAACAGCAATGAGCTTCCATTTGGCCTTGATGTTGTCACATTTCTTCTGCTCCTTCAACTTCTTTGAGGTCTTGTGGAAGGACTTGCTCTAAACAAACAAACAAACCAATCAAGCACTAAAGTCAATTCACCGTTCTGACAAAACACCACTGTCTATCTTGAACACCAAAAAGGCCCTCTGGTTTGGAAGGCTTGGCCAGAGTGAGGTCTGAACAGCTTTTATATTAAAAAGTGATGCATCTGAAGAAAATATCTGAATTGGATCAGATCAGAATAAAAATGGTATCATTTCAAGTGTGTGTGTAAATAATAATAATTAAAAAGCAATCCCAGTCTCACTTTTAACTTCAGTTCGTCAGCCCTTTCGTCAAGGTCCTGCAGTTTCTCCTTGCGTTCCTCGGTCTTCTCCATGTTGTCCATCATGATGACCTTCACCTCCTCCGCCTCTTCCTGAGCCTGACGCAGCCGACTGTTCTTGTCAGGCTGAGAGAGATGGCACGTGAATTAAAAAAATAATAATTCCTACAGTTCTGTCAAAGCGCTGGAATGTTGATAAACTCATACGAACTGGGTAGAAAAACATATGAACTGGATACTGCATATTATACAACACCACACCATGTTTATTGAAAAGATAATGAGCCTCCTGCTTGTAACTGTCACCCCTTTTCAGGAAGATCTCATAATTGAATCAAGATATTGATATCATCCTCAGAAATGTTGAAGATGTCCCTCAACCTGTAACAGAATATCTAACATTAAATATAATATAAACAATGAAACAAAACTCCCTTGAGATTTAAGAGATTCTCTTTTTTAGCCAGAGGAAGAGGTAGAATGTGTTTCGCTACAGGGTGAAGTTTCCCCTAGGTACAGATCTAGGATCAGTTCCCCCCTGCCCCAATCCTAACCTTAACCATTAAACTGGCCCCAGATCAGCATTTATAGGGGCAACTTCACCCTGAGGCCAAGGCTGAAATGTATCACTCTAAAAAAGGAAGAACTGTAAACCAAGCAGCTGTCAATGAATGTATTTTTTTTTCATTGTTGGCTACAGCAAAATAATGCATGGGGTGGTATTCATGGACGATTTTATTCAACAAAATATGAAGATAAATGATACCCTTTCAAATATAATGTATTTGTCAAATCAATTCCACATTTGATTGAACCTGTTGTTCTGAAAACTCAAATTAATATTATCTATTTACAATGTTATCTGTTTTGATTTACAGTAAGTAAATGTTATGATACACCTCTGAAATATGAATAGGCCTATATGTTAAATTGTTATCCTGTAGGTGCAATAAAATGTGTCAACGACCTCCAGCTAGACAAGGGTATGCTGGGGTATGTCTCAAAGTATACTGTCTTCCTCTCTCCGTCTCCTCATCTGCGCAATGTCTGAAAACTAAACTGTAAAATAAATCCCGACATAGCATGTGGAATGTAATCTTACCTGTTTGTCATGTTCTTTGAACTCACTAGACTACAGGTGAATGGAAAGGGACGAGCAGAGGAACCCACTTTTGCTATTGAGATGCACCCAAGGTGAATGCTCAAACAAATCAGCGTTTCAAAACACGCATTTAATTAACCACTTGTAAATGGTGTTTACAAAATATTCTGTATTATCATAAAATATAGATTAGGCTCTATATGAATCCTCCCTAGTCTCAAAAGTAATGTCATAGAACATTATTCCGTCAACAAAGGCAAAAAGAAAGTGGAAGTAGCCCATGCATCTGAAGTTAAATTCCAAATGATAATAAATCGTTTTTGAATGTCACACAAAACAATTCCCCTTTCTTGATTTACTTTGGATTAATAGTTTACCATGTTTCTGCACGATCGTATTGTTATCCGGAGAATAAATAATGTATCCGAGTCGGTGCAAAGTCCAGTAGAAACTATTCTAGTTGGGAGAGAGCGTGAAGACTTTCAGAATTTATGCCGCGTTCAAGTGCTAGATGGAACTCGGAAATGTACGACTTGCTAACTGGTTGACTGCACGTGTACTTCAACCATCTAGTCATTTGGACATTTCCGAGTTACCTAGTAAGGTAGCATGTGAATGTGGAATTACTCACTCCGCCTCGTTCGTGATAGTGAACTGCTCTGCACAGAACAGTTATTATATTCTACTCACGTTAAAGAATATAGTTTACACTTTATAGTGTAAATGGCAAGGTTTATTGAAAATGACTTTTTCCATGGCAACCCATGATATATTCACATGATCGTTTTATATTTGTTTGTTCAAATGTCATCCGTGTACTGTTCGTTCAATCAATTTCCGAATTTATACAACCAAGACGTATAATCATTTCGACTGCATTATTTCATTTTTCTTTTGACGTCCACAAGATTGAACAGAGACGGTGTGGGCGTAGAGAAGAGGGGCTGCAACATGACTACGTCGCTAGCTGTTTTCAAATAAAAGCTGTGTTAGTGATATTACCTGAACATATCCAGCTAGCTAGCTTCCGCAGGTTAGTTATAAATTAAAGTCACCAATAAGTAACGTTAGTTAGTTAGCTGCCTTCAATTATTGGTGGCTTTACAGACAGACAAGACAGGGAGATTATAGTAAAAGCCACCAAGCATTGAGCTAAAACTAGCTAGCTATCATACCAAACAGGTGAGTGTGCGTGCGTATGTATGTATGCATGTATGTATGCATGCATGCATGTCTGTCTATGGTAGGTTACAAGGATCGTTCAAGACTATCCAGCCCCCAGCTAACACGGCTTGACATACCGAGTTTTGACCATGACCCTTTCTCTGCCATCAGGTGAGTATGAATTAATGATCAACAATTGTCTACTCTGTATGGTGTAGGTTGGTGGTAATTCCCTCCACCTAATAATGGCAGAGATTTAAGGAAGTAAAATGGATCGTTCAATTGTTCAATCATTCTCAATGGTAGTTCGTGAATATATCTGTAGAGAAACAGGTGGGCATACTGCATATGGCCACTACTACACCTGCACCACTGCATGAGATTGACTCTGGTTTGGTTGACGTGACACTACACCTGTACAGGCAGGCACTGCCATTCCCTGCCTTGCATGGTATGGCTTCGTATATACTAGAGCAGTTATTCCCAAACAGGGGTACCCAAATAAAAAATAAAAATACACTTTTTTTGTTTACTTTTTTGCTTCACATTTTCAAACAGTCCATTTATATTTTCCAACGTGGCTATACATTTGGGTGAGGTTTTTTTCTCGCCTGAGTAGCCTTGTTTCACTGCCCATAATAAAATTAAACCATCTATTTATTTTTCATTTATTTGACCTTTATTTAACCAGGTAGGCTAGTTGAGAACAAGTTCTCATTTACAACTGGAACCTGGCCAAGATAAAGCAAAGCAGTGTGACACAAACAACAACACAGAGTTACACATAAACAAGCGTACAGTCAACAACACAACAGAAAAAAAGAGTCTATATACAGTGTGTGCAAATGGCGTGAGGAGGTAAGGCAATAAATAGGCCATAGTAGCGAAGTAATTACAATTTAGCAAATTAACACTGGAGTGATAGATGTGCAGATGATGATGTGCAAGTAGAAATACTGGTGCAAAAGAGCAGAAAAGTAAATTAAAAACAATATGGGGATGAGGTAGGTAGATTGGATGGGCTATTTACAGATGGCCTATGTACAGCTGCAGCGATCAGTTAGCTGCTCAGATAGCTGATGTTTAAAGTTAGTGAGGGAAATATAAGTCTCCAGCTTCAGTGATTTTTGCAATTCGTTCCAGTCATTGGCAGCAGAGAACTGGAAGGAAAGGCAGCCAAAGGAGGTGTTGGCTTTGGGGATCACCAGTGAGATATACCTACTGGCGTGCGTGCTACGGGTGGGTGTTGCTATGGTGACCAGTGAGATATACCTGCTGGTGTTCAGTGAAATAACAACATAATGTCAAATACAGGTAGCCTAGTCAAATAATTACCATCCAATCACATTAACAATTATTCTCTCGCAGGAATTCCACTAACGGTCCAAATGTAGCCAAACATAGCTGCTGCTCATGGCGCAAAAGCCTTTGCAGGGAGACATAGTGGAGTGGTAATGCATGTGCAAGCAGTTGCTCCCGATGCCACTTGCGTACATTGCATCATCCACCGAGAGGCTGTTGCTGCCAAGGGAATGTCTGACTGCTTGAAAGACGTTTTGGACACTACAGTGAAAATGGTTCACTTTGTTAAAGCAAGGCCCCTGAACTCTTGTGTATTTTCTGCACTATGCAATGATATGGGCAGCGACCATGTAATGCTTTTACAATGTACAGAAGTGTGCTGGTTATCAAGGGGCAAATTATTGACACATTTGTTTTGAGAGATGAGCTTAAAGTTTTCTTTACTGACCATAATTTTCACTTGTCTGACTGCTTGTGAGAAACTCGTCATCACGCACGACGGGCCTATCAGGGTGATTATTTTTTCTCGCCTGAATGATCTGAATCTAGGATTAAAGGGACACTCCGCAACTATATTAAATGTAGGGACAAAATTGAGGCTATGATTAAGAAGTTGGCGCTCTTCTCTGTCTGCATTAACAAGGACAACACACAGGTCTTTCCATCATTGTATGATCTTTTGTGTGTAAATGAACTCAAGCTTACGGACAATGTCAAATGTGATATAGCGAAGCACCTGAGTTGGATGCGCAATTATGCATGAACTTTCCCGAAACGGATGACACAAACAACTGGATTCATTATCCCTTTCATGCTCTGCCTCCAGTCCACTTACTGATATCTGAACAAGAGAGCCTCATCGAAATTGCAACAAGCTGTTCTGTGAAAATTGGGCTGCGCTCAGAGTATCCTGCCTTGGCAAATCGTGCTGTTAAGACACTGATGCCCTTTGCAACCACGTACCTATGTAAGAGGGGATTTTCGGCCCTCACTAGCATGAAAACTAAATACAGGCGCAGACTGTGTGGGAAATTATTTAAGACTGAGACTCTCCAATACAACCCATCATTGCAGAGTTATCTGCATCCTTTCAAGCACACCCTTCTCATTAACCTGTGGTGAGTTATTCACAATTTTTGATGAGCAAAATGATTGATTATTATTTGTTCCCTGGTCCTATAAGAGCTCTTTGTCACTTCCCACGAGCCAGGTTGTGACACAAACTCACACTCATTCTTATGTTTAATAAATGTATAGTGTGTGTGACCCTGGTGCTAGAGGGGGTATGCAGCTGGAGGTTGAATGTTTTGAAGGGGTACGGGACTACAAAAAGTTTGGGAACCACTGTACTAGAGCACTCAAACTCAACTCTGGACCTCAAAGCAAGTTCCACTACCCTTTTTCATTCTTCCCCTCTAATCAGAGACTGATTTAGACCTGGGACACCAGGTGGGTGCAATTTATTCTGGTAGAACAGAAATCCAACAGGCTCTGGACCTCATAGGGCAGAGTTACCCAAACTCAGTGCACATTTTGTTTTTGCCCTAACACTACACAGCTGATAATCAACTAATCATCAAGCTTTGATAATTTGAATCAGTTGTGTGATGTTGGCATGGTGCAGGAGCAGGAGCAGGGTCAATAGGGTCAAAGTAGTGGACTGGGGTAGTGGGTTTTTAGAGTGTAGGTGGCAGCTGCAGAGAAGTACCTGTGTGTACAATATTTTACTGCAGGAGACTTATAAGATGTTTTTGAGATTCTGGATGAAATAGTGGTATATAGGTGTAGGGTGGGCTGGTGGTGCAATTAAAAAAAACAATGTTTTTTTGTATCACAAATGTACTGCGATTGAACATACACTACTGCACAGTAGGTGGTGGCATGCACAGACAAAATGTGTGAACGCCATGATACCGAAGAAGAATCCTCAGCTGTGTAGTGTTAGGGCAAAAAACAAAACGTCCATCCCTTGGTGTCCAGAGGACCCTATACTAGAGTATAATTACATATTTTTCTAGAGGGACAGGGACTGTGTGTAATGTGCGATTTAACTGAATTCACTTTGTATTTAACTGTGTAGAATCTTCGTTCTCCAGAGACGTTGGATGCAGAATTATACTCCTATCCCTCACATCCTGCACATGTTCAGCAGAGAAGAACATCCATAGACATGGAGCTGCTGCAGCAGATAGACCACTTCCTACAGGTAACACGCAAACACATGGTAATCATTTAAAGTCTGCACTGAGAATCTTAGGTTTCTTTGTGTGTGCATGTGTCTGCGTGGTGAGTTAAGGTGGCAGTGTTTCCTGATGTGCTCTGTTAGAGGGTATGTATCTGAAGGCTCTAACCTGTGTGTGTAGGAACTGAGGAGGCAGACTGTCGTACCCTCTGTCTTCTCTGAAGGGGTCCTCTCTGAAGGGGTTAGTATGTGAAGGCTCTAGCCTGCTACTTCCGATGCTGCTCCCTCTGAGGAAGAACGCCCTGAAAAACATGACCTTTCTTTCACCAGGACACACATCTCAACCTCCATGTGTCAGTTGTTTTAGTCACTCTGCCCTACTCGTTTTTTTTTTTTGGTGCGAGGTGTGTTCACTGTTCTCAGTTGTTTTGATTTAATTTCCAGACACTTCCACCCTACTGTGTGATGAGTCTGGTGGGCCAATGCGTCAAACTGTGGTCGTAGGGATCTGGGGTGCCGATGGTGGAGGTGTTTGGGGTGGCAAGGACAGTGGACTCAGTGGAGGACATCCCAGCCACTTGGCAGTGTTGGCACTTGACACATGACGGGTAAGTATCCTCACATGGTCTCTCCTATCATTGCTACGCAGACGACACACAATTAATCTTCTCCTTTCCCCCTTCTGATAACCAGGTGGCGAATCGCATCTCTGCATGTCTGGCAGACATATCAGTGTGGATGACGGCTCACCACCTCAAGCTGAACCTCGGCAAGACGGAGCTGCTCCTCCTCCCAGGGAAGGACTGCCCGTTCCATGATCTCGCCATCACGGTTGACAACTCCCTTGTGTCCTCCTCCCAGAGTGCTAAGAACCTTGGCGTGACCCTGGACAACACCCTGTCGTTCTCCACTAACATCAAGGCGGTGACCCGATCCTGTAGGTTCATGCTCTACAACATTCGCAGAGTACGACCCTGCCTCACACAGGAAGCGGCGCAGGTCCTAGTCCAGGCACTTGTCATCTCCCGTCTGGATTACTGCAACTCGCTGTTGGCTGGGCTCCCTGCCTGTGCCATTAAACCCCTACAACTCATCCAGAACGCCGCAGCCCGTCTGGTGTTCAACCTTCCCAAGTTCTCTCACGTCACCCCGCTCCTCCGCTCTCTCCACTGGCTTCCAGTTGAAGCTCGCATCTGCTACAAGACCATGGTGCTTGCCTACGGAGCTGTGAGGGGAACGGCACCTCCGTACCTTCAGGCTCTGATCAGGCCCTACACCCAAACAAGGGCACTGCGTTCATCCACCTCTGGCCTGCTCGCCTCCCTACCTCTGAGGAAGCACAGCTCCCGCTCAGCCCAGTCAAAACTGTTCGCTGCTCTGGCACCCCAATGGTGGAACAAGCTCCCTCACGACGCCAGGACAGCGGAGTCAATCACCACCTTCCGGAGACACCTGAAACCCCACCTCTTTAAGGAATACCTGGGATAGGATAAAGTAATCCTTCTACCCCCCCCCCCCCCCCCCCCCCCAAAAGATTTAGATGCACTATTGTAAAGTGGTTTTTCCACTGGATATCTTAAGGTGAATGCACCAATTTGTAAGTTGCTCTGGATAAGAGCGTCTGCTAAATGACTTAAATGTAAAATGTAAATGTAAGTGGACATCTACTTATACAATCAGTCAATCAAAAGTCTATATTTGGCCTTTTTCTTTTTACATCAGCAGTTGTCACAAAGTGCTTTTACAGTAACCTGGCCTACACAAGGGGAACCTGAGACACACTGCTCCTGCCATCTTTCTTCCTGTGTGATGACATATCCTGTTTAGGCACGTGGCCAAGTGCAGGTGAGCTCTCGTGTCCCAAATACACACACACACACACACACTATTAGGAATGTTCCCCCTTTTTACATGGTTGTGTGTCAGAGGTGAGGGATGATAAGCCAGTGTTTGAGAAGAGGCGTCTGGTGTGAGAGGACAACCATTACCTCCTACTCTCACACAGCCCCTTACACTTAAACCACTAACCCCTAAGTTTCCAACATCACCTGTGTGTTACAGGAGGAGTTGAAGGCAGAACATGCCTCGAACCTGCGAAGCACCCAGTGATCTACGGTATGATGGCTGACTTTGCAGTTCCTGTTACTTCAAAAACCGAGCGACACTTTCATGTTCACCCACAAAGACATATCTCCCTTCGCCTCCCGCCGACCCCCGAGGGGCACCTTCAACACCTCACATTGATGACACACACTGTGGCTGAATCTCAATAGTCTAGTTAGTAGCTTCCTCAGTCACTTTAGTGAGGACAATACTGTTCTGGTTACACTAGTATGTACAGAGGCCCTCGATCATCAAATATGAACGCTTTTATGGAGGTTTTTGTCTTTTATTTTGTGACACTGTTTTTACTGTCTTTTTGTTTGTATTGGCTACACTAAAACAAATTTCAATCAACTCTGGCGATTGCAACAGTTGTCAGTTGGTGTGACTAAAATACAATTTCATGTGTTGTATATTTTCCATGCTTTTTCTTTTAAGAACTTTATCCTCGAGTGATATTTCAGTAACAGCTACTTTCCTTTGGCTCTTACACCCCATACATTTGTATAAATGAAAGTAATGCTAGGTCTATGATCTGGTTTCTAAGTGGAATACTTTGCTGAGCCTACTTTCAACTGGCCTTTTGTATTTATTATGACTCCCCATTAGCTGCTGCAAAGGCAGCAGCTACTCTTTCTGGGGTCCAGCAAAATGAAGGCAGTTATAAACAATTAACAGATTTCACAACACACTGTGTGCCCTCAGGCCACTACTCTACTACCGCATGTCTACAACATAAAATCTGTGTGTATAGTGCGTATGTTATTGTGTGTGTCCGTTCACAGTCCCTGCTGTTCCATAAGGTGTGTTTTTATTTGACTTTTAAGTCTAACTTTACTGCTTGCGTCAGTTACTTGATGTGGAATAGAGTTCCATATAGTCATGGCTCTATGTAGTACTGTGTGACTTTCATAGTCTGTTCTGGACTTGGGGACTGTGAAGAGACCTCTGGTGGCATGTCTTGTGGGGTATGCATGGGTGTCTGAGCTGTGTGCCAGTAGTAATGAAGTCAATCTCTCTACTCAGAGCCAGGGTAGATTGACATGTATATTATTGTTAGCTCTCCGTGTACATTTAAGGGCCAATTGTAATTTTCCAAAGTCCCTCTTTGACCACCTGACCACACGACTGAACAGTATTCCAGGTGCGACAAAACTAGGGCTTGTAGGACCTGCCTTGTTGAAAGCGTTAAGGCAGAACCGCGCTTTATTATGGACAGACCTCTCCTCATTTTAGCTACTGTTGTATCATTATGTTTTGACCATTACAGTTTACAATCCAGGGTTACTCCAAGCAGTTTAGTTTATTTCACTGTAATAGCTACTGTAAATTGGACAGTGCAGTTAGATATTAGATATGTCTATGTCCTGGGAAATGTTCTTGTTACTTACTTCTAAACCTGAAAAGGGACAACTTCTAAATGTTATGCAGCAAAAACAGCCAAATATCAAAATCAGATTTTAGTAACCACATCGTGGGCCTGTTACAATACATCAATCATGACAGATTTGACAAATATCCACTTTATTGTATCAGATTTGTTGAATGTGTGCCAATCCAGCATCCAGCATCAAACACATGGAAACCATGTGTTTTATGTGCTCAATACCATTCCATTCCAGCCATTACTATGAGCCCGTCCTCCCAATCAAGATGCCACCGGCCTCCTGTGCCCCAATACCTCCCGGAATTCGTTCTAGGAGTTCAAACTCATTTTTGTGTCTTTAAAATCACTACACAAGGTATCATAAAGATGTTTTTATTTGTGAACTTATTCTGATAGCCTTTCGTCAAAGTTGTCCATGTTTGTTGTCAAGAAAGTGAGTTTGTGTTTATACAATATGTACCTAAAGTTTCTTATTAGGAATTTTCAAATCTGACTTCTCTATATGTGGCCATGTTTGGAAATCAGTGGCAGTCGGTACCATTTAAGATTAGGAAGGAAGATCATTTTTTTAATGAGCATGGCCTTATTTCTATTACAGCATATTGTAACATTGATGTACAACAATATAACATCGATAGGTTTAGGCTACTATATGATACTCACATTTTCCCTATACCCATCATGAGGTTGCTACAACCTTAGCCAAGTTTACAGCGTTTGTGTACAGGTCGAGATAAATTTGAGTAATCAGGTGACAGACAGTGACACATTCAATAACGCCTTCCACACTCTAGCCTGCATCCAGCTCTCACATTTTCCCTTTGTTTGTGGACTTCGGTGCATAACACATCAACTGTCTCTGACCAGGCGAAAAAAACTTTCCAAGCCAAACCATCATATCATAACCACTAACATCTACACATAGCCTACATCGTTGTCACCATATAAGCTAACATCATAGTAAACATAGCTAATAGAACTAACGGATTTGTAAACCCGCTACAATAATGCAGTACAGTGTACAGTCAGCAAGCAGTTTTAGCAGTTACACCGGCGGGCCCCAGTGGAAATAAATAAATACCTTGACTTGGAAGAGTTCCAGTGTTGGATAGCCTCAGTCAGCTAGCTAACATACTATCCCTCTCTGTTTGAGTAGGCTAAACTAATGTTAGGTAGCTGCATTCCCTAGCTATGTAAGTGAAAGTGAAAAAAAATACAAGGAAATATAGCTAGCTTTATCTCTCTTGCTTTGCCATAATATTTGAAGAAATGTATTTGTTCAAAACTTTTCAACTATTTTCTTTCTCTCTCTTTGAGTCAACTACTCACCACATGTTACGCACTGCAGAGTTAGCTAGCTGTAGTTAATGCTTTCTGTACTAGATTAATTCTCTGATCCTTTGATTGAGTGGACAGGTCAGTTCATGCTGCAAGAACTCTGATAGGTTGGAGGACGTCCTCCGGAAGTTGCCATAATTACTGCGTAAGTCTATGGAAGGGGTTGCGAACCATGAGCCTCCTAGATTTTGGATTGAAGTCAATGTACCCAGAGGAGGATGGAAACTGTCTGTCCTCCGGTTATGCCATGGTGCTACCTACAGAGTGCTGTTGAGGCTACTGTAGACCTTCATTACAAAACAGTGTGTTTTAATCAGTTATTTGGTGACATTAATATATTTAGTATAGTTTAATCTAAAAAGGATAACTTTTTCAATATTTTACCATTTTTATTTCATTTCTCCTCTGAGGAGCCTCCACTACCATTGGAAATTGTATTTCAGGGCCGGGCGTCAGTTAAAGTGCACTACCGAAGCAAAACTGTAGGAGTAATCAAGACCGGAACCCTGTCCCTTTGCCAGGCCTACATTTGTTTAGTTTTTTGTTGGGGACCAAATAAAAATAGTTTATAACCTTATTGATATGGACCCCAATATGACAGCACTACTGAGGATTTTTTTTATTAAAAGACTGATTTGCTGTGTGTGATTTGTCTAAAACGTATATGTTGTAAATATTACGTCATACAAACAAGGCCTATACTGTACATTATTTTGGTAACCCATAATGCAGTTTCTCATCGATGCACCAATGGGAGGAGAAGAGTGCTCGAGCCGGTTGGTCTGCGCCAATGGCTGAGTCCTTCAAAAGGAAGTAGACTACGATCCAATCTGGCCAATTGTCTCGCCCTGATCCAAGAGCGAGATTCATTTAGTTATTTGTTCGTAAACAAATCTGTATTTCTTGCAAAAAAAAACATTGCCATGTTAGGATGTAACTATTTTGCAAATATACGGTTAGCTAGATATTAAAGAGACATCTTGCCATCTCTGTATACTGGCTTACAAAGTGGGTAGGTTCTGAAATGTAATGCTAAACTGCCTTTTCGCCTTCCCATCAAGAGACGCTTTCCACCGGAAGCGCAGTTGAAATAGAAATCATTAGTACGGGACGTCTGGATGGAACATCAAACTGGAATTATATCTAGGAGTTTGTAGGGCACGTCTTGGGGCAAGTTTGGTAAAGCCACATATCCACAGTGGGCGCAGAGCTCTGGTCGAGGTATGTATGTTATCACAATTGTCTAAACCTACCAGCTAAAATTCTTCAACAAAGCGCGAGTCGTGTAGCACGGGCCCTTCGACGTTTTGATCGCAGTGGCTAGCTACATTATAAAAGATGTAGACAGTCGTGCTATTGTAGAGAGTATTGGGAATTCAGGTAGGCAGTGAGCGAGTGATTTACGCTTGATCAGTGTTTTCACAATTGAGTCTTCAATAGACTCGCTGTTATGTTTGATGTCTGTTTTGGTCATGCTAGTAGTAGATTCGATCTGTCAAACCACAGAAGATAACTCGTACGTGTAGCGAGCCAGTTTACTTGTTGTAGCAGTCGGGGATTATGCGTGGGGTTAGGTAACGATGGCTAGATTAACTAAATGTATCACACTGCTGGGTAATAATAGAGAATTGATTTGGTATTCGCCTCAAGGTTGCATGCAAGAATTAGATTGAAATATGTTTATTTTAGACATTTTTAAAATGTAGATTTGTGTATTAAATGTAGTTGATTATCCAGCTATCATAAGGTCTTATATTCAATCAATGGGCATCTCTTGGTTAATCAACCATGTTGTATTGGCAATACAATTATCTGAACTGGAATCTGACCCAGGAACCCCTCTTTTCCCCTCTCTGCTCTGCAGGCCCTTCAGCCCATGTGTGATGATGTTGTCATCTGTTCCGGCTGATCCAAGAGGTGGTCAGCAGCTGCCCGGCTCCACGTCAGTGGGTCCATGCCCTTCTCTCTCCCAGCTGTACCATGAACAACTGGCCACGGGGTGCAGAGAGACTAGCAAGGACCAGAGGAATGCTGTGGAGGGTGGAGAACCTCTGGTGACCGTGACTATGTCTCACAGACCAGCAGAGAGCAGAGCTAGAGATGGTAGTTTTGGGATGGACTCTGGTGTGAGAGAGAGACAGACCCCGGCAGAGCACAGGCAGAGGGATTTGGGCTCAGTCTCCAGTTTGAGAGGTCCTGTCTATGGGACTGTAGGCTCTTCCGATTTCAGAAGAACAGAGACACAAGTGTCAGACCAGGTGGGGAATGTGTGTGGTGGTGTTAGTGCAGCGATCACCAACTAGATTCAGTCGTAGGACTATTTTTATTATTTTTTGTCTTGAGTGGGGGCGGCCGTAACATAATTACAAATAATTTTTAGACTGCATATTAACCGCAATCTGTTTGACTAAAACATAATAATTTCAAACCTTGTTTACGTTTGTGTATGATCACGTGTCTCTATTATGCGTGGGAATACTTGGCAACATATTTATTAAATTGAAGTCACTTGGAGCTGATTTCCTGGTGTTTTTACAGTCTTATGTCCAACAATAAAAATGCCCTGCAAAAAAAATGTGAAGGGCCAAATAAAACTTGGGCCGCCAGTTGGGGAACCCTGTCGTAGAGTATACTTATGTTTCTGCATGTGTATCCAATGTCTGTTTATTGGATCGTGTGTAAACTTGTGCATGGTCATTTTCAGGTCCAAGGCACTCAAAGACCCAGCAACAAAGGCAATGTCTGGGTTCATCCAAAACAACTAGGTAATGTACAGTTGTTGTTATCAGTTTGTTGTGCATAGAAACTAAGGGGGTGCCAACCTGGCCATACTCGTGATCGTATTTGTAAATTGACAGTTGATAGCCGAATTGGATCGGAAGATACTCATGTTCAGAAAACACGGAAGTGTTGTAATATGCCTAGGTATTTTGTCAACATTTACTTATCTGTCTACAAGTTTATAGACCAAATAAGCTTCATATTAGGCATAGCGCTCGAAGGTGTGTGTCTGTCCTTAACTTGCAGCGGGCAGACAAATTTGCAGTCACTCAGTAAGAATGCGCCTCGGGGCCTCTCGAGTGGTGCAGTGGTCTGAGGCACAGCATCGCAGTTCTAGCTATGCCAGTCGAGATTCTTTGTTCGAGTCCAGGCTCTGTTGCAGTAGACCGCGACCGGGAGACCCATGAGGCGGCACACAATTGGCCCAGTGTCGTCCGGTTTAGGGGAGGGTTTGGCCGGCAGGGATGTCCTTGTCCCATCGCTCACTAGCGACTCCTCCTGTGGTGGGCCGGGCGCAGTGCATGCTGTTTCCTCCAACACGTTGGTGCGGCTGGCTCCCGGGTTAAATGTGCATTGTGTCAAGAGGAAGTGCGGCTTGGTTGGGTTGTGTTTTGGAGGACGCAGGCTCTCGACCTTCGCCTCTCCCGAGTCCATACGGGAGTTGCAGCGATGAGACAAGACTGTAACTACCAATTGGATACCACGAAATTTGTGAGAAAAAGGGGTAAAAAAATAATAAAAAGAATGTGCTTCGGCATTTTATATTTACCTACCCCTTCCCCGCTTGTTAGATGGGCTATATCTTGCTAGCAAACGTCCTCACCATTTGATATATCATAGTAGTAGGCTAACAGGAGGCAGCAGCAATCTAAATGATCAGACTGAAACGTGAGGAGAAGTGATCGGGTGAAATTATGAAAGTGTTCTTCAGCTACCCAAACCTGACAATCAACCTCCCCAGTTCCAACTCACCCTCTCTGTGACTGTTCTGTGCACAGAGCCTACCTCCCCTCCTCCGCCTCAGGTGTGCCCCTCTGATCCTACTCCCCCGGCTGGCCCTACGGGAGAGCAGCTGGGGACCCTGAAGCGCTGCCTGGAAGCCCACCAGGCAGAGATGAAGCGGCTGCTGACAGGCTCCCTCGGCTCCCTGTGCCAGCGTCTGGAGATGGTGGAGAAGAGGATGGAGCAGCTCTGTGAGCAGGGCACCACACATGGCAACAGCCTGGCTCAGCTCATGACCCAGGTGGGCCAGCTGGCAAGAGGGATGACTGCTGCTGTCACCAAACAGGGCCTGTCACCTCTCCATGGTCTGGGTGAGTTGAAGTTGACTCACTGAAGATTAGAAGGCACCATGCTGAAATGTGTGTGCATGCCTCCCTGTTACATTTTATTAAGTCATTTAAAACAGGAGTAAAATGTAATGTTTTTAAGACTGAGTGTGGATTATATACAGTTGAAGTCAGAAGTTTACATACACTTAGGTTGGAGTCATTGAAACTCGTTTTTCAACCACTCCACAAATTTCTTGTTAACGAACTATAGTTTTGGCAAGTCAGTTAGGACATCTACTTTGTGCATGACACAAGTTATTTTTCCAACAACTGTTTAGGCAGATTGTTTCACTTATATTTCACTGTATCACAATTCCAGTGGGTCAGAAGTTTGCATACACTAAGTTGACTGTGCCTTTTAAACAGCTTGGAAAATTCCATAAAATGATGTCATGACTTTAGAAGCTTCTGATAGGCTAATTGACATCATTTGAGTCAATTGGAGGTGTACCTGTGGATGTATTTCAAGGCCTACCTTCAAACTCAGTGCCTCTTTGCTTGGCATCATGGGAAAATCAAAAGAAATCAGCCAAGACCTCAGAAAAAAAATTGTAGACCTCCACAAGTCTGGTTCATCCTTGGGAGCAATTTGCAAACGCCTGAAGGTACCACGTTCATCTGTACAAGCAATAGCACGCAAGTATAAACACCATGGGACCATGCAGCCGTCATACTGCTCAGGAAGGAGACGCGTTCTGTCTCCTAGAGATGAACGTACTTTGGTGCGAAAAGTGCAAATCAATCCCAGAACAACAGCAAGGGACCTTGTGAAGATGCTTGAGGAAACAGGTACAAAAGTATCTATATCAACAGTAAAACGAGTCCTATATCGACATAACCTGAAAGGCTGCTCAGAAAGGAAGAAGCAACTGCTCCAAAACCGCCATAAAAAAAGCCAGACTATGGTTTGCAACTGCACATGGGGACAAAGATTGTACTTTTTGGAGAAATGACCTCTGGTCTGATGAAACAAAAATAGAACTTGTTGGCCATAATGACCATCATTATGTTTGGAGGAAAAAGGGGGAGGCTTGCAAGCCGAAGAACACCATCCCAACCGTGAATCACAGGGGTGGCAGCATCATGTTGTGGAGGTGCTTTGCTGCAGGAGGGACTGGTGCACTTCACAAAATAGATGGCATCAGGAGGAAGGAAAATTATGTGGATATATTGAAGCAACATCTCCAGACATCAGGCAGGAAGTTAAAGTTGGTCGCAAATTGGTCTTCCAAATGGACAATGACCCCAAGCATACTTCCAAAGTTGTGGCAAAATGGCTTAAGGACAACAAAGTCAATGTATTGGAGTGGCCATCACAAAGCCCTGACCTCAATCCTATAGAAGATTTGTGGGCAGAACTGAAAAAGCGTGTGCGAGAAAGGAGGCCTACAAACCTGACTCAGTTACACCATCTCTGTCAGGAGGAATGGGCCAAAATTCACCCAACTTATTGTGTGAAGCTTGTGGAAGGCTACCTGAAACGTTTGACCCAAGTTAAACAATTTAAAGGCAATGTTACCAAATACTAATTAGCGTATGTAAACCTCTGACCTCCTGGGAATGTGATGAAAGAAATGTATAAGCTTAAATAAATCATTCTCTACTATTATTCTGACATTTCACATTCTTAAAATAAAGTCAGGAATTGTGAAAACTGAGTTTAAATATATTTGGCTAAAGTGTATGTAAACTTCCGACTTCAACTGTATACACACGTATATACGTACACTCTTACCGTTCAACGTTTTGGGGTCACTTAGAAATGTCCTTGTTTTTGTCCATTTTAAAATAACATATTGATCAGAAATGCAGTGTAGACATTGTTAATATCTACATAGGCTTACAGAGGCCCATTATCAGCCACCATCACTCCTGTGTTCCAATGGCACGTTGTGTTAGGTAATCCAAGTTTATCATTTTAAATGGCTAATTGATCATCAGAAAGCCCTTTTGAAATTATGTTAGCGCAGGTTTAAAAAAGCAATAAATCTGGCCTCCTATAGACTAGTTGCATATCTGGAGCATCAGCATTTGTGGGTTTGATTACAGGCTCAAAATGGCCAGAAACAAATCACTTTCTTCTGAAACTCGTCAGTCTACTTTTGTTCTGAGAATTGAAGGCTATTCCATGCGAGAAATTGCCAAGAAACGGAAGATCTCGTACAACGCTATGTACTACTCCCTTCACAGAACAGCGCAAACTGTCTCTAACCGGAATAGAAAGAGGAATGGGAGGTCCTGGTGCACAACTGAGCAAGATGACCAGTACATTAGTGTCTAGTTTAAGAAATGGACGCCTCACAAGTCCTCAACTGGCACCTTCATTAAATAGTACCCACAAAACACCAGTCTCAACATCAACAGTGAAGAGGCAACTCCGGGATGCTGGCCTTCTAGGCAGAGTTCCTCTGTCCAGTGTCTGTTCTTTTTTGATGTTGAGACTGGTGTTTTGCGGGTACTACACTGCTCAAAAAAATAAAGGGAACACTTAAACAACACAATGTAACTCCAAGTCAATCACACTTCTGTGAAATCAAACTGTCCACTTAGGAAGCAACACTGATTGACAATAAATTTCACATGCTGTTGTGCAAATGGAATAGACAACAGGTGGAAATTATAGGCAATTAGCAAGACACCCCCAATAAAGGAGTGGTTCTGCAGGTGGGGACCACAGACCACTTCTCAGTTCCTATGCTTCCTGGCTGATGTTTTGGTCACTTTTGAATGCTGGCGGTGCTTTCACTCTAGTGGTAGCATGAGACGGAGTCTACAACCCACACAAGTGGCTCAGGTAGTGCAGCTCATCCAGGATGGCACATCAATGCGAGCTGTGGCAAGAAGGTTTGCTGTGTCTGTCAGCGTAGTGTCCAGAGCATGGAGGCGCTACCAGGAGACAGGCCAGTACATCAGGATACGTGGAGGAGGCCGTAGGAGGGCAACAACCCAGCAGCAGGACCGCTACCTCCGCCTTTGTGCAAGGAGGAGCAGGCGGAGCACTGCCAGAGCCCTGCAAAATGACCTCCAGCAGGCCACAAATGTGCATGTGTCTACTCAAACAGTCAGAAACAGACTCCATGAGGGTGGTATGAGGGCCCGAAGTCCACAGGTGGGGGTTGTGCTTACAGCCCAACACCGTGCAGGACGTTTGGCATTTGCCAGAGAACACCAGGATTGGCAAATTCGCCACTGGCACCCTGTGCTCTTCACAGATGAAAGCAGGTTCACGCTGAGCACGTGACAGACGTGACAGTGTCTGGAGACGCCGTGGAGAATGTTCTGCTGCCTGCAACATCCTCCAGCATGACCGGTTTGGCGGTGGGTCAGTCATGGTGTGGGGTGGCATTTCTTTGGGGGGCCGCACAGCCCTCCATGTGCTCGCCAGAGGTAGCCTGACTGCCATTAGGTACCGAGATGAGATCCTCAGACCCCTTGTGAGACCATTTGCTGGTGCGGTTGGCCCTGGCTTCCTCCTAATACAAGACAATGCTAGACCTCATGTGGCTGGAGTGTGTCAGCAGTTCCTGCAAGAGGAAGGCATTGATGCTATGGACTGGCCCACCCGTTCCCTAGACCTGAATCCAATTGAGCACATCTGGGACATCATGTCTCGCTCCATCCACCAACGCCACATTGCACCACAGACTGTCCAGGAGTTGGCGGATGCTTTCGTCCAGGTCTGGGAGGAGATCCCTCAGGAGACCATCCGCCACCTCATCAGGAGCATGCCCAGGCGTTGTAGGGAGGTCATACAGGCACGTGGAGGCCACACACACTACTGAGCCTCATTTTGACTTGTTTTAAGGACATTACATCAAAGTTGGATCAGCCTGTAGTGGGGTTTTCCACTTTAATTTTGAGTGTGACTCCAAATCCAGACCTCCATGGGTTGATAAATTGGATTTCCATTGATTTTTTTTGTGTGATTTTGTTGCCAGCACATTCAACTAAGGTAAGATAAAAGTATTTAATAAGATTATTTCATTCATTCAGATCTAGGATGTGTTATTTTAGTGCTCCCTTTAATTTTTTGAGCAGTGTATTTAAGGAAGCTGCCAGTTTTTCAGAAGAAGGTTCTTTGTTTCTGGCCATTTTGAGCCTGTAATCAAACCCACAAATGCTGATGCTCTAGATACTCAACTTGTCTAAAGAATGCCAGTTTTTTATTGCTTCTTTAATCAGAAGAAAAGTTTTCAGCTGTGCTAACATAATTGCAAATGGGGTTTCTAATGATCAATTGGCCTTTTAAAATGATAAATTTGGATTAGCTAACACATGCCATTGACAAACAGGAGTGATGGTTGCTGATAATGTGCCTCTGTAGGTATTCCATAAAAAATATCTGTTTCCAGCTACAATTGTTAATGTTATAAATGACTGTCTGCACTGTATTTTTAATGGACAAATGTGCTTTTCTTTCAAAAACAAGGACATTTTCTAAGTGACCCCAAACATGGGGGCCACGGGCTGCCAGTGTTTAACTACTTGATTGAAGATGATTTTGTTGGTAAGTAATGTTTCTTGTGTTGTACAGGAAAGGAACCAAGAGTGCTGAAAGAAGAGCACTTCACCAAGTTGTTACCACACAGTCCTAACCCTTCGTGCTCCTCAGGAACAGACTTAGACAAGGGGAGCGTCACTGGATGTCAATGGATGATGACGACAACATTTTCACCCAGCCACAGTCCGGCCCCGAGCAGTGACCACAAAGAGGGGTTAGGTGGGAAAATGAAAAGAACAGAGTCAGGCCGGTCCATATCCTCCATTGGAAAAGCTCCCTCTAAGGGGGTCACTGAGGGGTGCATACAAGGGAACTACTCCCCTGTGTCGGACTTTGAAGATCTGGACATGGAGCTGGCAGCCGAGAAGGGGCAGGACGCTCTTAACTGGTTGGTCAATTCTGCCCTGGCAGACACAGAGTCTAGTGACAGCCAGGAAGTGCCCCTTCCATCCCCTTCTCAGAAGGCACAATCTGGGAACAGGAGAGAGAGTATGGAGACACATCCACACTCTCCTCATGTACACTTCCCCGCTGAATCCCAAGGCCAGTCCAAAAGCACTGAGGTCCATAAGTGTCCAGTTACGGGTAAGGGTAGGACTATGGCTGCATTTCCTGAGGGGGTCCAGTTGAGCCCTATAGGAGCTTGCTCTCTGTCGCCACATTCCGTTAAAGTCGTAGAGTCATCCAGGTCCGAGCACACGGGAAGAATAGCTCCTGCTTCAACTAATGTCCAACTTAGGATCACCAGACCACCTCGCACTGACCACACGGCCTACACTCAGTCCTCCAAAGAGGCAGAGAAAGACCGGAAGCCTGAGAGGAAGAGGCGGAACAAGAGGGAAGCGAAGGCACACTCGGTCGGGGAGTTTACCTCTACCGCCACGATGTCCGTCAAGAGTAGCTTCTCTGCTCAGATACAGGACCGACCACAGGTTGGTGTGGACAGGGAGACGGCCGAGGAGAGGCAGCAGACTCAACAACACAAGCAGTTTGTAGAGAGTATGAGGGTGTCATATGGTGGGCGAGAAAATCAGACTCTAAACTTTACCATACCTCCTCATCAGCAACACAATCCGTTGTCCCACTCCCAGCTGAAGTCTCCAGATGGAGCGTCATCACTATCAGGTTCAGTCTTTGCACCCTCTTCCTGGTCCCCTCTGCCCTCCCCACCCATGTCTGGCTACGTGGACCCCCAGAAGGACAAACAAGCCACGGATCGATCCTTCCACTCTTCCAGCCCCTCTCTAGACTCCTCCGTAGTCTCCAAGCTCTCCTCTCCCCGAAATGGCTCTTCTAAATCTCTCATGGTTGGTGTTAGATCCATCCACCCCCAAGGCCAGGCCCTCCTACTCCAGCTGTCGAACACAGCCAGCCAGCTCGTACCTTCCAGCCATTCCCCGGAGCTCCCCTCACCCCCGGATGGTGGTCAAAGCAGATGGGGGAACCTCCCGTGCTTCTTCAACTCCAAGCTCAAGAACCACTGGAATAAGGACCGGTCCTCCTGTAAGAAGCGGCCCCTGAAAGGCGTTCACAGCACTAGTGGCGCTCTAGCCATGTCTCTCCCGGAGCTGGAGGAGGAGACGTCGCAGCACCACTGGCAGCCCCTGGTGATTCTGGGCAACCCAGTCTTGCCTCTGTCCCCCCTGCAACTAGGGCCCCTAGCCCAGACCTTCTCCTCCTGCTGTAGCAGCAAGGCCCTGGACAGAGACGCTTCTACCCTGCAGCACGGCCTCTTCCATGCCACAGGCCAGTTCCCCATGTCCCTCTTCAGCCAGATGGGCTTCTCCAAGTTCTCCAAGGCGGGTCTGAGCACCGTGCTGGCTGCATCCTCCCCCGCCTCCTTCCGCCTCTGGTTCAGACATAAACGCCCCATGCCCCTCATGAGGTTGTCGGCCACAGCGGTGGAGACGGTGATGTGTCAGATTATAGAGTCACAGAAGTACATGTATCCTCCCCTGCCTCCCCTTAAGGACTACACAGGCCCTCCTGGCCTGGACAATGACCACAGGTCAGTATTGATAGGCATTTTCATGTGCTAATGGCTTATGAAAATGGCTCTGTTAATAGAGAGAATAAAGATTTACTTATTATAGTGAACATTTTAAGATATTCTGCTGATTTCTTGTTTGCTTGCTTGTTGGTTTGTAATTGCAGTTATGCTCAATCATGCAGTCAAGAAGTTACCTCTGTCAGAATGTCTAGCACAGCAAGGTGAGCAGACGGCTAGACGTGGCACTATTAAATGTCCATGAAATGCAAATGCAATGTACTAATTGATTGGCAAACGAATATGGGCTGGCTACATTACTATGTTACTGCTGTTGTCAGTGGCATCTCAAAGAATAAACTGCATGTATAAGTGATGCACAACCTATGCCTTATTGAATATCATCATGAACTATGTGTCTCCATCCTGTTTTCCGCCCAGCAGTACGTCTCTCACCTTCTCACCAACACGGCGACGTTGGGTCAGACTCCCCCCAGAGCGGGCCCTTTCCAGCCCCAAGACCAGTCATAGCCACAGCCCCAAGACCCTGCGTCTGGATAACCAGCCCGAGCCCGTGCCCAGCTTTGCCATCGCCAGTGCCAACGTCAAATACCCTGGTCTGCATGGCCGCAGCCCATCCAGAGAGGTGAGCCTCGCATGTACAGTAACTGTGTCTTAGAATGGACATTGATTGGCTAGACAGGGATGGGCAACTTTGATAGGTGTGGGGGCCACACTCCTCATGAGGGGCCACATTTGCTCGCGAGTGTCTCTCACTCTGCATGGCATGCACATGCTGGCCAATCACAAGCGTCCCTGGTTAGAGCGCACATTTAGATGCTGGTGAGGAGAGAAAGGGCTTCACCAAAGACCGTACAGTATAACGTTTAGCAACTCTGTGGCTTTACCTCAGTGTGTCCGGTGCTGCTAGTGCTAACAAGAATGTACATTTGGTGCCAAAGAAGGGCACATCTTCAGTGCTATGGCAGTATTTCGGTACAGGCAAACCTCAAACTGTCTGAGTTGTCTTGACAATTGATTTAAATAATTTGAAGAATAACCATCCACTACTTTACGATGATTGAATAGTAAAAAAAAGCACCCGACAGCAGCGAAGCCCCTCAGCCACAACCACACATTGGTTGCTGATGTGTTTAAGTGTAACACCCTACAAAAAAACACCGCAGCCACATAGAAGTCAGAGGCTATCAGATAGCCAAAGACATGGTTCTTATTTACACAGTCAGCAAAGATGGCTTCAAGAAGATGATAAACGAGCTGGATAGGAGATGTACATATTTCTCCCAAATCACCATCCCAACACTGTATAACAAAATTAAGGGATGAGTTGAAACATGTCACATTGAATGACTGGACCAGACGCCAATGTTTTGGACACAGACTGCACCTTGCAATCAGTAGGCTACAATTTATTTAAGGCACTTTTACTTATAATAATGATTCAGCCTATTTATACATAATTACGCAATCATAAGCTTCATATTCCATCTGCAGCCCACGGCTGCTTGAATAAATAATTAACTTAGGTTATTTAAGAACTCGTAATGGGAAATAGGAACTCATAATGTTATTCATGAATGAATCAATAATATATTTTGACTTGTTAAAATATAGGCGTTATAATCCTATCTGTTATCATATGTAGCCTATAACAATGTTGGGAAAGATGAGTTTCATTTGGTTTTGTGTTCAGTTAGCACAGTGTGTTAATTCACATGATCTCATGTTAGAAGTGACGTTCTCTACCCTGACAGTTGTTTTAACTTGGTAATTCCATCAGACATGGTTTTCACCCACGTGTTGCAATTCATAATTGCAATATCTGGCCCAAAAAATTCGCAATTATATATTTTGTCCAAATTGTGCAGCCCTAGAGAATAAAAAAAAAAAAAAGTTTTAAAGCATGTTTGCTGCAATTCTACACATTTTGCCATGGGGCAGAGCGGAAAAATAGCTGTTTTACAGCCAATTTCCTGCAATTCTACACACTTTGTCAGAAGGTGGGGGAGAAATGTTTGCAGTTTTTAATGTTATCTGAGTGAGACTAACTAAAAATTATAATTGCGGACAATATTGCCACTCTTATTTGCCATAACTGCAATTTAAGCCTACTAGAAAGTGTGTGCCCTCAGGCTTGGAGGGAAGCAAAAGTCATTCCGCTACCTAAGCCCCTTTTATTGGCTCAAATAGCCGACCAATCGTCCTGTTACCAACCCTTAGTAAAGTCAGTTAAGGCAAGTCAGTTATTTACAATGACGGCCTACCCTGGCCAAACCCGGACGACACTGGGCCAATTGTGCGCCGCCCTATGGATCTCCCAAACACGGCCGGATGTGATTCAGTCTGGATTCGAACCAGACACTGTAGTGATGCCTCTTGCACTGAGATGCAGTGCCTTAGACCGCTGTGTCACTTGGGAGCCCACATGTTAGGGATGTAACGATTCACCATTCATCAATACCCAACCTAACCGATCCAAATTAAGCATGCATCAGCCAGAAAACCGATTCAAAAGTTACCAATCTCTTCTTTTTTTAATTTAATTTTTTACTTTATTCTGAAAATACCTCATCTGTTGTGACTGAATTGGTGCGTCCTTTCCTTCAGTTCAGTTTTGGGCTTCCGAGTTGCGCAGCGGTATAAAGCACTGCGTCTCAGTGCTAGAGGCGTCACTACAGACACCCTGGTTCAAATCCAGGCTGTATCACAACCGGCTGTGATTGGGAGTCCCATAGGGCGGCACACAATTGGCCCAGCATCATCCAGGTTTGGCCGGTGTAGGCCATCATTGTAAATAAGAAATTGTTCTTAACTGACTTGCCTAGTTAAATAAAACAATTAATGTAATTTGATTGTCTCAACTAATTGTAACTCAACTAAATGTTACCAATTGCGTTTTACCGGAGTGGACGCAACTCCCATCCAACAGCTGATTGGGGTTTTCAATCATTCAGATTTTATTTAGTTGTTTAGGTTCACTATAAGAAATCGTTTTGGTAGTTTTTGCTTTAAACAGTCAGTGTATTTGGTCATTGTTACATGAACAGGGTAATTTCATAACTGACAGCAATACTTTTTTGGAGCTGTGCATGGTCACATTCATTGGTTGGAGTGGGAGAAACTCTCCTTAAAATTCCAAACATTCTAAACCATTTGCTTTTGAGACTGGGTAAAATCCAAAGCTGCAGTATACTAATTGGCCAAATGCCATTCTAATTTCTAAAGATTAGTATTGTCATAGTGTCAACTCAACATTTTATCTGCAAAAATGACAAATTGGTGATTTTCAGATAAAAAGTAGGGGGACAAAAAGCATAGGTACCTGAGCTGCCCTATGGTTCAGCTCAGGTACCTACACACACCATTGACATTGAGGAACACACACACTGAGGGCCACTCAGCTTAGAGAAGTCATCTCAGACAGATCCAGCTGAGGCTGAGCTCCCATCAGCAGCAGATATAAATGTGTTCATGCAAAAAAATGCATGTAATTGTATCGAATTGATCCAAATCACATAAATTCATTCCCCTAATCAAACCAAATCGCACCGAATTGATCAAAATGAAAATGTTTTTTATCGGAGCCCATGTATCTAGATGCATATGAAAGAAGAGATGCACATCCCTAGACACCATCCTTCCACACGAATTTCCAGAATTTTGTGTTTTGTTGATGGTGGTGGAAAACACTGTCTCAGGCGCCGCTCCAGAATCTCCCATAAGAGTTCATTTTGGTTGAAATCTGCTGACTGAGACAGCCATGGCATATGGTTATCATCGTTTTCATTCCCATCAAACCATTCAATGACCACTCGTGCCCCGTGGATGGGGGCATTGTCAACCTATGGGGACCAAAATAATGGCCCGCCCAGAATTTGTTGTTGATTACTTAACTCAGGAACCACACTTGTGTGGAAGCACCTGCTTTCAATATACTTTATCCCTCATTTACTCAAGTGTTTCCTTTATTTTGTCAGTTACCTGTAGGTGTGGCTCTGATTCTGTATAATCCTTACAATAGGGATCATGCACAACAAACGTTCCACCAGATTTGAAGAATTTAGCTAATTCTTAGTTGCAGTCTCTGCAGTCTAGTCCTGGACCTAAGGGGGCTGATGAATGTTGTGTGACAGTGGGAACACCATTTTGGTGATGACTGAGGATGCTCATTTGATCCACGGAGTGACTTTTGTATTTTATTCCCTGTGAACATCATTGATTTTTCAAGGAAGCACCTCTTCCATTGTCTGAACACAAACTCTTGCAATCCAGCTGGTTGTACCTCTCCCTCTCCCTCTCCCTTTGCCATATTATTAAAATGCAATTATTTTCTGGTTCTGTGGTCTTGCTCACTTTTTCTTTCTTTTGTTCTGTAGGGTGGTCTGTATGATGCGAGTGTGGGAACCCAGCCATGCCAGCGCTCCAAGAGGGTTTCCCAGATCCGCATTCGGAAGACTGTTCCCAAACCAGACAACAACCTCACTCCCATGGGCCTGCCCAAACCAAAGAGGTAAGTTAAAAACTCACTAACAAAACAATGGGATTATTGAAATACCACGGCTCATGTGATCACACAGAGTGCCAACTGTGTTTTACATGTTTGTTTTGGCGTACATCCCATCAGACTGAAGAAGAAGGAGTTCAGCTTGGAGGAGATTTACACCAACAAGAATTATAAATCACCCACTC
Organism: Salmo trutta; assembly: GCF_901001165.1. Lineage (NCBI taxonomy): Eukaryota > Metazoa > Chordata > Actinopteri > Salmoniformes > Salmonidae > Salmo > Salmo trutta. Next base: position 27,863,571 of record NC_042979.1, read on the forward strand.
CCAACAGGTCAGCCATCATTTTTATTATTCAAACTGTACCTAAAGTTGGAGAATATGACAATTGACAATATATTGAAACCGCTTGTTGTTCGTCAATAGGCTGTTAAAATAGGCATAGGGCAATTCCAAGGTAACGGAATTACGCTGAGGCTCAGATTTTTCACTTTAAAATGTATGCCAAACAAAAACCATTGATTTCAAAGTTTAACAAACCATACACCTCTATGCACAATGACTACTTTGACCAATTTACACAGTAAATAAAAAATCATTAACTGTAAAAAACTGTGCAGATACAAAGTTTGGTAACAGTTACTGTAACATTTCTGAGTTTTATTCTGTTACCAAACTTTGTATCTCTACAGTTCTTCCTGTAAATGTGTTTTTGTAACATTTTCTGGAGAAATTGTTAAAAGTAGTCCTTGTACGTAGTTGTATGGTTTATTCAACTTTGATTTCAATGGTTTTTGTTTGGTATACATTTTAACGTGAAAAATCTTAATCTCAGTGTAATTTCCCCGGTTAATATGGTTTATCATTTTGTTTATTATATGGTATTGCTGAGTGGAAACAACTCATTGACCAATGTCGGTTCAGTTATTTGAATTCCATTTCGGTCTGTTTTTTTGTTGTGAGCTTGTAGTTTAGCGCAGAAAACACGGTTATTAACTACAATGACCATAAACCATTATGCGTCTACTTGTCCGGTCTGTGTAGCTTTTACGCATGTTATGTAAAAGAGACAGAAAAATGTCAAGAGGAGAGCAGTTGCTTAGCGAGGTATCTCTACCTGAAAATACATGATCTTAGTGGTTGATAGTTGGTATTCAGCAGTCATAACAGTATGCCTTATTTACTTTGAAGAACTTCTACATTTACATTTACGTCATTTAGCAGACGCTCTTATCCAGAGCGACTTACAAATTAGTGCATTCACCTTATGATATCCAGTGGAACAACCACTTTACAATAGTACATCTATATATTTTTTTGGGGGGGGGTTAGAAGGATTACTTAATCCTATCCCAGGTATTCCTTAAAGAGGTGGGGTTTCAGGTGTCTACGGAAGGTGGTGATTGACTCCGCTGTCCTGGCGTCGTGAGGGAGCTTGTTCCACCATTGGGGTGCCAGGGCAGCGAACAGTTTTGACTGGGCTGAGCGGGAACTGTGCTTCCGCAGAGGTAAGGGGGCCAGCAGGCCAGAGGTGGATGAACGCAGTGCCCTTGTTTGGGTGTAGGGCCTGATCAGAGCCTGAAGGTACGGAGGTGCCGTTCCCCTCACAGCTCCGTAGGCAAGCACCATGGTCTTGTAGCAGATGCGAGCTTCAACTGGAAGCCAGTGGAGTGTGCGGAGGAGCGGGGTTATGTGAGAGAACTTGGGAATGTTGAACACCAGACGGGCTGTGGCGTTCTGGATGAGTTGTAGGGGTTTAATGGCACAGGCAGGGAGCCCCGCCAACAGGGAGTTGCAGTAATCCAGACGGGAGATGACAAGTGCCTGGATTAGGACCTGCGCCTCTTCCTGTGTAAGGCAGGGTCGTACTCTGCGACTGTTGTATAGCATGAACCTACAGGATCGGGTCACCGCCTTGATGTTAGCGGAGAACGACAGGGTGTTGTCCAGGGTCACGCCGAGGCTCTTAGCACTCTGGGAGGAGGACACAATGGAGTTGTCCACCGTGATGGCGAGATCATGGAAAGGGCAGTCCTTCCCCAGGAGGAAGAGCAGCTCCGTCTTGCCGAGGTTCAGCTTGAGGTGGTGATCCGTCATCCACACTGATATGTCTGCCAGACATGCAGAGATGCGATTCGCCACCTGGTTATCAGAAGGGGGAAAGGAGAAGATGAATTGTGTCGTCTGCGTAGCAATGATAGGAGAGACCATGTGAGGATATGACAGAGCCAAGTGACTTGGTGTATAGCGAGAATAGGAGAGGGCCTAGAACTGAGCCCTGGGGGACACCAGTGGTGAGAGCACGTGGTGCGGAGACGGATTCTCGCCACGCCACCTGGTAGGAGCGACCTGTCAGGTAGGACGCAATCCAAGAGTGAGCCGCGCCGGAGATACCCAACTCTGACAAAATAGTGATTTTGTCAGACAGCATAGACAGCAGCTCTATAGAGATGAGGTGACTTATAATGAAATAATAACTAAAACAAAAGTAATATACACAACTGAAATAGTTTTTTTAATTATTTAAGTGATGAGCAGTAATGGGCAGTCACTACCATCATGGAACTTTTATTCATTGTTTTATTCTGTGTTAATGCATTCAACATGCATAGTGCATTTAATGTAATTTTTTTTAAATAACCGGAATCGAAAACAGTAAATCGAAACTGAACCGACCTCAAAAAAGCACTAATCGCTCAGCACTAGTGTATATTGTTTAGCATATGGTTTAGTATATTGTTTAGTATATGGTTTATCATATTGTTTTCCCATACCAGGAGCCTGGAGACCATCTTCGAGGAGCCCAAGGAGAAGAACGGTTCGCTGGTCTGCATTGGCCACCAGAAGAGGAAGCGTGTACTGGACTTCCCCGACTTCACACTGCCGCGCAAACGCAAAGTCCGGGCCAACATGGCGCCCCTGCGCGTAAAGGGCCCCAGGGGGCGTGGTCGGCGGGGGAGGCCTGACGATGCCGACCTGGATGTCATGCTCATCGAGAGGCTAAGCGAGCTGGAAGACTTCTTCACCCGCCAAGGCCTGGAGGACTGAGCAGCCCCACAATACCCTCTATTTCACATCCAAATACACTCTCACAAATGGTACCCTATTCATCGTAGTGCTCTACTTTTGACCCAAGCCCTTCGGGTCAAAGTAGCACATTATAGAGCGAACAAGTTATCATTTGTGACATGCTACACACATACATTGCACACAGTTCATCATTCTCAGTTTTTGGACAGCTTGTTTTGTAAATTGATTGGGCTTATGAAACCGGATTTTAATAATTAGAACATGTAAAGAGATTTCTATGATCGTGTTAGGTTTTGCTACTTCGGGGCCCCTGAAATGCCCATTCAGATGATTTGTTTTAGAACTGGCAGACTTTGAAGTGCTAGAAAAAATCAACTTATTGTGTGCCTTTTATGGAAATTTAAACTCAATCCAGCAAAGAGGATTTTATGATAGATAATGAATAGTGGTTGAACAATGACTTTGTTCTTAGGAACTATAATTGAAACTGTGATAACAGAATTTTGGGCGCTCATACTTGGATGTGTGCGTTCGTTCACACATGCACACACTCATGGAACTTTCGCATGTGAACACATGGACGGCAAGTTTGACAACCCATACCTGAGCACTTTCCTTCTTACCTCATTCAGATTTCTCAACTCATTCATTAAATTGTTGTTTTGAACGGCTCCTTGTGAGGACACAATTGTTTCTGACAGAGCCAATGGTATATGTGCAGCTTTACTCCCCTGATGACAGCCTCACTGCTAGCCTGGCCTTAGGAATGGAGGTAACTGACCACCAGTAGCACCTTGGATTGGTGCCACATGTTTCTCTCTACCTCCTCATGCATTGTTGGGAAAGATGCTATATGTGGGGGCATCAGTTCAGTACATCCCCCTGATAACCCGACTGGGATCTAGATGAGGATTTTCCCATCCTGAATCATAGTGAAACAATGTATATTCTGCAGTATTTGTAAAGAAAAGGAAAAGTCCATGGTTAACAGTCTTTCACCTGATGTGCATCATCTGGTCCATCTGATGTGCGAACACGATTCGATATTTATGTGAAAATGTGCATTTCCTATAGATGGTATATTATCTGTACTTCAGTGTTGAGGACCTAGATCAGGACTGGGCAAACTATGAGCCCATTCAATCTGGCCCACGGGAGGTTTGAGTAATACAAGTTTAAAATAAAAATGATGATTTTGGGTCAGATAAAATACTCAAGGCCACTCTTGATTGTTTAAGTCTAGATGGAATGTAGAAATTATAATGGGCCTATATATTTCCAAATAACTGCAGTTTTTCTGTCCCAAAAAAATCTGTGCGGCCCTCCATTGAATTTCGAAATCCCGACGTGGCCCTGAAGCCAAAAACTTTGCCTTTCCCTGACCTAGCTACACAGTCGTACTACGAGGACCTTTTGGGTCGAAAGGCCTCAAGGTTTAAGTCCCTTGGCTCACTGTAAAGGACTCAGTATCCATGGAAATGGTCATTCGGTAGAAATGTACCTTATCTTTGATCACAAACTGGATTGTTTTTTTTTTGTTTTTGTGCGGTTCCTTCCTGTGGATTGGTTTTCCTTTTTGCTGCATCATTTTTCTTTGGACATATGAAATATGCAACATCTTTGTTTTTGAATTTTTTTTGTAGGCAGACCCTTTTTTGTTTAAACTGTCGTAGACTTCAAACTCCTCTGCATATGGACTCTTGACACCATTGACCGTGTCTGTCTCCCAGTATTCAAATGCTGGATGGTCACAGGTTAGGGTTATTCAATTGTCTGGCTGTGATATGGCCTCATCTTCTAATAGCTGCTGAACATTTCTAGGGACAGGATTTTTCCTGAACATGTGTCCTGGAAAAACTCTGGGCCCTAGTTATCTCAATTGCATACTCCTTGCGTCATCTCTCCTTGTCTCCTTCTCAAAACCCATTGGATGAGAAAGGCAGAGGTCCCTTCCTTCTGACCTCCAATGGGTTTTAAGAAGTGTACGACGTGAGGAGTTTTCAATTGAGATCTTCCCACAGAATCTTTTAGGTGGTCACATGGTCAGGAAAAACTCATTACAAAACTCATTACAAGTAATGTGCACTGAGTGGTCCCGTGCTTGGATAAGTGAGTGTGGGCTGCATGCCTGTAGATATTTTCCTAATTCCTATTGCTGCTAAACCGCCTACCTAGTATATTATATTGCAAAATGTATATTATAGATGTTGTGTTAAAGTTCAGAATGGATAATTTTTTTTTACATGTGATCCATAAAATCCACATCAGTCCATGCCACATGATGTTGAGCAAAATATGGATCCAGTAACTGGTCTGTCTTAAAACAGCATTTACCCATCTTCTCTTTGTGTGTGTGTGCAGTAATCTTTCATGTAAAAGTTAAATCAGGCCTGTAAATAGGTTCATTAACAACTCTGATGCCTTAGATTGGAAGACCTAGCTTGGTTGCCCGATCTGTTTCTACTTCAGCTTACACTTCTAGCATTGTCATACCAAACAGCCTGTCCTTATTGCAATTTCATTTTTACATTGAATAATGACTGTGGAGATAAAGCAGAAACTTAACAAAATCCTTATCTGGGAACCAGCAATGAAATAGTTGTAGTATTCAGTTCATTACCATAATTCTCATCATGCATTATTTTAAAATCATGACAGTTTATTGTGGAACACTCATTTGAAGTGAATACTTTGTCTATCTGTGGTCAATCATCATTACATATCAGATTGGTCTTTGTTCGGAATCAAGTGGAAACATTCAGCTCAGCATCAGCACACATTGACATAATCCTTTCATGAATTGTTCAGCACAATTTTTCTAGTGTCATTACGTGACAGTGATTTAATGGGGTTTGCATTTAACACCCAAGTATTCCACTGTTCAAACTTCTCCATAACTTATACAGTGTTCTGCCATTATAAAAAAAAAATCTGGAGTTTTTTTTGGGGTTTTTTGTCATTAATTTTCTCTTGTATTTTTTTGTAAGTGTATGGTTACTTTCTAAGAGAGCCTTCATGTGGATTGCAATCTTTGTTTATATACTCCTCCACTGCCCTGGACCTATTTGCCAGTAGCATTGCTGGTGTGGCAGAAGTCTGCACATATTTACTCCCAAAGAGCCAGACCCTGTGAAGTGTTCTAGTGCCCCTTCTCTTCCTCACTCTGACCTCTGCTCTTGAGGCCAGAGACTGAATGGTAGAAAAATGTGACAAAGTTATTGGTGAGTGATGTGAAATATATTTTTTATTTTAATTTGACTATAACAGGATTCTTTAGTTTACACTGGTGTGTAGTGAAAAACGTGACACATTTTGGGATCCCCCATGTCTGAAAATAAAACTTTACATTGCTTTTAAAAAAAATGTATTCCTTATTTCATCCTATGTTAAAAGTGATGGGCACTTAAAGTAGACATGCATCTCACAGACCAACACTAAAGGTTAGAATTGTCAATAATTTTAATTGTAATATATATTTTACAAATAAAATGGTGTTTTAAAGTGTATTTGTGTCATTTCTTTAATTAGTTGGCTGTGTAAACTGATATACTTGTTTGGCTGAAATAACCATCTTTCCTTTTGAGAAATCTGGAAGTGAAACTGAGACCATGTAGGTGTTACAGTACAGCTTCCGTCCCTCTCCTCTACCAGCGCTCGAACTAGGGACCTTCTGTACACATCGACAACAGCCACCCTCGAAGCATCGTTACCCATCGCTCCACAAAAGCCGCGCACCCTGCTAACTAACTAGCAATTTCACACCGTTTACATAGGGTAAACAGTCTATGGACAAGGTATGACAGCAATCCATGTTTTGTTTTTGTTTACCTGGCCTCTGTTACAACTTCAAATTATAACTTTTAGCATGTGTGGCACAAATCCAATGTAAGTCAATGGTACCTATACTTAACAAAAATATAAACGCCACAATTTTACTCCGTTATAGTTCATATTAGGCCCTAATATATGAATTTCACATGAATAGGCAGGGACGTAGCCATGGATGAGCCTGGGAGGGCATAGGCCCATCCACTGGGGACCCAGTCAGAATGAGTTTTCCCCCACAGAAGGGTGTTATTACAAATACTCCTTAGTTTCATCAGCTGTCTGGGTGGCTGGTCTCAGACGATTCTGCAATGGGAAGAAGCTGGATATGGAGGTCCTGGGCTGGCATGGTTACATGTGGTCTGCGGTTGTGAGGCCGGTTGGACGTACTGCCAAATTCTCTAAAATGACGGAGGCGGTTTATGGTAGAGAAATTAACATTCAATTATCTGGCCAACAGCTCTGGTGGACATTCCATCAGTCAGCATGCCAATTGCGCGCTCCCTCAAAACTAGAGACATCTGTGACAAAACTGCATATTTTAGAGTGGTCTTTTATTGTCCCCAGCCCAAGGTGCTCCTGTGTAATGATCATGCTGTTTAATCAGATTCCTGATATGCCACACCTGTCAGATGGATGGATTATTTTGGCAAAGGAGAAATGCTCACTAACAGGGATATAAACAAATTTGTGCACAACATTTGAGAGAGAAAAAAGTTTTTTGTGCATATAGAAAATGTTATTTTATTTCAGCTCATGAAACAATGGACCAACACTTTACGTTTCTAATTATGTTCAGTATGTATTTGCGTGTTCGCGCTTCATGTCCAAGTAGGGATATTCACCAATGCTGGAAGTGGGGCCGAGCATAAAGGTTTGGGAATCACAGATCTAGAGTGTTAGTTTATTTCAAGTAGTATATTAACAGCCTACACAATAAATAACTTATTGTTACTATACTACTTGAAATAAAATCATGGCAGAGAAAACATTGGCCAAACTGGGAATACAGCTGCCATGTTGAAGCACTTAAAGTTGGTAAGCACCACCGTACAAGTACAACACCAACGCAATGGTGCACCTTCATGTCGTGCTTCCCGAGGACAGTGATGTTAGCTAATTGGCATGTCACGGTGACATCCTTTTATTTATTTTTATTTAACCAGGCAAGTCCATTAATTAAGAACTAATTCTTATTTACATGACGGCCTACCAGTAGGAAAAATGCCTCCTGCGGGGACGGGGGCTGGGATTCAAAATAAAATATAGGGCAAAACACACATCACGACAAGACAGACACCACAACACTACATGAAGAGAGACCTAAGAAGACAACATAGCATGACAGCAACACATGAAAACACAGCATGGTAGCAACACAACATAGTACAAACATTATTGGGCACAGACAACAGCTCAAAGGTGCAAGAAGGAAGAGACACCAATACATCACACAAAGCAGCCACAACTGTCAGTAAGAGTCCATGATTGAGTCTTTGAATGAAGAGATGGAGACAAAACAGTTTGAGTGTTTTTTGCAGCTCATCCCAGTCGCTAGCTGCAGCGAACTGAAAAGATGAGCGACCCAGGGATGTGTGTGCTTTGGGGACCTTTAACAGAATGTGACTGGCAGAACGGGTACAGACAACACAGTGGAGGATGAGGGCTGCAGTAGGTATCTCAGATAAGGGGGAGTGAGGCCTAAGAGGGTTTTATAAATAAGCATCAATTTAACCTTAGCTTGCATCCTTATGACTTATACTTATGAATACTAACTGTCATCACAGATGAATGAGCAAACCAATATACAGTCTAAAAGTATATTTTCTACCATCGCCAAAGGACCTAACTCTAGGAAGCTATCGCCATAGCAACGGAATACGCCAGGAAGTCCAAACTCTCGCGGTATTTCAATGGTAAATCTCGCCACAACCCATACTCAAATATAGAACAATGAGACAAGATATTTATCCGGATGGGACCAAAAGTGGGAGAGGATAGAGGGAGATGGATTTTGCCCGACATTCTGCAAATTTTCCCATCGATTAAACATTTGATCTGAATACAGTTTTCTGTTTCGAAAACTAAAATACGTTACGAGTAGAGTGGACTGAGTTTTGTAGACTTTATCCTTTGTCAAAGTTTCAAAAAATGTCGTTGTTTAGAAGGAATGCAAGGGTGAATTAAGAAATTGCACACGCGCACTTCACAGAGTATGCGTTCCCCCTAACGGAAATATGCAAATACATGCAAAAACGCCCCAATAGGATCTCACTAGCTAGTGCTTGGCTCTGCCCACCTCCTTGCTTGTTCTGCCCACTATGATTAATTTGCTCCCATAGGAAACAACAGGCTGTGGTCTATCTTGGGTTAGTTATACAAATCTTTGCCATACTCTTTGGCACAATCAGACAAAGTGTTATAGTATCACAATCCATTAGGTGGCGACAAAGACCTCCAGCTAGGATTAATATTCGTCTTGTGAAGACGAAGAAGCTTTCCTCAAAACCGAGTTCTGATTGGTTATTTACACGAGCGTTCTACACACTCACAAGATGGCAGCGTCCTTAGGAAAGTTGTGCTGTAATCAGCTGCCACTGACAGCGAGGAAAATTGGCAGGTTATGTTGAAATTTGCTTGTGAAAGTTTATTTGACATAATTATGTTGCTATTCCAATGCATGGTGGCTACACACCATTGGAAGAGTCATAATATAATTGTGTTGATGGGAGAAAATGAACACCGGTTTGCTCATTTCATAAGTTCTTGCGGCTAACATTAGCCACCTAGCTCTTATGATGCCAATGTCTTGTCACTCGTGTCAAGAACATTTTATATCTAACGATACTACTAGTCAGTAATATTTGTGTTGTTTACAACCCCACCTACAATGTTAGGATTCTGCATTGTGACAGTGCCTCTAACAGTTAGGTGGTTTGGCGACCATGCTGGCAGGAAAAAGATGAAAGTACTTTTGGCGCAAAAATGTGAACTGTTGGAAGAGCATGATGTTTGTAACGCCAGGGGTAGTCGATTTGATTCCCGGGACCACCCATACGTAGACTTCCTGCTTCGATGTAGGCCGTCATTGTTCTTAATGGGATCCGCCCCTTTTTTTTTAATGTTCACAGAAAAATGACATACCCAAATCTAACTGCCTGTAGTTCAGGACTTGATGCAAGGATATGCATATTCTTGATATCATTTGAAAGGAAACACTTTGAAGTTTTCGGAAATGTGAAAATAATGTAGGAGAATATAACACATTAGATCTGGTAAAAGATAATGCAAAGGAGAAAAAAACGTTTTTTGTTGTTGTTGTTGTACCATCTTTGAAATGTAAGAAGCCATAATGCATTATTCCAACCCAGGTGCAATTTATACTGTGATATCCCATCTGGTTTGCGCTTAGTGGGACTATCGTTTGTTTTTCAACAGGACAATGACTCAACACCCCTCCAGTCTGTGTAAGGGTTATTTGACCAAGGAGAGTGATGGAGTGCTGCATCAGATGACCTGGCTTCCACAATCATCTGACTTCAACCCAGTTGAGATGGTTTGGGTTGTGTTGGACCGCAGAATGAACAAAAAGCAGCCCACAAGTGCTCAGCATATGTGGGAACTCCTTCAAGACTGTTGAAAAATTATTCCTCATGAAGCTGGTTGAGGGAATGCCAAGAGTGTAAAGCTGTCAAGGCAAAGGGTGGTTACTTTGAATAATCTAAAATATTTTGATTTGTTGAACACTTTTTTTTTTTTTAACTACATGATTCCATATGTGTTATTCTACAATGTAGAAAATAGTAAAAATAAAGAAAAACCTTTGAGTAGGTGTCCAACCTTTTGACTGGTACTGTATATTGTAGCTCCGATCTCTTAATGTGGTATTGGGATAGTTATTGAAATATAAAACTAGAGTATGTGCTTCTTCTGTCTGCCTGCAGTGGCTGCCTCCGCTGCAGAGCACAAGGAGCCGGAGAGTTTCATCCAGGGCCATGGCGTTCATTATCCAGTGGTGAGTTTCACACTGACATCCTCATACAACAGTCCCAGACAAGACCCAGGCTTTTGCAACCAACATGGTGACTGGGGCTGTCAAACACTCTTAGACTACATTCCCATTCATTAGTCTCTGTGCTAATAAGATGAACATGCTCAGTGGTAGTAAGTAGTGTGTTAACCAAAAGTAAAGTGGCATTACTGCTATCCTGTATCACTTACACTCTTTTTAAAACAGCTTAAGACCCTTACTAGTGCATTACTCCAATGGCGTCACAGGGGCACCATCTCTCCTCTGACACCAATGTAGCAAATTCAGAAACTGAGGTGCAAATTGTAGTACCAACTTACTGAACATTCCACTGGCCTTAGTAGGTGTATCAATCAGTTGCTATAGTATTCTTTTGACAAAGCAATATATTTGTATATTTTACAAGACATTTGAGTCTTAAGTTGTGTGCTAATGGGTTACACGCAGTAATGTAGTGGGGAAAAAATGTGTGTAAATGCTTGTGCAAAATAAAAAAAAGGTAGGTAAACATTTACCCTCTACTACACCTCTGATTACACCACAATGGTTTCAGTGTGCATTGATGCAAAAATTGAGACATAAATTGTTAGGCCTAGATATTATTCTACGTTTGGCGCAACCACCCTGGGCTGTGAGATTGCCAAACACTGGTCTATTAATTGTTCATATTAGAGCTTCTCTCATTCTAGCCAGTACATTATCAGTAAAAACTTTCACAGACACAAATAATTACATAATTTGTGAGTCAACTCTATCACACTATCCAGCGAGTAGCCTAGGCCATTGTCTCAACTCTGTAATCAGTCTTCCTGGTTCTATGGTTTATTTACAATAACATGACGTGCACATTTAACTACAATAGGAATTATGATAAAAAATATATACAGTACCAGTCAAAGTTTGGACACCTACTCATTCAAGGGTTTTTCTTTATTTGTTCTGTAGAACGGCAGTCATATGTTGGTCAAACACACGGGGCAGGTGAGTTTGACGGAGGCTGCTCTCTATTTCGGGCAATGCTCCTCCCTGTTTGCAATGCTTCACTAGAAACGTCCGTAGCTTTCTTAGCTTTTCTAAGGGGATGTCAGACTCGGCGCACACAGCAACAAAGTATGTACTTGCCATAATATGGACTTCGTCTTTTACCAAATAAGGCTATCTTCTGTATACCCACCTCTACCTTGTCACAACACAACTAATTGGCTCAAAAAGCATTAAGGAAAGAAATTCCACAAATATACTTTTAACAAGGCATACCTGTTAGTTGAAATGCATTCCAGGTGACGACCTCATGATGCTGGTTGAGAGAATGCCAAGAGTGCAAAGCTCTCAAGGCAAAGGGTGGCTACTTTGAAGAATAAAACATATGAATTATATTTTGATTTGTTTAACACTTTCTTTTGGGGGGGGCGGGGGGGTACTACATGATTCCATATGTGTTATTTCATAGTTTTGATGTCTTCACTATTATTCTACAATGTAGAAAAAAGTAAAAATAAAGAAAAACCCTTGAATGAGTAGGTGTGTCCAAACCTTTGACTGGTACTGAATATGCAAGACTTGTTATGGAAATAACTAACTGTTCCTAATATTACCCTTATGTTATATGCATGGTGCAGGGCGACAGCGGTTCAATGCAACCTCTCTCGGCCTTCAGGTTCGCATCAGGCCCTTTCCTCTCCTCATCGCCACTGGCGGAGTCTACATTGGATACGACCAGTACGTCCGCTACAAGGACCGGGAGCTAACAAAGATTGGTATCGAGGTGCCTCCACGCATCGCCAATGAAACCCAGGTAGGGAGAACTTCTGGTGTCAATCTACTGTATCTTTGGACCTAGTCATGGTCCCAGGTACCAGGATGGGTATTGTGGAGAACAATATCACAGGTGTTCTTATGCTTGCTGTCAACACTAGTTCAGCCCACTGTTTACTGATTACACTTAAATAGCCTAATCGAAGGAAAATCCACACCCGGTATGATTTGTGCACTGTGCTTTTTCAGTCCCTACATATAATTAAATTTGATTGGTCACACACACATATTTAGCAGATGTTAGTATACGGGTGTAGCGAAATGCTGGTGTTCCAAGCTCCAACAGTGCAGTAATATCTAACAATTCATAACAATACACACACATCTAAAAGTAAAATAATGGAATGAAGAAATATATAAATATTATGACGAGCAATGTCGGAGTGTCATTGACTAAAATACAGTAGAATAGAGTATATACAGTTGAAGTCGGAAGTTTACATACACCTTTTGCCAAATACATTTAAACTTAGTTTTTCACAATTCCTGACATTTAATCTTAGTAAAATTCCCTGTCTTAGGTCAGTTAGGATCACCACTTTATTTTAAGAATGTGAAATGTCAGAATAATAGTAGAGGATTATTTATTTCAGCTTTAATTTCTTTCATCACATTCCCAGTGGGTCAGAAGTTTACATACACTCAATTAGTATTTGGTAGCATTACCTTTAAATTGTTTAACTTGGGTCAAATATTTCAGGTAGCCTTCCACAAGCTTCCCACAATAAGTTGGGTGAATTTTGGCCCATTCCTCCTGACAGAGCTGGTGTAACTGAGTGAGGTTTGTAGGCCTCATTGCTCGCACACGCTTTTTCAGCTCTGCCTACAAATTCTCTATAGGATTGAGGTCTCGGCTTTGTGATGGCTTTGTTGTCCTTAAGCCATTTTGCCACAACTTTGGAAGTATGCTTGGGGTCATTGTCCATTTGGAAGACCCATTTGCGACCAAGCTTTAACTTCCTGTTTGATGTCTTGAGATGTTGCTTCAATATTTCCACATCATTTTCCTCCCTCATGATGCCATCTATTTTGTGAAGTACACCAGTCCCTCCTGCAGCAAAGCACCCCCACAACATGCTGCCATCCCCGTGCTTCACGGTTGGGATGGTGTTCTTCGGCTTGCAAGCCTCCCCCTTTTTCCTCCAAACATAATGATGGTCATAATGGCCAACAAGTTCTATTTTTGTTTCATCAGACCAGAGGACATTTCTCCAAAAAGTATGATCTTTGTCCCCATGTGCAGTTGCAAACTGTAGTCTGGCATTTTTATGGCGGTTTTGGAGCAGTGGCTTCTTCCTTGCTGAACCCTCTTCCTAGCCTTACAGGTTATGTTGATATAGGACTCTTTTTACTGTGGACATAGATACTTTTGTACCTGTTTCCTCAAGCATCTTCACAAGGTTCTTTGCAGTTGTTCTGGGATTGATTTGCACTTTTCGCACCAAAGTACGTTCATCTCTAAGAGACAGAACTCGTCTTCTTCCTGAGCAGTATGACGGCTGCATGGTCCCATGGTGTTTATACTTGCGTACTATTGTTTGTACAGATGAACGTGGTACCTTCAGGCATTTGTTTCATCCTTGGGACCAATTTCCAGACTTGTGGAGGTCTACAATTTTTTTCTGAGGTCTTGGCTGATTTCTTTTGGTTTTCCCATGATGTCAAGCAACGAGGCACTGAGTTTGAAGGTAGGCCTTGAAATACATCCACAGGAAAACCTCCAATTGACTCAAATGATGTCAATTAGCCTATCAGAAGCTTCTAAAGCCATGACATCATTTTCTGGAATTTTCCAAGCTGTTTAAAGGCACAGTCAACTTAGTGTATGTTAACTTCTGACCCACTGGAATTGTGATACAGTGAATTATAAGTGAAATAATCTGTCTGTAAACAATTGTTGGACAAAATTACTTGTCATGCACAAAGCAGATGTCCTAACCGACTTGCCAAAACTATAGTTTGTTTACAAGAAATGTGTGGAGTGGTTGAAAAATTTGTTTTAATGACTCCATCCTAAGTGTATGTAAATTACGACTTCAACTGTACATATGAAATGAGTACAGCAGTATGTAAACATTATTAAAGTGAAGAGTGATTCTATGTGCATATAGGGCAGCAGCCTCTAGGGTGCAGGGTTGAGTAACCAGGTGGTAGCCGGCTAGTGATGGCTATTTAACAGTCTGATGGCCTTGAGATAGAAGCTGTTTTTCGGTATCTTGGTTCCAGCTTTGATGCACCTGTACTGACATCGCCTTCTGGAAGATAGCGGGGTGAACAGGCTGTGGTCCAAGTGGTTGATGATCTTTTTGTCCTTCCTGTGACATTGGCTGCTATTGGTGTCCTGGAGGGCAGGCAGTGTGCGCCTGGTGGCGCGTTGGGCAGACCATACCACACTCTGGAGAGCCCTGCGGTTGCGGACGTTGCAGTTGCCGTACCAGGCGGTGATACAGCCCGACCGGATGCTCTCAATTGTGCATCTGTAAAAGTTTGAGAGTCTTTGGGGCTAAGCCAAATTTCTTCAGCCTCCTGAGGTTGAAGCGGCGCTGTTGCGCCACACTGTCTATGGGGGTGGACCATTTCAGATCATCAGTGATGTGTATGTCGAGGAACTTGAAGCATTTCACCTTCTCCACTGCGGGCCCGTCAATGTGGATAGGGGCGTGCTCCCTCTCCTTTTTCCTGAAGTTCACGATCAGCTCCTTCATTTTGTTGAGGAAGAGGTTATTTTCCTGGCACCACTCCGCCAGGGCCCTCACCTCCTCCCGGGAGCCTGTCTCGTCATTGTTGGTAATCAGGCCAACTATGGTCGTGTCGTCTGCAAACTTGATGATTGAGTTGGAGTCGTGTGTGGCCACGGCGTCATGGATGAACAGGGAGTACAGGAGGGGGCTGAGTACGCACACTTGTAGGGCCCCTGTGTTAAGGATCAGTTAAGTGGAGGCGTTTCCTGCCTTCACCACCTGGGGGTGGCCCGTCAGGAAGTCCAGGACCCAGTGCATATGGCGGGGTTCAGACCCAGGGCCTCGAGCTCAATGATGAGGTTTTAAGTTTTGGGTGACTTTTCTTAGGGGATGTACAGTCATCGCAAATTGAATTATGGGCCGTTTCAGGCCCCGAACTGAACATAATTGTACATTCGCAAACTTCATTTAAAAACGAGGGCTGAGGGGCTTACGTTGCAAGCTTCCCTTGCTTAGCTAATCATTTGGACCGACGACAAATATGGGATTCCCCCAAGGGCTGAGGGTTTAGGGCTGTCTACTTTCAGTTTGAAACGCAGTATGTCGCGGGTTACTACTTCTACTACAGTAGAGCCGTTCGAACGTAAACTTTAAAAAAAAATCTAAATATGTTTTTTTTGGACGAAATGCCTTCTCAAATGTGAACTTTCATGTGCCTTAACAAACTTGTATGCCATCTGTACATACGAATAAAATGGTTAAATTACGAGCTTAGTTGGTTTAGCCACAGAAAAAGACAGCAATCTTCCCGCTAGCCATGATTGGCTGAGATAATGAGAGGGCTGGTTATGCCGAGAGATGAGTTTGGATTGGTCTGCCATATAGCACACTTCTGTCTATTTGAGCATTTTGGGAAAAAAATGTATTGTGTATTAAAACTGCATATGTGTTGCTCTCCACTTTCTGGATGACTGAGTTTTAAAATCAGTGGAATTTGAGTATGATAGCTAAGGAGATGGAGAAAACACTTGTCTCCTTCAAACTAAGGGCAACCATGGCATCCGACAGGAGACACATCCAACCATGAAAGATCTATACGGGTAAGATAGTCTAGCTAGCTACATTTTCAGATATGACATGTTTCTAATATTAGCTAGCTCACATTGAACCTGGTTGGTTAGCAACCTGCAGATTCATGCAAGGTAGTAACGTCATGAGTTATTATGGTTCATTGTTTACCTAGCTTGCTAACGTTACGTGTATGACCTTATTATTCGTATTATGGTTAGTTGTTTACTTGTATAAACAAAAGACTCCACTATGCAAGTAACCATTTCGGGTGCATTCGTAAATACAGTCTGGCCATCTACACCGATTTCAGAGCACTCATCTGAGTGTGCCAGAGAGCGCAGAATAACTGATGAATTTACGGACGCTCCACACCCGTTGGATATGGCGGGTGTCAGTAAAAGTCTGCAAAAAAGCGAGCAGCACAGTTAGTCACCAACACTCTGGATAACATGAAAACAGCCTAACTAGCTCTGCTAGGGTGAGTAAAATGGTCAGAGTGGGGTGTGCTCTCATTCTGTCTGGAAGTAGCTAGCCAATGTTAGCCAGTTATCTTGGGTATTTGACTGCCGTTGTGAGGTCAGAACGTTTGGATCAACTTTACTCACCGGCCAGAGCATCCGGTGTGCACACTGAACGTGAAATGCTCTGAATTTATGAAAGGACAATCTGACATCACAGTTGCAGTCACCAATGCTCTGGATAACATAACAGCCGAACCAGCGCCGCTATGGCGATTAATGTTCAGTGAGCTGTTCGCTCTCTCAAGTAGATGTCTGGAAGTAGCTATCAAGTTAGCTTGGGGGCTTGACTGCTGTTAGTACATTCGGATCAACCCTTAAAGAG
Source organism: Salmo trutta (assembly GCF_901001165.1). Classification (NCBI taxonomy): domain Eukaryota; kingdom Metazoa; phylum Chordata; class Actinopteri; order Salmoniformes; family Salmonidae; genus Salmo; species Salmo trutta. The sequence continues at coordinate 27,880,539 of NC_042979.1, forward strand.
ATGGGTGGGGCTATAGCTTAAGAGGGTGTGAACGATGCTGAATGGGTGTAGACAGAGGGGCTCTTCAATAGTGGTACCAAAACATTAAAAGGCCATTTTCTCAAAAACGAGTTTATAAACTTTCAAGGCAAAATTACTTTCGCATTGTTCCTCAACTGTAATGTATGATATACCATTTTCTAGTTCTGAGTCTCTACTTTTAGCCAATGTAAAAAACACTCAAATTTTGCAACATAAGACCGGTTTGAGCCGTCAGTCACATATAAGGTGCCACAGTAGATGTCAGAGCAAAAACCAAGCCATGAGGTCGAAGGAATTGTCTGTGGAGCTCCGAGACAGGATTTTGTTTAAGCACAGATCTGGGGAAGGGTACCCAAAAATGTCTACAGCATTGAAGGTCCCCAACAACAAAGTGGCCTCCATCATTCTTAAATGGAGGAAGTTTGGAACCACCAAGACTCTTCCTAGAGCTGGCCGCCCGGCAAACTGAGCAATCTGGGGAGAAGGGCCCTGGTCAGGGGGGTGACCAAGAACCCAATGGTCACTGACAGAGCTCCAGAGTTCTTCTGTGGAGATGGGAGAACCTTCCAGAAGGGCAACCATCTCTGCAGCACTCCACCAATCAGGCCTTTATGGTAGAGTGGCCAGGCAGAAGCCACTCCTCAGTAAAAGGTACATCTCAGCCTGCTTGGAGTTTGCCAAAAGGAACTTAAAGGGCTCTCAGACCATGAGAAACTCTTTGTCCTGAATGCCAAACGTCACTTCGTAAGGAAACCTGGCACCATCCCTACGGTGAAACATGGTGGTGGCAGCATCATGCTGTGGGGATGTTATTCAGCGGCATGGTCTGGGAAACTAGTCAGGATCAAGATGAATGGAGCAAAGTACAGAGAGATCCTTGACAAAAACCCACACCAGAGCGCTCAGGACCTCAGACAACGACCCTAAGCACACAGCCAAGAGACAACGCAGGAGTAGCTTCGGGACAAGTCTCAATGTCCTTGAATGGCCCAGCCAGAGCCCGGACTTGAACCCGATCAAACATCTCTGGAGAGACCTGAAAATAGCTGTGCAGCAACACTCCCCATCCAACCTGACAGAGCTTGAGAGGATCTGCAGAGAATAATGGGAGAAACTCCCCAAATACAGGTGTGCCAAGCTTGTAGCGTCATACCCATGAAGTCTCAAGACTGTAATCGCTGCCAAAAGTGCTTCAACAAAATACTGCGTAAAAGGGTCTGAATACTTATGTAAATATGACATTTCATTTTTATATATATATATATATACTGCTCAAAAAAATAAAGGGAACACTTAAACAACACAATGTAACTCCAAGTCAATCACACTTCTGTGAAATCAAACTGTCCACTTAGGAAGCAACACTGATTGACAATAAATTTCACATGCTGTTGTGCAAATGGAATAGACAACAGGTGGAAATTATAGGCAATTAGCAAGACACCCCCAATAAAGGAGTGGTTGTGCAGGTGGAGACCACAGACCACTTCTCAGTTCCTATGCTTCCTGGCTGATGTTTTGGTCACTTTTGAATGCTGGCGGTGCTTTCACTTTAGTGGTAGCATGAGACGGAGTCTACAACCCACACAAGTGGCTCAGGTAGTGCAGCTCATCCAGGATGGCACATCAATGCGAGCTGTGGCAAGAAGGTTTGCTGTGTCTGTCAGCGTAGTGTCCAGAGCATGGAGGCGCTACCAGGAGACAGGCCAGTGCATCAGGAGACGTGGAGGAGGCCGTAGGAGGGCAACAACCCAGCAGCGGGACCGTTACCTCCGCCTTTGTGCAAGGAGGAGCAGGAGGAGCACTGCCAGAGCCCAACAAAATGACCTCTAGCAGGCCACAAATGTGCATGTGTCTGCTCAAACGGTCAGAAACAGACTCCATGAGGGTGGTATGAGGGCCCGACGTCCCCAGGTGGGGGTTGTGCTTACAGCCCAACACCGTGCAGGACGTTTGGCATTTGCCAGACAACACCAAGATTGGCAAATTCGCCCTTGCCGCCCTGTGCTCTTCACAGATGAAAGCAGGTTCACACTGAGCACGTGACAGACGTGACAGAGTCTGGAGATGCCGTGGAGAACGTTCTGCTGCCTGCAACATCCTCCAGCATGACCGGTTTGGCGGTGGGTCAGTCATGGTGTGGGGTGGCATTTCTTTGGGGGGCCGCACAGCCCTCCATGTGCTCGCCAGAGGTAGCCTGACTGCCATTAGGTACCGAGATGAGATCCTCAGACCCCTTGTGAGACCATATGCTGGTGCGGTTGGCCCTGGGTTCCTCCTAATGCAAGACAATGCTAGACCTCATGTGGCTGGAGTGTGTCAGCAGTTTCTGCAAGAGGAATGCATTGATGCTATGGACTGGCCCGCCCGTTCCCCAGACCTGAATCCAATTGAGCACATCTGGGACTTCATGTCTCGCTCCATCCACCAACGCCACATTGCACCACAGACTGTCCAGGAGTTGGCGGATGCTTTAGTCCAGGTCTGGGAGGAGATCCCTCAGGAGACCATCCGCCACCTCATCAGGAGCATGCCCAGGCGTTGTAGGGAGGTCATACAGGCACGTGGAGGCCACACACACTACTGAGCCTCATTTTGACTTGTTTTAAGGACATTACTTCAAAGTTGGATCAGCCTGTAGTGTGGTTTTCCACTTTAATTTTGAGTGTGACTCCAAATCCAGACCTCCGTGGGTTGATAAATTGGATTTACATTGATTATTTTTGTGTGATTTTGTTGTCAGCACATTAAACTATGTAAAGAAAAAAGTATTTAATAAGATTATTTCTTTCATTCAGATCTAGGATGTGTTGTTTAAGTGTTCCCTTTATTTTTTTGAGCAGTGTATATATATATATATATATATATATATAGATTTGCAAAAATGTCACCCCATATTGACAAAGCAAAAACAGGATATTGTGTGTAGATTGGTGAGGGGGGGAAACAATTTTAATCCATTTTAGATTAAGGCTGTAATGTAACAAAATGTGGGGAAAAATCAAGTGGTCTGAATACTTTCCAAATGCACTGTATGTAGGCAAAAATGTAAGTTTGAACGATATGAAATTTAGGGTTGCGAAAGACACCTTTAACCGGTATATCGTTTTTTGAAAGACATTTTTACACATTGTGCTCCAAATGATTAACAGATACTCTAAATTATGATTTCTTAAAGAAGCTGCAATATGTAACTTCTTGGACGACCTGACCAAATTCACATAGAAATGTTACTTAGATCTGTCATTCTCAATTGAAAGCAAGTCGAAGAAACGGTAGATCTGTTCTATATGCTATTTCTATGCTTCCCGTTAAGTTTAGTTTTTGTATTTTACTTTCGGTTTTGTATAACAGCTGAAAATACAATGTTTTTTTGTTATGGAAAATATACACTGCTCAAAAAAATAAAGGGAACACTTAAACAACACAATGTAACTCCAAGTCAATCACACTTCTGTGAAATCAAACTGTCCACTTAGGAAGCAACACTGATTGACAATACATTTCACATGTTGTTGTGCAAATGGAATAGACAACAGGTGGAAATTATAGGCAATTAGGTCCGGATTTGGAGTCACACTCAAAATTAAATTGGAAAACCACACTACAGGCTGATCCAACTTTGATGTAATGTCCTTAAAAACAGTCAAAATGAGGCTCAGTAGTGTGTGTGGCCTCCACGTGCCTGTTTGACCTCCCTACAACGCCTGGGCATGCTCCTGATGAGGTGGCAGGTGGTCTCCTGAGGGATCTCCTCCCAGACCTGGACTAAAGCATCCGCCAACTCCTGGACAGCCTGTGGTGCAACGTGGCGTTGGTGGATGGAGCGAGACATGATGTCCCAGATGTGCTCAATTGGATTCAGGTCTGGGGAACGGGCGGGCCAGTCCATAGCATCAATGCCTTCCTCTTGCAGGAACTGCTGACACACTCCAGCCACATGAGGTCTAGCATTGTCTTGCATTAGGAGGAACCCAGGGCCAACCGCACCAGCATATGGTCTCACAAGGGGTCTGAGGATCTCATCTCGGTACCTAATGGTAGTCAGGCTACCTCTGGCGAGCACATGGAGGGCTGTGTGGCCCCCCAAAGAAATGCCACCCCACACTTGACTGACCCACCGCCAAACCGGTCATGCTGGAGGATGTTGCAGGCAGCAGAACGTTCTCCACGGCGTCTCCAGACTCTGTCACGTCTGTCACGTGCTCAGTGTGAACATGCTTTCATCTATGAAGAGCACAGGGCGCCAGTGGCGAATTTGCCAATCTTGGTGTTCTCTGGCAAATGCCAAACGTCCTGCACGGTGTTGGGCTGTAAGCACAACCCCCACCTGTGGACGTCGGGCCCTCATACCACCCTCATGGAGTCTGTTTCTGACCGTTTGAGCAGACACATGCACATTTGTGGCCTGCTGGAGGTCATTTTGCAGGGCTCTGGCAGTGCTCCTCCTGCTCCTACTTGCACAAAGGCGGAGGTAGCGGTCCTGCTGCTGGGTTCTTGCCCTCCTACGGCCTCCTCCACGTCTCCTGATGTACTGGCCTGTCTCCTGGTAGCGTCTCCATGCTCTGGACACTACGCTGACAGACACATAGCCAACCTTCTTGCCACAGCTCGCATTGATGTGCCATCCTGGATGAGCTGCACTACCTGAGCCACTTGTGTGGGTTGTAGACTCCGTCTCATGCTACCACTAGAGTGAAAGCACCGCCAGCATTCAAAAGTGACCAAAACATCAGCCAGGAAGCATAGGAACTGAGAAGTGGTCTGTGGTATCCACCTGCAGAACCGCTCCTTTATTGGGGGTGTCTTGCTAATTGCTTATAATTTCCACCTGTTGTTTATTCCATTTGCACAACAGCATGTGAAATGTATTGTCAATCAGTGTTGCTTCCTAAGTGGACAGTTTGATTTCACAGAAGTGTGATTGACTTGGAGTTGCATTGTGTTGTTTGAGTGTTCCCTTTATTTTTTTGAGCAGTGTATTTAAAAAAATTACCGTATGTAGAATTTGTTCATTCTACATAGTCAGTCAAAAATTTGGACACACCTAATCATTCAAGGGTTTCTTTATTTTTACTATTTTCTACATTGTAGAATAATAGTTAAGACTTCAAAACTAACACATGGAATCATGTAGTATCCAAAAAAGTGTTAAACAAATCAAAATATATTTGAGATTCTTCAAAGTAGCCACCTTTTGCCTTGACAGCTTTGCACACTCTTGGCATTTTCTCAACCAGCTTCATGAGGTAGTCACCTGGAATGCATTTCAATTAACAGGTGTGCCTTGTTAAAAGTTAATTTGTCGAATTTCTTTCCTTAATGCGTTTTGAGCCAATCAGTTGTGTTGTGACAAGGTAGGGGTGGGTATACAGAAGACAGCCCTATTTGGTAAAAGACGAAGTCCATATTATGGCGAGAACAGCTCAAATAAACAAAGAGAAATGACAGTCCATTACTTTAAGACATCACTTTTTAAAACGTTTTTTTCAAGGGCAGTCGCAAAAACCATCGAGTGCTATGATGAAACTGGCTCTCATGAGGACCACCACAGGAATGGAAGACCCAGAGTTACCTCTGCTGCAGAGGATAAGTTCATTATAGTTACCAGCCTCAGAAATTGCAGCCCAAATAAATGCTTCAGAGTTCAAGTAACAGACACATCTCAACGTCAACTGTTCAGAGGGGACTGTGAATCAGGCCTTCGTGGTAGAATTGCTGCAAAAAAAATACTACTAAAGAACACCAATAAGAAGACTTGCTTGGGCCAAGAAGCACGAGCAATGGACATTAGACCAGTGGAAATCTGTCCTTTTGGTCTGAGATTTTTGGTTCCAACCGCCGTGTCTTTGTGAGATGCAGAGTAGGTGAACGGATGATCTCTGCATGTGTGGTTCCCACCGTGATGCATGGAGGAGGTGTGATGGTGTGGGGGTGTTTTGCTGGTGACACTGTCAGTGATTTATTTAGAATTCAAGGCACACTTAACCAGCATGGCTACCACAGCATTCTGCAGCATTACGCATGCCATCTGGTTTGCGCTTAGTCCCACTATCATTTGTTTTTCAATAGGACAATGGCCCAAAACTGGCTGTGTAAGGGATATTTGACCAAGGTGTGTGATGGAGGGCTGCATCAGATGACCTGGCCTCCACAATCACCCGACCTCAACCCAATTGAGATGGTTTGGGATGAGTTGGACCACAGAGTGAAGAAAAAGCAGCCAAAAGTTGTTTTGTCGAGATCACAAGATAAACTTGATTTAATAGGAGTGGACTTAGTAATGATAGATCGACAGCAATGTCGTAGTGCATCAGAGGCAGTAAAACTACAAAGATCTAAGACTTTGTTTAGAGCACATCTGTCGTGATCTCGACATAACGGAATATTTTTTTAAATTAATCTGTCCTCTCTGGACTTCCGTACATCATAGCTTCAAATTATGCCCGATATGTTGTCTTCGTCAGTTTTAGTGCTACATTTTCATTCTGTCTAATTTTCTGAGTGCAGAACTAGGCTTATTTGGTCTATCCATTTGTTTCTAATGCCTTACAAATTGTTGACCTAATCAAACTGGTTCGGAACAGCTGGATTAGCAAACCTAATCCAGAAGTGATACTGAGGCTCATTCTGTGGGATTTTATTGTTGGAATAGTGATCTTTTAAGTGTACGTAGTGTTTGTGTCATAGGAGTAATCACGACAGGCCCCATGTCGGTGTGTCATGGTAGTAAGCACAACAAGCTCCACGTAGCCTATTGTTTGTTTAGGCTATTTAACATGGGAGACGGCCAAGTGTCAAAATAGGTGATGTCATTGCAGATAACCAACAACCATAAGATCAGACCGATCAGAAGGACCAAGCGTAAGCCTGTTTTTCATGCCATTTGTGACTTTTCCCCTCCCTTTCTATAGTGTAATCATCTTACCATACATGTGTTAGATACTGTAAGACCAAGTCAAAGACTCTCAAATCACTGGGAGTCTTTTAGGCGCACATGCGAGTAAAATGGTTACACTGTAGAGCCCTGTGTAGCCTATATATGAAGCAATATAGAGCTCTATGCTAGCGCAAATTATCATGGGGAAAGCCCAGGGTTGCAATATTGTTTTGCAGGTGTAGGCACTGTGTAAGTATTGAGGTCAAGTGGTAGCCTGAAAGGTCCATGTTGAATGCCTAAGGGAAAAGGTTTAAGTGATATAAGCTAAATCATGACTTTGTAGAGTCTAAGATAGGGTTCCCCAATTTGGCCTGCCGGTGATTTTAATTTGGGGGCCCCCCCAAGTTTTCTGAGCAAAAAATAAGTTAAATAAAATAATACTTACAAAATTTGCATTTTTGTTCTTGGACATGATTGTAATATCACCAGGAAATGAGCTCAGTGCTTTTTCTTTAATTAGGAAATCTGTTCCCAAGTATTCCCACGCATAAATAGGCATATGCAGTGCTTGACTTGACACCTCACATTTTCTAGTGCTTGAGCTCCTGTACCTAAATACAAACAGTACCGGCACCCAAAATGAGTACCAGAACCTATTTCAGTCCAAGTCGGGGGCTCTGGGGCTCCCGAGTGGCACAGCGGTCTAAGGCACTGCATCTCAGTGCTAGACGGCGTCACCACAGACACCCTGTTTCGAATCCAGCCGGTATCACAACTGGCCGTGATTGGGAGTGTCACGAATTATGTCGTGGTGTTGCAGAGAGGAGGACCAAAATGCAGCAGAGTTGTGGATACTCATTCTTTTAATGGGAAAAAACAAAAAGCATCCACAGGAAAAACAAAACAATCAATGAATGATACTCACGACTAACAACAGTGTGTCAGGCTCAACAAGCAGTGCTCACAAACAATCTCCCACAAAAGACAAACACACCCTACTATATGGGACTCTCAATCAAAGGCAAATAGACAACACCTGCCTTCAATTGAGAGTCCCAACCCCAATTAACCAAACATAGACATACAACCAGCTAGATCAACATAGAAATACATAAACAAGGAACAGTGACCAAAAAACCCCGGAATACTTCAATCAAATCCCCTACAACAAACACACCACCCCGAACCACATAAACCAAATACCCTCTGCCACGTTCTGACCAAACTACAATGACAATTAACCCTTATACTGGCCAGGACGTGACAGGGAGTCCCATAAGGTGGCGCACAATTGGCCCAGCGTCGTCCAGGTTTGGCCGGTGTAGGCCATCATTGTATTTAAGAATTTGTTCTTAACTGACTTGCCTAGTTAAATTAAAAATAAAATATATATATATTTTTTAAGTCAAGCTCTGGGCATATATGATCATATACCAATGTATTCATGGTTTGAAAGTATTCTGTTTTTCTCATACTATATCTGTTTGGGTTTCTTGCAGTTGATTTGCAGTGTACAAATTATTTATAACTATGTTCTGGACCATCTGCTCAAGGAAAAATCGTCCCACAGCTGAATGTGATTTGGACCCCTGGTCTAGGACTTGTGCCACTGGCACATAATTATGTAATTTTACAGATACCATGGGACCGTATGAGAATGCAAAAAAGCACAGAAGGCATCTCTTCAAATTGTCTTCTCTTCATTTTATGTACATTCATTAACCAAATAGCCTACAGAAAATAAATGGAATCTCCCCCAACCCTGTAAAAATGTATCCTATGCCATTTCTATCCTCTTTCCCTCTCTGTAGAATCAGTGCTGTTGTTTATGCACCATAGTCTCTTTTATACTGTTAGTCTCTCTGGGTCACAGTAGTATGTCTTTTGACAAAATTGTACTTGACAAAACATCCCTTTAAACTGTTTCACTTCTGTATGTGAAGGAACTAACCTTATGTAAACGAACAGATTGGTGGGCTTATTTGCTTTAGCTACAAAAGGGTGAATATTTATACGGCAGTTCTGTAATAAATTCTTGCCTATTTTGAAATGTACCCTTTGGGGGCCTGGTATGCAGACTTTCTCAATAGGGCTTTGCAATCAATTGAGTGTGGGGTGAGGTTTTGTCACAGTGCAAATGGAAGCTCATTGGCTAGTTTGGGGATTGGGTTAGGGAATTTCCCAGACTTAAGTTGATGTTTTTATCTCGCTATATTGTAAATAAGCATGGAACAGTCAACGTGGTGGACTTTTGGTCGCACCCACTTTTGAACTGTCCAATACAACATGCGACTATCAGAAAGTGACTTGGCAAGGTCCCCTGGTCACTGTCAAGGTCAGCATTGTCATCATGGCATCTCAACTTCCCACCGTGACACACACTCTCTGAAGTGTGAACACCCATACACACTCACCTTATATTAGTGCTGGGCGATTAACCAAAATGTTGGTTTATTTTAGTTTTTAAATAACTGACTGAAGTCTGTTCAAGTATTTGAATTCCATGTTTTTTTGTCCACTCAACGCACCATTTGTGCTGTTTCTTTAGAGAGATTTGTCTCTGGGATATGTTGTCCCAACTCATCATAGTTAAGCGCCGAAAGATGGTAATTAACTACAATGACCAGAATCCATTGTGCCTGTTCTCATTGGTTCTTTCCGGGCAAGCCTGTGGGGCAGGCAGACAGACATGGAGAGGAAGAGCGATAGAGCGACACGAGGGGAATAAAGAGAGGTTGCTTAGGTCTCTACACGACAGTACATGTAATTGATTGATAGTTGTTATTTAGCAGTGTTAAAAGTATGCCTGATCTACTTTTGAAGAACTACGGAAATGGTGATTTTTGTCAGACAAAAGGCAGGAAGTCCGCTATAGTTAGCCTGAAGGATGACTCTGGGGAGCACAGGGATAGCTGGCTGCTACAGCCTGAGCAGAGATTATATGATGACTTGAATAAAATATTAAGTCATCAAATAAACAATGTAATATACAGAACTGAAATATTTTATTAAAGTAATGTGAATAAAGGGTAGTTTATTAATAAGTGATATGCTGTAATGGCCAATCACTACCATCATTTGTTTTGTGTTACAGCATTGAAAACTGTGATTATATGAACCGACCTCAAAAAGCACTTATTGCTCAGCACTACTGTGGAGACACACACACACACACACACACACTTGTCAGAGAGTTAGGCTCACACTTCACAAGTCTCATTTGGCTTCTCAAAGACCCACATGCACATGGCCTCCTAACAATGGCCTGAGTTCTTCTCATGGTGAATCTGGGCTGAGACACGAATGGAATGGTAATGAGCAGACTAGACGGGGGCTCTCAATTTCCCCTCCGACAAGCCAAAGACACAGCATTCTGAACCAGCTACAAGGAAATTGGGGATTGGAGCATTCCCTGTCTCTCACTCTCTACAGACTGATTTAGCAGTTCCTCTTTGGGTAAAGACAGAGGTATTGTGTATTTATGTAACATATTTTACATTTGCATGTAGTAAGGATAAATGCACATACTCACTACTGTTCAAGTTTGGGGTCACTTAGAAATGTCCTTGTTTTTGAAATGACATCAAATTGATCAGAAATACAGTATAGACATCGTTAATGTTGTAAATGACTATTGTAGCTGGAAACGGCTGATTTAAAAAAATGTAATTGAATATATACATAGGCCCATTATCAGCAACCTTCACTCCTGTGTTCCAATGGCACGTTGTTAGCTAATCCAAGTTTATCATTTTAAAAGGCTAATTGATCATTAGAAAAACCTTTTGCAATTATGTTAGCACAGCTGAAAACTGTCCTGATTTAAAAAAAGCAATAAAACTGGCCTTCTCTTAACCTGTTTAGGATAGGGGGCAGTATTTTCACGGCCGGATGAAAAAACGTACCCGATTTAAAACTGGTTACTACTCTTACCCAGAAACGAGAATATGCATATTATTAGTAGATTTGGATAGAAAACACTCTGAACTTTCTAAAACTGTTTGAATGGTGTCTGTGAGTATAACATAACTCATATGGCAGGCAAAAACCTGAGAAAATTCCAAGCAGGAAGTGGCCTGTCTGACAATTTGTAGTTATTCTTAACTACCATATTGGTGTTGAGAGCAATGCGGCGGAGGCAGCAGCAGAGTTAGGAGACGAGAAAACAGCCCTTGCCTTAATTGTCTAAGAAAAGAGAGGATAGAGGAAACCTCAACTTAATTAGGTCTATAACCAATAGCCTAACTGTTAAATGTGCCTGGCTTTATAAATCATCCATATATATCTACAGAAATAAGACCGATCCTGATTTATGTTGACTATTTGAGTGTTTGGTTGAAAGCCTACTGATTCCGTGAGCACCAAGGCTCACACAACAATTTCACAAATTCGGCAGTTTTTAATCTTTGCTATGCTGTGATAAACGCTTTGCACTTTTTTTTCATTAGACCAGCCTCCCTGGTATTATTTCTAATTTATTTAGTGTTTACACTTCCAAATTGTGAAATTATAATAATAATAACCCTATTTTTTCCTTGATCTCGTTGTTGTTATTATAATAATGTCATTGTCATTAGTAAGCTTAGTATAGCAGCCAAAGTTTGGACACACCTACTCATTCCAGGGTTTTTATTTGGACTATTTTCTGCATTGTAGAATAATAGTGAAGACATCAAAACTATTACATAACATAGGGAATCACATAATAACCAAAAGTGTTATACCTATTTGGTAAAATGTGTTTATCTTCTATATACCAACCCTACCTTGTCACAACATAACTGATTGGCACAAATGCATTACAGACAAAAAACTTTACAGTTTACATACATTTAAAAACATTAACATGAATAGATACCTTTATTTGAATGGAAATATAATACACCCATTTTATAAAGATATTTACCATTCAAATTAAAGTATTACCATTCAAATGTATGCATTATTGCATACATGGCTATCTTTGGGAAATTGTAATTAAAACATTTAATATCGGCCTCCTTGACCCCCAGAAATCGGCATCGCCCCGAAAAAATCCATATCGGTCGCTCTCTACTGGTAACTGGGAAAATAATGGTAACGCTTGAGTAAATGAGAGCTATAAAGTATATTGAAAGCAGGTGCTTCCACACAGGTGTGGTTCCTGAGTTAATTAAGCAGTTAACATCCCATCATGCTTAGGGTAATTTATTCTACCATGGCTATGCCCTCATAGGATGACAATGTCCCCATCAACGGGGCATGAGCGAGTGGTCACTGAATGTTTTGAGTATGAAGACTATGTAAACCATATGCCATGGCTGTCTGTCACCAGATCTCAACCCAATTTAACACTTATGGGAGATTCTGGAGCGGCACCTGACAGTGTTTTCCACCCCCAACAAAACACCAAATTATAGAATTTCTCATGGAAGAAGGGTGTCGCACCCCTCCGATAGAGTTCTAGACACTGGTAGAATCTATGCCAAGGTGCATTGATGCTGTTCTGGCTCATGGTGGCCCAATGCCCTATTAAGACACTTTTATGTTGGTGTTTCCTTTATTTTGGCAGTTACATGTACACGGCTGCTTGTAGGCTTAGTTGATTACACAGTGCTATCTTTACTGTACACATTTGAATATTTGTGAAGTCTAGTTCATCACCCCAAACTTATCGTTAAGATGGCCCCACTGTCAATTTGATGAGATGATTATCGTATTACTGCTGTAGATTCTACAGTAGATTTGTGCATTTGGACCATTAGGCTACTTTGGCATGTGGTGAGTCAGATGACATCACCCAGCAATTATAGTCCCTTGAACGTGATATCTGCCCGCCCACCCTCTAGTCTCTTAAAGGGCTTGTCCAGCCAGTACGCAGGACTTTGTTGTGAGAGAGTAGAGGGAACTGACTAGCCTTCACCTTTAACTAGCACGCAGTGAGAGACTTAACTTCCCCTTTGTCAATTTGATTCACGCTTCAGACAACAGAAGGTAATGTTCAGAGTTTGTTTTTAATATGGAAAAACACAATTTTAGATTAACGTTGTATAATGCATTATCTGAAATATGTAACTATGTTTATGGAAGTGTTTAATGTAATCTAATTCATCAGAATAGTGTTTAATAGGGAACTGTTACAGGAAGTGGTAACCAAATCCAAAGTGAATTTTGGGATAAACAGAATCTGTACTGAATTATTACTTTGACAGTTCCTATGTCTTTACAGTAACTGTTATTATGAGTAGATTACTCATAACAGTAGTCCGTAGCGTCAGTGTGTCAGTTAAGGAAGGAAGTGGGTGTTGTCCTGCTTTTAGGGACCGGCTCCCTGTTTGGTGAAGACATACGTTGCTTGAGAGACTAATAGTGTTAACTGAAGACTCTCACCCCCCAAAAAGGTGCAACATCAGACTGATGGATAAACAATATTGAGAAAATAGTTGAATGCTCTGGGAGTATAGTGTGCTATTTTTCTAGAGAGGCCTTCTAGGTCGGGTTTTCAAACTTTTTGGGACCGGCGGGGACCTCTTGTGATAGCAAATTCATTATGGACCCCCCCCATCAGCACACAACTCGCATTAGATAAAAATAGCATATGAGTTTTACTATAACTTCGGCAGTGCATGGTCAGATTAACCAATATTAAAGGCCCGCCTCTTGGCATCGGAGAGAGAACTTTGCCGTTTTCAAGCAAATTTCCTGCTATTCTACACGTTTATCATAGTTCAGACACTTTTTGTTGTTGCCGCTTTAAAGCTAATATCCTGCAATTCTACACATTTTGCCATGCGGCAGAGAAATGTGCAGTTTTAAATCTTAAATTACAGTACATTTAGGTAAAACAATGAAATGGGGGGTGGATACAAGATGTTATCGTGTTGAAAAATGTATATTTAGTGGAGTACTGTGGATACCAGGCCCATGGAAAATTCCACCCCAAAACTATCTTTTGGTATTTGTTTCATTAGTCCATTGTTGATATAGTGCCATTTTATTTTTGTTGCATATCAGCAATCAAGTTTTCTAGATGTATAATATAGAAATACAGCCGGTATGATGCATTATTTCACTTCACAAATATTTAATATTTATTAAAACTATAATGTTCCGTAAACGAGTTCATGCCAACCAATCCAATACAAAAACTATGTTCAATAAGCACAACTTTTTTATTTTGAAACAGACCAGGGGTTCTGTTTCTTTTACGCCTGCTACGCTAGGTTAGGCGTGAAAAAAACTGCAGCAACCTGAATGGCTGAACATGATACGCAACATCCGCGATTAGCATTTAGTCCACTTTTTTTTTCACCTTCTCACCATTACAGTTGAAGTCGGAAGTTTATACACTTATACACTTAGGTTGGAGTCATTAAAACTTGTTTTTCAACCACTCCACACATTTCTTGTTAACAAACTATAGTTTTGGCAAGTCTGTTAGGACATCTGCTTTGTGCATGACACGATCTTAGAAGCTTCTGATAGGCTAATTGACATCATTTGAGTCAATTGGAGGTGTACCTGTGGATGTATTTCAAGGCCTACCTTCAAACTCAGTGCCTCTTTGCTTGGCATCATGGGAAAATCAAAAGAAATAAGCCAAGACCTCAGAAAACAAATTGTAGACCTCCACAAGTCTGGTTCATCCTTGGGAGCAATTTCCAAACGCCTGAAGGTACCACGTTCATCTGTACAAACAATAATCCGCAAGTATTAACACCATGGGACCACACAGCCGTCATACCGCTCAGGAAAGAGACACGTTCTGTCTCCTGGAGATGAACATACTTTGGTGCGAAAAGTGCAACTCAATCCCAGAACAACAGCAAAGAACCTTGTGAAGATGCTGGAGGAAACGGGTACAAAATTATCTAGATCCACAGTAAAACGAGTCCTATAACGTCATAACCTGAAAGGCCGCTCAGCAAGGAAGAAGCCACTGCTCTAAACCGCCATAAAAAGCCAGACTACGGTTTGCAACTGCACATGAGGACAAAGATCGTATTTTTTTTTAGAAATGTCCTCTGGTCTGATAAAACAAAAATAGAACTGTTTGGCCAGAATGAGCATTGTTATGTTAGGAGGAAAGGGGGGAGGCTTGCAAGCCGAAGAACACCATCCCAACCGTGAAGCACAGGGGTGGCAGCATCATGTTGTGGGGGTGCTTTGCTGCAAGATGGACTGGTGCACTTAACAAAATAGATGGCATCATGAGGAAGGAAAATTATGTGGATATATTGAAGCAACATCTCAAGACATTAGTCAGGAAGTTAAAGCTTGGATGTAAATGGGTTTTCCAAATAGACAATGACCCCAAACATACTTCCAAAGTTGTGGCAAAATGGCTTAAGGACAACAAAGTCAAGGTATTGGAGTGGCCATCACAAAGCCAGCCCTGACCTCAATCCTATAGAAGATTTGTGGGCAGAACTGAAAAAGCGTGTGTGAGCAAGGAGGCCTACAAACCTGACTCAGTTACATCTGAGTCATACATTCCTCATGCTCTGTCAGGAGGAATGGGCCTAAATTCACCCAACTTATTGTGGGATGCTTGTGGAAGACTACCTGAAACATTTGGCCCAAGTTAAACAATTTTAAGGCAATGTTACCAAATACTAATTGAGCGTATGTAAACCTCTGACCTCCTGGGAATGTGATGAAAGAAATAAAAGCTTAAATAATTCATTCTCTCTACTATTATTCTGACATTTCACATTCTGATAATAAAGTGGTGATCCTAACTGACCTAAAACAGGGAATTTTTACTAAGATTAAATGTCAGGAATTGTGAAAAACTGAGTTTAAATGTATTTGGCTAAGGTGTATGTAAACTTCCGACTTCAACTGTAATAAAGTTGAGGAAGTTGAAGCCTTTGCAGCCTGAATGGAGAAAGTACGAACCGGTAGCCGGGACACTCGAGTGGATTACCGGCTGTCCACATCAAGCCCTTTATGGATCTCCCATAGTGGAGATCCATAAAGCCAAGTAGCGGCTACCCAGGCTACAGGAAACAATGCATTTTATTCGGCTACAGATTTAAAAAAAAATATTTACTTCACTGGGTGGTGAAAGTGCACAGTGATCTTGATGCCCCTTTCCAATAAATATTGGTCTTACTCTGATGACGTGATCGATGCTTGACTGCCATTTGACAAATAACAATATTTTATCCATAATAATCTCATGTAGACTAGCCAACCAACACAGCCTACCCACACTGTGTCTATGAGCTGTTGGCTAGAGCGCACGTGCCTGGACCAGAGTAGGCACATTTGATATTTAACCCAACAGTTTTTGTGACAAAACTATCGGTAGAGTTGAAAATGTGACCAAACACATTGAACTTTTAGGTTTTTATTCAGTGCATGAAATTTTTTAAGGGAAAAAGTACATTTTGCGCACACTACGTCATCATGAACAGATTTTTATCCGCAACAACTCTGCTTGGTGTAAACACCACTAGTGAGAAAATGCTTTTTTTTTTTTATGCAGATTTTAGAATATTCAAATGAAAATCTGTGGACAATTGGATGGAAAGCTAGCTAATAAGAGCATGATCTGTTATCTCTTCATTCCCTGCTGTTTTGTAAAGAGTGAATCATTTCAGAACATTAAGTGTCATCATTAGACATCTGTTGTCTGACTGTGGTATTTTTAGGGATGGTTTTTCAGTCCTTTGAACCGTAATTAATGTAACTGACACCAAACCAAAGGGATTATTTGCTAGTGCGTAAAAGCTATTTTTCATGTGTTTAACGACATGCGATTTCGACTCGAGGCTATTTTGGAAAAGTCAGACAAGTAAGAAAGCTGATGGGCTTTAATAATAGACATTCATTTAACCAAGTTATCTTCATGGTAACCAATGCTTAACGTTCTGAAATAATTCACTCTTAACAAAACAACAGGGAATGAATAGATGCCCCTCCAACCCCCCCCATCGGCTGATTGTAGGATAGGATAAGGTAGGAAGCAGTGGAGGCTAGCCAGGCTTTCAAAACAGGCCAAAACCTAAGTTAAAAAAACAAGGTACGGCAAGCATCCTTATGAATGCCGAATTATACTGTTATACAACACAACACTTATTAGCAGTATAGGGGAGTGGCCAGGAATCTTTAACAGGGTCCATGAACACTATAGCTGATGGGATTTTTTTCTCTCTCTCATCAAGCTGCCCCTCCCCCCAGGCAGACCAGTCCTCCTCCAGTCTCTCACTGTCACCAGTCAGCTGCAGCTCCTCTCAGATCAGCTGTGAAACAGTCACCCCACCTTCTGGCACCCAGCCTCTGCACTCTGGTACAAAATAACTTCGAGGCCCCTGGAACCCGGAGAGAGAGAGAGAGAGAGATGACAGAGAGCGAAGAGAGGGCGCGAACGGATTACCCCCCTTCACCACGTCACATCCGTCCTACCAGAGAAGGGGGACTGGCTTGAGAATAGCGGAGCGAGAGAACAAGATCCAGCGAGAGAACAGACGTGTGCACACTGAGCGAGAGAGAGGCAGCCCCAGTGAGAGAAGTGTCTGTAATCTCCCCACACCTTCAGTGATAATGTGTCAGAGCAGGAACCTGCAGCGGGCAGCAGCGCGGAGCTCAGGGAAATGGTGAGATGCTGCAAGTCTTTGCACAGCCCTCCGTCTTGCTACAATCTCCACAGAGTTAGGGTTGATGTGCGCCGGCTCCGGCCGATCAGCTCCTCTGGGGAGCAGGGGGGAGTCAGCGGCGGCAACAGCTCAGGCCAGGGGGCCCAAGCACTCAGCCACAGGAACCGATTCAGGTATGCTGAGAGAGAGAGAGGGAACGAGATGAATGGCTACAGGATGACTTGACGTGTGTATAACATGCCTGCTGTTAATGACAGAGAGAGGACTTACATGGAGAGAGAATGAATGGTACTTAGCCTATAGAGGGATTGTTTAGAGTACATGAGTGGTAGAGATGGATTGAAAGAGCCTGAGAGGGATGACTTGAGCGAGCATAGAGGGAACTATTAATGTAATGTTCTGCCGCGACATTGAAGCTGTAGCAGTGGTGTGGTTTGTGAGTGGGTGGTTGTGTTGTGTACTTTGTGTTGAGCTGTACCCTGGCTGCTTCATGAGCATGGGGACAAGTGTGAGCCAAGGGGGTGACTATTGAGTGGGTACAGTTGGTCTGCACTCCCAAAGCCCCCTCAATCTTTTTTCTCTCTCAATCTTCTGTCTCTCTCTCTGTCTCTTTGTCTCTCTCTCTCTCGCTGTCTCTCTCTCTCGCTGTCTCTCTCTCTCGCTGTCTCTCTCCCTCGCTGTCTCTCTCTCGCTGTCTCTCTCTCTCTCTCTCGCTGTGTCCCAGGCAGCACAAAGCCTCTGTTTGGCCTAATTGCAACGTAATGTCCTTAAGCCCCGAACAGGCAGGCCAGTCAAAGGGGGAACAAAGCATCTGGTCCAGCCTTACCCTGCCAGCCTCAGAAGTGGTCCTGAAAGAAGTAACGGATAGATGGAGTTTTCAAGAGCTGCGTGAAGGCTAAGACTCGGCTAGTGTGGATAGAGCGAGGCAGGAGAGAGAGAATGCTATGCAGTCAGTGATTGGCTAATATGTGCCTGCATTGAGGAAGAGAGGGGGGTGCTGCTGGAGCGTGCGTTTTGTGTGATAGAGAGCAAGCTAGAGACGGGATAGCCAGGAAATGGTAAATGGTAAAGATTTTAGATATTTAAAATGTTCTGCACTGGCAGACTTCTATGAGAATTGAGATTGAATTACATTTAAATGATTTCTTTGCCTTTTTTTATATCCTTTTATAAAGGGGTTAAACATTATGCAAATAACTTTGTTTAGGCTATATTAGCTATATTAGCTCTAATCTTATAGGCTGTGAGTAGTAAATATTGCTCTCCTGTTTAGAGTTTAGAAAAGATGAGTGGCCCAGTGTCACACTCTGCAGTCCAAACCAGGCCAGCCAACCAGCGGTGACCGTGAGGAGAGCAGTCGCTAGCTCCAGTACACGACCTACTGAACGGCACCATACAGCCACATCAGCAGCATGCCTCCGTGGAAGTAATCCCCTACCCTGCCATCCGTGTAGCCAAAGTAATCAGAGATGTGATTTTCCCTGATGACTCAATAATTCCAGAAAATCTAGAATCAGGAGTATCTTAGATCTCTTGCTGTGGATCATTAGATTTGTTGATGACCTTTCCCCCCCGACTGTTATGATGTGGTGATCAAACCCTTGAGAAATTAGACAGTAAAAGGTGGTGATAGGACTGTCTGTGTAGACCCACTGAACCTCACAGCTCCACACACTGCTCCGGATCGAAAAACCATCCTCAGATCTGTGTGTGTGTGGAACAATATGGACACTGTTCTGTCTGAATGGCTGTGCTGGGGACAATCGTTAAGCACTGGCTGTAGTTTCACAAAGGCTGTGCTGGGGACAATCGTTAAGCACTGGCTGTAGTTTCACAAAGGCTGTGCTGGGGACAATCGTTAAGCACTGGCTGTAGTTTCACAAAGGGCGCATCAACATCAGCCTGTAAAGCACCATTTAATTGATCTGATTCAGCTCTGAGGCAAAACAGGTCTATAATGACACAGGGATTAAAGACACAGCGGGGCCACTGACCGACCTGTGAGTGTGTGTCATCAAATCAATCAAATCAAATGTTTATTTGTCACATGCGCCGAATAAAACAGGTTTACACCTTACCGTGAAATACTTACTTACAAGCTCTTAACCAACAGTGCAGTTCAAGAAATAGAGTTAAGAAAATATTTACTAAATAAAATAAAAAGTAACACAGTAGAATTACATAACAATAACGCAGCTATATACAGGGGGCCCGGTACTGAGTTAATGTGCGGGGTATAGGTTAGTCAAGGTGATTTGTACATGTAGGTTGGGGTAAAGTGACTATGCAGAGATGATAACCAGCGAGTAGCAGTAGTGTAAAAACAAAGATGAGGGAATCAATGTAAGTAGTCCAGGTGTCCATTTGATTAATTGTTCAGCATTCTTATAGCTTGGGGATAGAAGCTGTTAAGGAGCCTTTTGGACCTAGACTTGGCGTTCCAGTACCCCTTGCCGTGCAGAAGCAGAGAGACACGTCTATGACTTGGGTGACTGGAGTCTTTGACAATTTTTTGGGGCCTTCCTCTGACACCGCCTAGTATATAGGTCCTGGATGGCAGGAAGCTTGGCCCCAGTAATGTATTGGGCCGTACACATTACCCTCTGTAGCGCCTTATGGTCAGATGCCGAGCAGTTGCTATACCAGGCGGTGATGCACCCTGTCAGGGTGCTCTCGATGGTGCAGCTGTAGAACTTTTTGAGGATCTGGGGGACTCATGCCAAATAGTTTGTCTCCTCAGGGGGAAAAGGTGTTGTCGTGCCCTCGTCACGACTGTCTTGGTGTGTTTGAACCATGATAGTTTGTTGGTGATGTGGACACCAAGGAACTTGAAACTCTCGACCCGCTCCACTACAGCCCCGTTGATGTAAATGGGGGCCTGTTCGGTCCTCCTTTTCCTATAGTCCACGATCATCTCCTTTGTCTTGCTCACATTGAGGGAGAGGTTGTTGGCATGGCACCACACTGACAGGTCTTTGACCTCCTCTCTAATGGCTGTCTCATCATTGTCGGTGATCAGGCCTACCACTGTTGTGTCATCAGCAAACGTAATGATGGTGTTGGAGTCATGCTTGGCCACGCAGTCGTGGGTGTACAGGGAGTACAGGAGGGGACTAAGCACGCACCCCTGAGGGGAACCGGTGTTGAGGATCAGCATGGCAGATGTGTTGTTGCCTACCTTTACCACCTTGGGGCGGCCCGTCAGGAAGTCCAGGATCCAGTTGCAGAGGGAGGTGTTTAGTCCCAGGGTCCTTAGCTTAGTGATGTCAGTGTGTCTGTGTCAATTGATTGAGCTTCTGTGTGTGTGCATGAGATTGTCAGGGTCAACTGTTGTAATTGAACGTATCCAGTCCTACTCATTGTTGTCATTAGACTTGCCTCCTCGGTTTGGCCTACAGGTCACCTCTATGCCAGTGGCAGGTGTTAAGGTGCTGCTGACTGTCTAGTAGGGAGTCAGTGTTGAAGCTATCCATGGCACGCTTGTGTCTTATCCTGATTAGAGTGGACTGGTCTTCTTTAGGCCTATAGATAGCTGTACAGCAGAATGTATTATACCCCCTCTCTCCCCTCTCCCTTCTCAGGCCTGTTAGCTCTGGCTCATCACTCTCAGGGCCAAGTGCGATCCACATCCCCTGACTTACTAAAGCTAATGTGGACATAGCAGAGACATTCCTTCATTATGATTTGAAAATGTACACTGCTCAAAAAAATAAAGGGAACACTTAAACAACACATCCTAGATCTGAATGAAAGAAATAATCTTATTAAATACTTTTTTCTTTACATAGTTGAATGTGCTGACAACAAAATCACACAAAAATAATCAATGGAAATCCAATTTATCAACCCATGGAGGTCTGGATTTGGAGTCACACTCAAAATTAAAGTGGAAAACCACACTACAGGCTGATCCAACTTTGATGTAATGTCCTTAAAACAAGTCAAAATGAGGCTCAGTAGTGTGTGTGGCCTCCATGTGCCTGTATGACCTCCCTACAACGCCTGGGCATGCTCCTGATGAGGTGGCGGATGGTCTCCTGAGGGATCTCCTCCCAGACTTGGACTAAAGCATCCGCCAACTCCTGGACAGTCTGTGGTGCAACGTGGCGTTGGTGGGTAGAGCGAGACATGATGTCCCAGATGTGCTCAATTGGATTCAGGTCTGGGGAACGGGCGGGCCAGTCCATAGCATCAATGCTTTCCTCTTGCAGGAACTGCTGACACACTCCAGCCACATGAGGTCTAGCATTGTCTTGCATTAGGAGGAACCCAGGGCCAACCGCACCAGCATATGGTCTCACAAGGGGTCTGAGGATCTCATCTCGGTACCTAATGGCAGTCAGGCTACCTCTGGCGAGCACATGGAGGGCTGTGCGGCCCCCCAAAGAAATGCCACCCCACACCATGACTGACCCACCGCCAAACCGGTCATGCTGGAGGATGTTGCAGGCAGCAGAACGTTCTCCACGGCGTCTCCAGACTCTGTCACGTCTGTCACGTGCTCAGTGTGAACCTGCTTTCATCTGTGAAGAGCACAGGGCGCCAGTGGCGAATTTGCCAATCTTGGTGTTCTCTGGCAAATACCAAACGTCCTGCACGATGTTGGGCTGTAAGCACAACCCCCACCTGTGGACGTCGGGCCCTCATACCACCCTCATGGAGTCTGTTTCTGACCGTTTGAGCAGACACATGCACATTTGTGGCCTGCTGGAGGTCATTTTGCAGGGCTCTGGCAGTGCTCCTCCTTGCACAAAGGTGGAGGTAGCGGTCCTGCTGCTGGGTTGTTGCCCTCCTACGGCCTCCTCCATGTCTCCTGATGTACTGGCCTGTCTCCTGGTAGCGCCTCCATGCTCTGGACACTACGCTGACAGACACAGCAAACCTTCTTGCCACAGCTCGCATTGATGTGCCATCCTGGATGAGCTGCACTACCTGAGCCACTTGTGTGGGTTGTAGACTCCGTCTCATGCTACCACTAGAGTGAAAGCACCGCCAGCATTCAAAAGTGACTAAAACATCAGCCAGGAAGCATAGGAACTGAGAAGTGGTCTGTGGTCTCCACCTGCAGAACCACTCCTTTATTGGGGGTGTCTTGCTTATTGCCTATAATTTCCACCTGTTGTCTATTCCATTTGCACAACAGCATGTGAAATGTATTGTCAATCAGTGTTGCTTCCTAAGTGGGCAGTTTGATTTCACAGAAGTGTGATTGACTTGGAGTTACATTGTGTTGTTTAAGTGTTCCCTTTATTTTTTTGAGCAGTATATATACTAGCAAATAAATCATTTGGGTATGCAAAAATTTAAAAAGAATACAAATAAATATATGTATGTATATGTGTGTATGTATGTATGTATGTATGTAGGAGTGTATATATTTATTTGTTATTATTATTTTTTTAATTGCGTACCAAAATACCTACTTTTTAGAACGCAAGTGCGGGTATTCGTACACGGCCTGTGGTTTTGGACAAACGGTGGTTTTGCACATTGCGTGCATTGGATGTCCCTTGTTGCGGTAACATTGGCCTCCCCCTTTAGAGTCCACTGCTGCATCACTGCTGCCCTAGTTGGTCCTATTGTACAGAACCAGGGCAATACATCACAGCCACTTAAGCCTATTTTAATAGACTGTTTTACAGTGCAGCCAGGCATATTCATGCGCAGATGATTTGATTTGGCTGTTGGGTGGATATGCTGTTTCTATGCATTTTATGTGGTGTGTTTACCATCCACACTTTGATGACAAGCACAAAGTTTGTCATCAAAATCCCGCTCCGCATTTATCGGCTAAGGCTAGGCTAAGGCTAATTAATTTTTTTAGCAATTTTAACATGGCATATTGAGAGATCTGGATGGATGGCAGTTAGACATTATGTTATTTTAAGGAAACACACAGTTGGCCTGACTAAAAGCAGCCTGAAGAGTCGGGTGGATTCTGTATGAAATATGAATATATGAGGAGTTTCTTAGGAAACTAACCATGTGGTGGTTTGGATGAGATACTGTAGAAGAGTACCATCTACATTGTTGAAGAGAGTTTGGGGATACAGTGGGGAGGATGTGTGCAGTCAGAACATGTGGACGTACATTCCTATCAGGAAATAGGCTACTGTGTTGTGTGATTGTGTTTGAACAGTATAAAGTAAGAGGGCATCATTGTGTCATTTTGTTTTTCCCATTATGCCGGTATTTAACACGTCTTTGTGTAGGACCATTGTGTCATGTCCCTTGCGTGGACATAGGTATGTGCATTATTCACGTGCTTTGCCTGTTTGGGTGTTTGTGGGGGAGAGTGTCTGTGGGTGAATGTGTGAGCCTCTGTCCTGCCTGCCTACCTGGCTGTCTGCCGGGCGGAATGCCGGCGGTGTCCCTGCCTGCCTGTCGGTGTCCCTGCCTGTCGGTGTCCCTGCCTGCCTGTCGTCTTTCAGTGTTTCTGTACTGAGACTGTTTTGTGTGTACTATGTATACATGGCCATACCTGTGCCAACCCAGCGTTTTGTATGGTTGCCTAGGTTGCAGTTCCCTCAGTTGGCCTTGCGGCGTCGTCTTGGCCAGTTGAGCTGCATGTCCCGGCCCGCCTTGCGGCTGCGCTCATGGCCGCTCAGCTTCCTCTACTACTTCCTGACCTTCGGTGCACTCAAGCCCCTGGCCAAGGTTGGCTGGAGACCAACAAGCAGGGTGAGTATTTACCTGCTAACAGCTGCTGCATCATTTATTTGTGTATATCTGTGGGTTTGTGTGTGAATGAATGTCAATCTCAGCATCCAGGGGTACCAACTCTTAGAATACTTGTGGAGTAGGATAAGAGTTCCTCTCTTACAAGGTAAAGTACAACGTGAACACTTGAAAAAGCATTATCATCACTCTAATAACCCCTATGGTCGTTAGTTTCCCCTGCGTCGTGACCCTAGGTTTTCTCGGCTAGAGGTGGTCTGTTAGAGGCACTGATGTGTGTGTAGGGATGGGCACAGTTATTTAAATATCCGAACGGACGTTAGTATTCGATTACTTTTATTTATTTATTGAACCTTTATTTAACTAGGCAAGTCAGTTAAGAATAAAATCTTATTTGCAAGAGTATTCATTTAAATATATATGTGTGTGTGTGTGTGTGTGTGTGTGTATATATATACACACACACACACACACACACACACACAATACCAGTAAAAAGTTTGGAGACACCTACTCATTCAAGGGTTTTTCTTTATTTTGACTATTTTCTACATTGTAGAATAATAAAGACATCAAAACTATGAAAAAACACATATGGAATCATGTAGTAACCAAAAAAGTGTTAAACAAATCAAAATATATTTTATATTTGTGATTCTTCAAAGTAGCCACCCTTTGCCTTGATGACAGCTTTGCACACTCTTGGCATTCTCTCAACCATCTTTATGAGGTAGTCACCTGGAATGCATTTCAATTAACAGGTGTGCCTTGTTAAAAGTTCATTTGTGGAATTTCTTTCCTTAATGCGTTTGAGCCAATCAGTTGTGTTATGACAAGTTAAGGGTGGTATACAGAAGATAGCCCTATTTGGTAAAAGACCAAGTTCATGTTATGGCAAGAACAGCTGAAATAAGCATAGAGAAACAAAGAGCATAAGAGAAACTACAGTCCATTATTTTAAGACATGAAGGTCAGTCAGTCCAGAAAATGTCAAAACCTTTTGAAAGTTTCTTCAAGTGCAGTCGCAAAAACCATCAAGCACTATGATGAAACTGACTCATGAGGACCGCCACAGGAAAGGAAGACCCAGAGTTACCTCTGCTGCAGAGGATAAGTTCATTAGTTACCAGACTCAAAAAGTGCAACCCTAATAAATGCTTCCTAGAGTTCAAGTAACAAACACATCTCAACATCAGCTGTTCAGAGGAGACTGTGTGAAATCAGGTCTACAAGGCCAAACTGCTGCAAAGAAATTGCTACTAAAGGACACCAATAATAAGAAGAGACTTGCTTGGGCAAAGAAACACGAGCAAACCAGTGGAAATGTGTCCTTTTGGTCTGAGATGAAAGATTTTTGTTTCCAACCGCTGTATCTTTGTGAGACGCAGAGTAGGTAAATGGATGATCTCTGCATGTGTGGTTCCCTCAGTGAAGTGTGGGGGTGCTTTGTTGGTGACACAGTCTGTGATTTTATTTAGAATTCAGGGCACACTTAATCAGCATGGCTAGCCCAGCATTCTGCAGCGATACGCCATCCCATCTGGTTTGCGCTTAGTGGGACTATCATATGTTTTTCAACAGGACAATGACCCAAAACACACCTCCAGGCTGTGTAAGGGCTATTTGACCAAGAGAGAGAGTGATGGAGTGCTGCATCAGATAACCTGGCCTCCACAATTACCTAAACTCAACCCAATTTGAGATGGGATGAGTTAGACCACAGTGTGAAGGAAAAGCAGCCAACAAGTGCTAGCATATGTGGGAACTCCTTCAAGACTGTAGGAAAAGCATTCCTCATCAAGCTCTTTGAGAGAATGCCAAGAGTGTGCAAAGCTGTTATCAAAGTGTGGCTACTTTGAAGAATCTCAAATATAAAATCTATTTTGATTTGTTTAACACTTTTTTGGTTACTACATGATTTCATCATTTTGATGTCTTCACTCTGTCTACAATGTAAAAAATAAATAAACACAAACCCTTGAATGAGTAGGTGTCATAACTTTTGACCTGTACTGTATCTGTCTGCCTTTTTTTAATGTAAAGACTTTGTCTAAAACGTAATAAAATGATTAGACTATGCCATTATACATTTGAATAAAACAACAGTTTTATGACTGCGCCCCATTTTAATAATAATAAAATGTACCGGTAGCCTACACACTTTTCACTCTTGTTATTGTCGGTCAATCAAAGTATTACAGTCAGAGGCTCCATGTGTAGCAAGTGAAGTGAGAGATTTTTAATCAATGCTAAATGGATTTACAATTACGGAATTCATTTGGCTAAATTAGGAGTAGGCTTGAATGATCAACCAACAGGTAGGCTGTTTAATATGAGTGAGTTGTTGTCGTCAAGGACGCACAACAAAATCGCCTCAATTAGCCCAGCTAGCTAGCTGGCTAACTAACTTAGATGGCTAGTGTAGCTAGCTAGCTCCTTTACATCAAGACACACACTACCAGATGAGAGGATAGAGAACCTATCGCAGCAACAAGTTTGTCTAACTTGGTTTGGATACTCTATCTCCCTCCATGTCAGACACACCCGCCCCTGGTCCTCTCGCTCCCCTCCCCCACCCGTCTGTGCTGAGGGCACCGTTCCAACCCCCACCCGTCTGTACATAGTGTACTGCCTCTCCTGAGACGAATAGTGAAATCATTTAAAATGCCCATCCCTATGTGAGGTGCACCTCCCCTCCCCTGACACAGATGGCTGGACCCATATGGACCTGCAGAGCTTCACTGTACAGGCCCTACCGTACAGCCTATCAAAGGCCCTTTGTGTGGGCCACACAATAACAGAGAAATGCTTTTTGTTCCCCTGCTTTGCTCGCTCGCGCTGTAATAGTCACAGGGCGACTGAGTGCACTTAGTTTCAATGGACGCTGTTTATCCCTTACCATCAGCCAATAAGCATTTAATGTTAATGAAATGTTGATCTATTCCACCTCCCCTGGACCATTTTTCAAAGGGGAAACTCAGTCGTGGAGATGGAACTTGTCTGCCATCCATAGCGTCTGCTGATCTCGTTTTCTGCAGTTTGGACATTATCTGTGATTTATCTTTAG
Source organism: Salmo trutta (assembly GCF_901001165.1). NCBI lineage: Eukaryota > Metazoa > Chordata > Actinopteri > Salmoniformes > Salmonidae > Salmo > Salmo trutta. The sequence continues at coordinate 27,907,768 of NC_042979.1, forward strand.
CTACAGGAGTTAACTGCCTGTGAGTTATGTGGGCGGATCTAGACTCAGCAGGCAGCACCGGTGGCTTAAATTCAGGACGGTGTGTTTTACGTTCCAGAACATTCAGATAGTAATATTGTAGAACAGACGTACTCTATATATACAAAAGTATGTGGTTACTCCTTCAAATTAGTGGATTCTGCTTTTTGTGTGTATATAAAACTGAGCACAAAGCCATGCAATCTCCATAGACAAACATTGACAGTAGAATGGCCTTACTGAAGAGCTCTGACTTTCAACGTGGCACTGTCATAGGATGCCACCTTTCCAACAAGTCAGTTTGTAAAATTTCTGCAATGCTATAGCTGCCCCGGTCGACTGTAAGTGTTGTTATTGGGAAGTGGAAACGTCTAGGAGCAACAACAGCTCAGCCGTGAAGTGGTAGGCCCCACAAGCTCAAAGAACGGGACCGTTGTGTGCTGAAGCGTGTAGCGTGTAAAAATCGTCTGTCCTCGGTTGCAACACTTACCATCGACTTCCAAACTGCCTCTGGAAGCAACGTCAGCACAAGAACTGTTCGTCAGGAGCTTAATGAAATGGGTTTCCATGGCCGAGCCGCCGCACACTAGACTAAGGGCACCATTTGCATCGCCAAGCGTTGGCTGGAGTGGTGTAAAGCTCGCCGCCATTGAACTCTGGAGCAGTGGAAACGCATTCTCTTCAGTGATGAATCACACTTCATAATCTGGCAGTCTGATGGACAAATCTGGGTTTGGCAGATGCCAGGAGCACGCTACCTGCCCCAATGCATAGTGCCACCTGTAAAGTTTGGTGGAGGAGGAATAATGGTCTGGGGCTGTTTTTCATGGTTCGGGATAGGCCCTTAGTTCCAGTGAAGGGAAATCTTAACACTACAGCATACAATGACATTCTAGACGATTCCATACTTCCAACTTTGGCAACAGTTTGGGGAAGGCTGTTTCAGCATAACAATGCCCCCGTGCACAAAGCGAGGGCCATACAGAAATGTTTTGTCGATCGGTGTGGAAAAACTTGACTGGCCTGCACAGAGCCCTGACCTTCACCCCATCAAACACCTATGGGATGAATTGGCACGCCGACTGCGAGCCAGGCCTCATCGCCCAACATCAGTGCCTGGCCTCACTAATGCTCTTGTGGCTGAATGGAAGCATGTCCCCGCAGCAGTGTTTCAACATCTAGCGGAAAGCCTTCCCAGAAGAGTAGAGGCTGTTATAGCAGCAAAGGGGGGACCGAATCCATATTAATGCCCATGATTTTGTAATGAGATGTTTGACAAGCAGGTGTCCACATACTTTTGGTCATGTAGGGTGCTTCTCTATCAATCACATTGAATCATTTTGTCAGCTCGTTTCATCAGTTTGATCTGTACGTTATAGTTCTATCTGCAATGTTCCGTATGTTGCGACCAGGAAAACTGGAAAATACATTTTTTGAGGAACCGAATCGGAACCGGGAATGAAAGTGAACTATACTGTTCCAGAACAGAACCGTTATTTTAAAAGCTTGGGAATAATGTTATTTTACTTTCCGGGAATGTTTTCCCCATCAACAAAGTGCCTATGCAAAGCCCTCACTCTGTCACTCAGAAACTTGTTCCAATATCTGCCTGCCAGCTAAAAATCTTTGCCAGTGCGTGTATAGGCTACCTGCGCTTCCCCCTCCAAAGCATAGGCTACTGTAGCCTACTGACGTTACAAGCGTGGTTCAGAAATTAGGGACAGATTTTTTTATTCGATTTAGAATGGATTAAGTTTTTCAATGTTAGTTAAAGATACTATAGTAATCACGTTTCACATTGGATTTATTAACTACTAAAAGGTAAGACGTGTTTTTATTTAAATTCTGGTGCCTCTGCATCCACAAGCTTGTTAGCTAGCTAGCTGTGGCCCAACGTTAAGTCAACTCTCTGAAGGTCGAAGACATTCAAAGTTCCTTCATAAAAGCCGCTCCTCCCGTAGGTATAATTCTTTGGGCCTAATTCAGATAGTGCATGTCATAAGATGTCATAAGATGCCCAGCGCTTCAAACCAAGCCTCCTTCTCCACCCTTTCTTGCTCCCTCCCAACCCGCAAAATTTGTCACATCTCGCATCCAAATTTGTCTCTCCAATGCATGTGAACAACTATAACTTGCTTGCTCCATAGCAAGCTGCTCTATGCGCACTGATTGGTGAAGTAATTTGATGTCTAGCTAAATGTAAAAAAAAAGGATCAGAAAGGAACGATATAAACATTCACTTTTTGGGGGTTTGAGTCGGTTCAGAACTTCATTTTGCTGGCTGGAAGGGAAAAAAATAATGGTTCTGTTCAGAACGAAACGATTGGAAAATAATTTGGGTTGTAACCCACATTAAATACACCCAAGTATTTCTCCTTCGTTTGTATTTCTGTTCAGTCTGAACTCTGATCACTTTCATGGTTTTTAATTTAGCCCTGAACTCCATGTGGATTGAGCCACATTGTGGATGAAATGGATTTTCTAGGCCCTTTCCCCTTCTACCTACCTGTTTAAGTCCTAGTCTATTTTAAATCTGTCATTGTGTTTATTAATTATTCTGTCCTCGCATTGGAGGCCATGTCAAAAAAAAATATATATATTGTGCCGCGGTCTGTTCGTAGCCGCGTTGGACTTGAGACGGATTTGATCCTGTAGGCTGCAGATCCCTAAAGTGCACAGTCAACTAATTATAATTAACGAGGCTTGCTTCCACACATCAGGATTAGCCCGGTATTAAATTAATCATGTTTTGCGTATTAAACCCCATCTATATCATCAGATATCTTGCAACATCCGATTCGCAACATTTTCAAAGGGGAGGATAGGTAAGCTTTATTAGAGCCCTTTTCTCCTCCATCCTCATGTCAGCTGGTCCAGAACATGACTAATCCACTTAGCTAGGCAGACGCTATTGATGATGCCAGCCTGGCCCAGGGAACAGCTAGAAGCAGCAGCAGCAAGTCAAGCAGCAAACCATCTGGATCGCTCAGGCGATAGAGGAGTCTAAACAGTCCTGACTGCTTGCAGGTGCTAGGAGGGTCAGATCATCAGATCGCTTTGTCACTCTTCACTTCATTGCACACTGAATTTCGTGCTTCGCCTTGTAAGTGTCTCTGCGTGAGTCGCAGATGGATGTTCTACACCTGTGCAGAGAGGTCAAGTGACAGGCGGCTCCTTCAACTTGACTGGTCACATCTCATGGATGCAGAGATAAAAAGAGTAGAAGGGGATGTAGGAATCAATGAAATTTCGATTACTTTGGTTTTTTGATGCTGCTGCTCAAACCGACGCTGCTGCTCAGATGTGGTCGTGTTTTGGTGAGTACAGCTTAGGGCTAGGTTTATGTTTAGGTATCCTTAAAGCCGTGAATTGATGGCTTTCTATGCGACTGAAACTTTGCAGTGATCTGGAAAAGTTGATTTTGCAAATGTACACAGTTTGTGTGAGTTCTACCTGTTCACTTTAGGCTTTTACAATGCACCTGTAAACTAAGACAGAACTTCAGGTGTGCAAAAGTTTGATCTATTCAGGCGTCTTAAAACGCTGTCAACACCTCAACTTTACTACCTGTCCCGCACATGGCCTTGATGCAATTGACCTAGTGATATGGGAGGCTAATACTTTTATTCAAGATGTCACCTTGCCTTCAATAGCCTCGTCTGCCAGGGTCCTAGCTTCTCCTTCTAGAGTTCTCCCAGTAGAGAAGCAGTTGCTCGGTGCCAGATCTGATTGTGCACTGTTGCCAACTCCTATGGTCGTTTGGTGTAACAATGACCATAGGAGTTGGCCAGACCACAAAAACAAGGAGCCAGGATGCAGCCAATGTGAGAACATGGAGTCTAGCTATGTGTAGTGTAACCCAACATTCTCCTCCTCCTTGGTTCAGGTTGCTCTGTACAAGACCATCCCGACACGGCTGCTGTCTCGGGCCTGGGGTCGGCTGAACCAGGTGGAGCTGCCGACCTGGCTGAGGAAGCCAGTCTACAGTCTGTATATCTGGACGTTTGGTGTCAACATGCAGGAGGCTGCTGTGGAAGACCTAATTCAGTACAGGAACCTGGGAGAGTTCTTTAGACGGAAACTCAAACCGGCTATCCGGCCCGTGTGCGACTCACACTGCGTGGTAAGTGTGTGTTTGTACGTGCGTGCATGTTCACACGTATATGTGAACTGTCTGTCTATGTGTGTGAATTTGAACTACTCTTCCTGCTCTGTCTGATCAGAGTTCTCTCTACTGGCTTTTATACACACAGAGGAGTAGATCCCTGGCTAAAGCCATAATGTCTGTGCTTTTCAGATCAGCCCAGCAGATGGGAAGATCCTGCACTTTGGGCGAGTGCGGAACTGTGAGGTGGAGCAAGTCAAAGGAGTCACCTACTCTCTGGAGACCTTCCTGGGACCACACACCTGGGCTGAGGCCATCAACAGTACCATCAAGCCATCAAGTGAATACCTCTACCCTTTCCCCCTCCTGGTCTAATGCCCAATCCCACCCTTAATCCCCCTACCTCCTTTAGACTTGATAATCTCAAAGGATTGGGTGGAAATATTTCACTTATGTTATAGACCTAATAGGCTCACCTTGCCCATTTGTTTTGTCTAGCACAGAGATTAGAGGTCATTTAGGATTGGTTTGTATGACACACCTTGTACACCCTGCCTGCTGACCATAATGGTGGATGTATGTGTGTTTTCCCAGATGAAGAGGACCCCAGCTCGTTTCAGGACCTGCTGGTGACTAAAGAGGAGAATGAGCTGTTCCACTGTGTGGTGTACCTGGCTCCAGGAGACTACCACTGCTTCCACTCCCCCACAGACTGGAGGGTGGCCCACAGAAGACACTTCCCTGGTCAGTACCCTGTTAGGACTGTCCTACTCCTACTATACGCTTCATATATAAACACCAGAATTACTCTGCTACGGTAGGATGATGCTAGGACAATCCCAGGATGTCCTGGACACACACCATAATCATTCTACATACTCAGACTCGCCATGCTGCACCTTGCACCCTCACTCCTATCTGATCTAAAATGGCACAGTCCTAAAATCATATTTGGTGTATAAATATGGTGCTGCTTGCAGTGTTTGTATTATACCTCATGTTTTGTGTCGTGTCTGTATAGCTGTGTATTTACCTCCTGCTCCCTGTCTGTGTCCCTCCCAGGCTCTCTGATGTCAGTGAACCCTGGCGTGGCCCGCTGGATCAAAGAACTGTTCTGCCATAATGAGAGGGTGGTGTTGAGCGGAGAGTGGACACACGGCTTCTTCTCCCTCACCGCTGTAGGGGCCACCAACGTGGGCTCCATCCGTATCTACTTTGACAAGGTTAGTTAGCGCTGCAGCCCACTTAGGGTGAATGTTTACTAGTCTGACCCATAGACATTAAAACCAGTAGATAGTGATAGCGCAGACGTCATCCACGTATTCCACTCACCATTGGGAGATTTCCATAGAAGTATTTGAATTTGAAGCCCGCCAAATTGCTGACTGTCACAAAAAAATTGCTAAGGATCATGGTGAAAGTGGCCATAACTAGCAAAGGATCATGGTCGACGTAGTCGTTGTCATCCTGCCTAAGAGACGCACAAAGAGTGCATGAGGTCGAGAGCCTCCTCGTAGCCTGCCAGCCCGTGAATGGTCTGTGTCAGCACATGGTCCTGTGTGATGACAAATGTAGTAGTCAGAATGGATCACTATTTAACTAAATATCTCAATTTGTAGCGAACTTTTAAATAATTCACTGTGGGGATTGAACTTGATCATAATAAACACATTTTAGAGCCCAAAACAGACTTAAAAAAAAGAATAGTTTGGCTGTTCTGATGATTGTAATTTACATAGGCTTTCTAGGGCAGACCAGGACTTTTGACACCACTAGGTAGCTACGCAGTAGCCAACCAGCAGAGCTCGTGACTTCACACTCCAGACCAGACACTGGGGGCCTGGTCTGAGCCTGTTCTGGTACTGTGCCATAGTATTTACTTAAAGATGAATTATTAGGACATAACACTACATACAGTAGAAATAATGCTGACTTAAGAGAGGTTCTGACCCCTTGTCACTCTGACCCCTATTACACTTCTTCCTGCAGTGTGAGCTTTCACTCCCTCTGCTTCCTGTCCCACTTACCTGTACGTCAGGCCATTTCCCTAAGCTGCCGACACACACACCGGATAGGCCTATTTAATCTCTCCACTCTGTGTTTAAACTGACTGATTTCCCATAGGAGCCATATACTTCCATTGATTAGACCAGAGGCTTAGGATGACGTGGTTGTTTTAATATGTAGGTGAGGGGGTTAACTGTAAGCCAACACCATCACCTGCTGGTTTGGCTGTCATTAAGAAGAGCCTGATCAGGAAGGGGGAAGCGAAGGAAGGGTGAGGAGAGGGGAGACAACAAGGAGGGGGGGATGGGAGACGAGAAAGATGAAATGTGGCACAAGCTGTTCCCAACCAGACCGTCAACAACATAACAGGAGGATATGACTTCATTCAGCAGCTATCATGCTGCTCATCGTCTAATGGGGCTTAGTCCAATTCAACTATTCTCCTCAAATGTTTTGCACATTTTTTACATTTTACATTTTGGTTATTTAGCAGATGCTCTTATTCAGAGCGACTTACAGTAGTGAATGCATACATTTCATACATTTTTTTCTCCGTACTGGTCCCCCGTGGGAATCGAACCCACAACCCTGGCGTTGCAAACACCATGCTCTACCAACTGAGCCACACGGGACCACCACATCACATGATGGGCACTGGATAAATGGGACAGTTATGAGATATCCTTTCAGGGTTGGTTGGAGCAGGGTGCATGCAACATCAGGGCTATGGGTTTGATTCCCCCATGTGTCACGTGTATTTAATATATGCGTGACTATAAGTCTCTATATCAAATCGATTGATATAGATCAAATCCTTTTCACCAGATGCTCAAAACACTTGACATTGTATGTATTGAATCCTTATTATAATATACACTGCTCAAAAAAATAAAGGGAACACTTAAACAACACATCCTTTACTTTACATAGTTGAATGTGCTGACAACAAAATCACACAAAAATAATCAATGGAAATCCCATTTATCAACCCATGGAGGTCTGGATTTGGAGTCACACTCAAAATTAAAGTGGAAAACCACACTACAGGCTGATCCAACTGTGATGTAATGTCCTTAAAACAAGTCAAAATGAGGCTCAGTAGTGTGTGTGGCCCCAGCGTGCCTGTATGACCTCCCTACAACGCCTGGGCATGCTCCTGATGAGGTGGAGGATGGTCTCCTGAGGGATCTCCTGCCAGACCTGGACTAAAGCATCCGCCAACTCCTGGACAGTCTGTGGTGCAACGTGGCGTTGGTGGATGGAGCGAGACATGATGTCCCAGATGTGCTCAATTGGATTCAGGTCTGGGGAACGGGCGGGCCAGTCCATAGCATCAATGCCTTCCTCTTGCAGGAACTGCTGACACACTCCAGCCACATGAGGTCTAGCATTGTCTTGCATTAGGAGGAACCCAGGGCCAACTGCACCAGCATATGGTTTCGCAAGGGGTCTGAGGATCTCATCTCGGTACCTAATGGCAGTCAGGCTACCTCTGGCGAGCACATGGAGGGCTGTGCGGCCCCCCAAATAAATGCCACCCCACACCATGACTGACCCACCGCCAAACCGGTCATGCTGGAGGATGTTGCAGGCAGCAGAACATTCTCCACGGCGTCTCCAGACTCTGTCACGTCTGTCACGTGCTCAGTGTGAACCTGCTTTCATCTGTGAAGAGCACAGGGCGCCAGTGGCGAATTTGCCAATCTTGGTGTTCTCTGGCAAATGCCAAACGTCCTCCACGGTGTTGGGCTGTAAGCACAACCCCCACCTGTGGACGTCGGGCCCTCATACCACCCTCATGGAGTCTGTTTCTGACCGTTTGAGCAGACACATGCACATTTGTGGCCTGCTGGAGGTTATTTTGCAGGGCTCTGGCAGTGCTCCTCCTGCTCCTCCTTGCACAAAGGCGGAGGTCGCGGTCCTGCTGCTGGGTTGTTGCCCTTCTACGGCCTCCTCCACGTCTCCTGATGTACTGGCCTGTCTCCTGGTAGCGCCTCCAAGCTCTAGACACTACGCTGACAGACACAGCAAACCTTCTTGCCACAGCTCGCATTGATGTGACATCCTGGATGAGCTGCACTACCTGAGCCACTTGTGTGGGTTGTAGACTCCGTCTCATGCTACCACTAGAGTGAAAGCACTGCCAGCATTCAAAAGTGACCAAAACATCAGCCAGGAAGCATAGGAACTGAGAAGTGGTCTGTGGTCCCCACCTGCAGAACCGCTCCTTTATTGGGGGTGTCTTGCTAATTGCCTATAATTTCCACCTGTTGTCTATTCCATTTGCACAACAGCATGTGAAATTTATTGTCAATCAGTGTTGCTTCCTAAGTGGACAGTTTGATTTCACAGAAGTGTGATTGACTTGGAGTTACATTGTGTTGTTTAAGTGTTCCCTTTATTTTTTTGAGCAGTATATTTACTAAACTGTATCCTTTCTCTCTCTGTCTCTCTGTGTGTATGTACCCAGGAGCTGCGCACTAACAGCCCACGCTACAGCAAAGGCTCGTACAACGACTTCAGTTACTTGTCCAACAACAACCAGGAGGGCGTGAGCATGAGGAAAGGGGAGCACCTGGGAGAGTTCAACCTGGGCTCCACTATAGTCCTTCTCTTCGAGGCTCCGCACGACTTCAGCTTCAACCTGAAGGCCGGCCAGAAGATCCGCTACGGAGAACCTCTGGGGACTGTGAGCCGAGATGTCCAACCAGAGAGACACTTTCTGGGGGGAAACGGACTAAAATAAACTGATGGACACACTAACATGTGTACAGATTTGAGCGGAGGTGCACAGGCTGACTTAGACACACTCATTCACGTACGGCTGGCATACGACACACTGATGGACTTACAGAAAAACTCAGTCACCACTGTTGCATTACTACTAACGGGGTCTCCCCGTTTCATTGACTAGAGTTTCTATTAACAATTGACTTATTGCCAGTTGGACAGTTGATTACAACTAGTGTACATACCTGACCAGCAAAAGCAAGATAGTTTATAGCAATTAGTTACATTTACATTCCATAAGAATAATGACATAGCTTTAAAAAAATAAATTTGTTGCTATATTATACCCATATTGCCTTTTGTCAGGGGTATCCTCTTCAACTAGGAGTTCCTCCTGAGATTTCAGACACCAGCCTGATTACAGATCTGGCTAGTGCTGTGTAGCCCAACTCATATGACCGTTGGCAATACATCACAAACAGATCTGGGACCAGGCTAGCAAGACACATCTCCACACATACAGATAACCCCTGTCACACACAGCCTCTATCATGTGGACAGGCTTCCCTATACAATGTACAGTATACACACACCTACAGTACATATACCACGAAGAAGGAATGTACCAGAGGCCACACGTCTACCCTCTTCCTTCTCTAATTTCCCTGATACTGAATGCCTTCCTGTTCTCCTTTGGTCTCCCTCTTCTGCCATCCCCAGAGAAGGTGCTTGTGTTGGGGGTGATTATGTGGACTCTTCCCTCCCTGTGATGGAGGTACAGACTGGCACCACTCCTCCCAGTCAGACAAGTCTGGGTCGTATTCATTAGGCACCTGCCAGAAGAAAACAGGCTGAATACCTGGACTTTCCGTTGTAAAATGTTTTGCCTCAGTCTGCCCTAATAAATACAACCCTGTTGTAGTAAGCCCATGATGTACGATCTCTGCCATCCCAGCAATGTGTTGTTAATCATCATTAGAGTGGTAGCTAGTAGCGCTGCCTGCCTGATGTCAATTATCGCTTTTGTTTTACTGTAAGTGATGCCTAACAGGCAGTGCTTGACTTGGGACTGAGCTACCCGGAGGCCTTACCGACACTTCACATGTTTGATGAATTGCGTACCGGCTCCTCTATAAAACAAAGTAGCCTGTCACCGGTCTAGATTCATACACAGAGGCAAAAAAGTTTGATCAAAGTGGAATGAAGGCAGGATCTGCGTTGACTAGCGATGGCCAATGGGCATTCATTTTCTGATTCTGCTTTGTTCAAGTTTATTTGCCACTAGTCTGTGAATCTGTGACTGACAGTAGGATGTCAGTTCAAGATTGTGCCTATTGAAAATGAGCCAGCCTGAATGTGCATAAACCCTCTTTTGGCAAAAGCCCTTCATCAGCTCATGAAAAGGCATGGAAATTTATTTCATGATTTTTGCTAATGTAATTCATGAAAGCACATTTAAAAATTGACATATCAGCCATCATCGGAATGACCCTTCAGTGTGTGTCTCTGTGCTCATTTCTGCTGCAGGTAACTTTAAAAAAAATGGAACAATTGACAAATTGCTGTGCATAGATCTCCCCTGAAGAATGAATATTTGAGCCTTATATATAAACATGTCTAGTGACACCTTGCTTTGAAGTAGCCTACCTTATCCATTTGATCCCTTATTCATTTAATGAGGGAATTATTTGATAAAAACAAAAGTATTTGGTTGTAATGTTGCTATATTTTATATGAAATGTGGCACCATCCACCAGGATAGCTACTGGGTGTGCAGGCTTTTGTTCCAGCCCTGGTCTAACCACATTGTAGTGTTATGGAATGGAATGGAAAATGTGTATGAACTCCTAAAATAATCTCTGTAGCATACCAGTTGTGTATTTCGGTGAACATGATCTAACGGATGGACTTGGAAAAAGACAGCTCCTGCACTACTTTCATTCCAAGTCAAGCACTGCTAACAGGTGTCTACATGGAGGGGGTTCAAACCAGGTGGATCTCTTCTATTGGAGTTCTATTGTAGTGTTACAATTTAGCATGCCAGCATAACTCACTCACATGGCACTTTCATTCCTAAATGACTGCTAAAAGGTGTATGTCACATTGAATACACATTGTTTAACATATGATAATGAGTTGAGATGATTGATGACGTGTGTTAATCTAACCCAATCCATTAATGGACTAAATCCTGACGTATTCCTCTGAATGGAGCCATACCTTTTTATGCTAATATACAGTACAGCCCTCTGACCGTCATTCCAAAAACAAACCGATGACAATGTGCAGCACTGGTGGTAGGATCATTGGAGAGAATGTGCAAACTGGTACTGGCAACTCATACTTTTGTCTTCTACTGTTCAGTTGAATTGGAATAAGTTGTTACTGGAAGTTATCTGCCTATGACAGTGTTAAATAAGTAAAACTTTTGTTAAGACTGTAAAGCTTAAGTTATGCTGATATCAATACTAACTATGTATCATGCACTTACCGTATAATGATTGTGACACCCTTGGCGGAACGTTCAGATACCCAGGGCTGAGCTGTTTTAAAGCTATTTTTTTTCTGTAGTGCTGTTTGTTTTATAGTAGTGCCAAAAATCTATTTTGGGAATTTTAGTTTTTCAATGTATTTTTTATTTGTTTTGCTTTGAACAAATGTGGACATTGGTGCTTTTTGTGTTGCTGCTGCTGGATTAATTATCTGCATAAGGGGGTAGAGACCTCACCTGACTCTGACCCCTCGGTAAAGGAACTCTGAACCTTTAACTTTAGCCTCGGAGGAGTGGGGGTCACAGATGTGACAGACCGGGGAGATGCCGGTGACACAAACTCCCCTTGGCTACATCGTCGTTCCACAAAGTGTTGCATACAGAAACCAAACACTGGGGTCTGGCCTGGCTACTGCCTGTTGCGCACTTGTTTTTATATGTACATTGTAATATACTTGAATCATGTGACTCATTCAACACTGCATAGATTTTAACCTAAATTGTTTGAAAAGCAAGAAAACATGTCTAATAAATTTTTGCGTATTCTTAAAAATGTGTTTTTGTATGTGTGTGTGACGAGAAAGTATGTACTTCACATATTTATAGGATTAGACTTGACCTACAGAGCTAAGCTACTCCATGCTGATAATGTTGGAGGGATTTAATTGGAGCACAAGAAGGAAAAATGTCACAAAGGTCATATTGGGTAATGGGAGCAATCCCCTGCTATGTAAATTAGCTTAAGATAGAAGTTACCCTAAATCACAGATCTAGGATCAGATTCCCCTACCCCCATTCCTAATGTTGATAGTAAGGATGAAGTAATATCTGATACTGGTGAAGCAATTTAAACTAAGCTCTCGCTCCTTATGCTACTTTCTCTCACTGGTGAAATGAGGGTACTGCACCAACCTATGTGGAAAAAGTGCAATGTATGTCTACATGGTTATGAGCTCTAAGAATTTATGTGAGGGCAATTCTGAAAGTGAAAAATGACTCAAATATATGCAGGCTAAGAGCACAAATGCACAAAAAAGGTACCACGCCATAGGTACTGAAGTGAAAAGGGTTGACGAAGAAAACCACTTGAGGAAAACAAAAGGCCATAGAATTATCTTACAAAAGCATGACGTCTGAGCGTATTTTTGTTGTTGTAGTGGGGACAGTAACATTAATCTGTAAAACATATACTTAAAGTCAAAAACAAATGTAGAAATGAATACATGCATTTCTACAGCTTCTAAAATATTTTGTACAATGGTGGGGGAGTGCCAAGATGGAGGCACTGTGCCTCCAAATAGTCATCTAGTGTGTATATATAAATCATTGCTGTTTGCGTGTGTGTGCGTTTGTCTGTGAGCAAGCTCTCGTTCACCTTGATCCGTTTAACAAACATTGGTATGAGGAATTTTTGCTGAGCGCACACACTTGCAAATGTAAAGGTTCTGGGTCAAAGCAGAGGAAATAGCTGCAGGAATGCGTTTCATATGGAACCAGGTTAATGTTTAACACAGGAACTACGCCTAAACACCCATTTAGGCAGCTGTGTCGGCAGTCCTGTTCAGATTGACTGAAATATCATGGTTTAAACTTAGAATGCTCTCTATTTTTATTTTCTATAAACCACTCCCTGCAACTAAAAAAACTCTTAAATACAACAAACGCAGACTAAAAATAACAAACACAAATCTTTGTCATAGGGTTTTTGTTGCTGTCCTTATCATGACCAACCTGTGTGATTAGAGCTTTGAGTGTTTACACTGTCATTTACCAGTTACATTATATTAGGGCTTTTAAGTGAATATTTGCAATGGGTGGTGTTAGCAGCAGGCGACAGATACCGATTGAGATATTGTGAGAGAGAAAGAGAGAGGAGGGGTAGGGGGAGAAAGAGGGACTGTTTCCACAAAGTGTCTCAGAGTAGGAGTGCTGATTTAGCATCAGTTTTGACTTTTAGATCACTATGAATAAGCTTGTATGGACATCCTAGGTCAGCACTCATACTCTGTGACGCTTTGTGGATATGGGCCCTGGTTGCCATGACAAATCCACCTGTGTTTTGAGCAGCTAGAGGAATGATAAACCAGGGCTGAGGCAGCCAGTCATCACCACGCCCTCTTTGGGTTTCAGGTAGCTGCTCTGCTCTCGTAGAGATTGGATCAGGTGACTCCCAGATACACCAACAACACTCCTTCTCACTTGACAGCCTGGCCTCAAAGTATAGATGTAACTTAGCAAACATAAATCTTTGACACTCAAATGAGTATGACATGTTACTCTTGGTATGGTTGCATAAGACAGAAGGTTACTAAAGTAAAAAAATGAAAAAAAGGGAGGTTGGTCAATGGAGGATGGGTGGGCGTATAACGCAAACGTCTAGCAACCCAATTGTTGTGTGTTTGAATCACATCAAGGACAACTTTAGCATGTTAGCTAATTAGCAACTTTGCAACTACTTACTACATTTAGCTACTTTGCAACTATTTAGCATGTTAGCTAACCTTAACCCGTAACCTTAACCCCTAGCATAGCTAACGTTAGCCACAACAAAGTGGAATTCGTAACATGTCATACGAAATGGATGATAGACATCCACAAACTGATACATACCATACGAAAGTAAACTACTAAATGGAGGGAGACCGATTTACGTTTACTATGTTGCGTCTATCCTTGAGTCAAGGTTGCACCTGTGTGTGTGTGTGACCACCCCCACCTCAGTCCTCACTCTGACACACATCGCTACAGGTGTGGCTCCCTTTTCCAATGAAGACACAGTGGGAGTACACTAGGAAAGATCTGCAAGAGACAACCATTCAACCTTTAAGTGCTCACTGGATTATATGAACTGTCAGAAGACCAGGGGACTTTACATGGGATATCATATAACACTTGACTGCTGAGGAATTCCACAAGTTGAAAAGGTAAGCATAAACAATCAGTGCTTGTTATTGGTGAAGTTTTGCGTTTACTGTTGGTGTTAGGTCGTGTTTTTAAAGATGTAGTCATCCATATAAAGGTGTCAACATGAAATATGATCATGAATATTATTTGGAAAGAGAATGGGATCGAATTTTAGCAATATGAGGAGTTTATCGATAAACCCTAAATTGAGAACGATTAGGAATATGCAGGAAAACTATGAAGCAGTCGGGATGAAAATGAAAAAGAGATACATCCAAGTGTCATTTCACTGCATTGTGATAATACTTTTTTCTCTGAATTTCGTGAAGGTCAAACAGAACAGAACCAGAGCTTTTGTAGTTTCAGGATTGTCATTATAACTATACAGTTGTATTAAACTGATGAAATCTGTCTTTTACAGGAGTATTCTTGGAACCAGTTCAAGTCACCAGAGGAAACTAGAACAAACGTTGAGAGCAAAGCTTCAGATCAGAGCCTCAATACCCAGTCTGAGATCCAACACATCAAACCAAAAGCCTGTCAAGAGATTGACAGCCACAGACCCTATCTACCTGTGTTTCGTACTCTCAGCCTTCCATAATCAGTCAGTCATAATGAATTTGTCTCTGGAAAACCCTTATGGAGACGTGACCATCCCTCGGGCCAAGCTACATTCTGGAGAGGACAGCACGATCATCATCAACCCCATCGCTCTGGACAGTACCTACAGCAACCGCAATTACTCCCTTAACCCCTACGGTGCCTTCAAACCCGGGGGGCAGTCGCCATTCCCCTCAGAAGGTACCAACAATGGAGATGGTGGCGCCTCAAACACCCCTTGTTATGACAGCCAGACCTCCTACACAGTGAAGGAGGACACGGAAGAGGAGTTTGGACGCTGTCGGACCTGCTGCTTTCGCTGCCGACGGAAGTAAACCGGCAACATAGGCCCAGATCAGGAAATAGTCCTACAACTCCGCAGCCACATAGGATTCTGGGTATATAAACTAAGACAATCAAGGGACACTGTCTGAAGACACTGTCCAATCTAGTGTTACCAGCTGGTTTAAAAGCCAAAAGCCATTACTGGCTAAACATGTATAGTTTTTGAAGGATTCATCAGTGGTATCATTTAAATTGTATGCAATTCTGAAATGGATTCTTCTTGAATGCAAAATGCCCTCACAGCCAGCATGGCAGAATCTGCCTTTGAAACAGAATCTGCCTGTGAAAACATAATCGTTTCACTTATGACTTTGTATGCTTGCTTTTTTTCTTCTTGTCGAACACTTGACAGACTATATTTAGCTATGGAAATATTTTTTGCTATATTTATACCCTAATGCCTTTGTGCCTGATTTTGTTTTTTGTCTGTCAGTGTTTGAATGATGTGAAAAGGCCACCCTTGAGTGAATGGTTCACCCGTTTTCAGGGAGTGTTAGAGAGTAAGACAAGTGCTACAGTAGACAGATGTCAAGGAATTAGAATGTGAATAGCCCTTTACTTCCTCTCTTAAACTGACCCATCACAAAAGATGACATTCTTGGCCTTTGGCTTGGCACTGACAGACCTGGCCGAACAAGTGAAGTGGAACTAAAGGAGGGGCAGCTAGCTTAGAGGCTGGTTCAGTTTTCATGGGCCTTACTGATCAGTCCAGTTTCCCCACCGCCACCCATTCCACACCATTACACACCACCACATCCTGCTTATCCATCTGCTGGGCTGGTCCCTCTGCTGCTGAGGGTTTACAATGCTTCCTTTGTGCAACTAGGTCCCAGGAAAGCAGGCCACAGGTCCTGCAGCCCAGCCCCAACCCCAGTCATTCTTCTCTGTGTATGTGGTAGACAGCATCTTACTGTCCCTCCTGGACAAAAAGAGTTAAAACAAGAGGCCTGATTCGTCTGACTGGATGAGAATTGAAATGTGATCACACTCATGCTGTCTTATTTGTTTGAGTTACACAAAACCATCCATAGTTTAGCCTTGTGAAACCATTACTAAAATTATACTGTGCATCGTTAGCTTATAGAAATGATCTTTCATTTTTAGCAAGCTACTACAGCATATCAGGGTCACCTCATCATGAACTGGTTCCATGTGTAAAAGCCTCTCTTAGTTTTTTTTTTTACCTTTATTTAACTAGGCAGGTCAGTTAAGAACAAATTCTTATTTTCAATGACGGCCTAGGAACAGTGGGTTAACTGCCTTGTTCAGGGGCAGAACGACAGATTTTTACCTTGTCAGCTCGGGGATTCGATCTTGCAACCTTTTGGTTACTAGTCCAACGCTGTAACTACTAGACCCTAAGCCCCCAACAGAATTACATGGCAAGACATGCATGAGTATGAATTGCTACTTTCTCTCCAGTCAGCAGTGGACTACAACTACTCAGGTGACTAGGGCCCAAAGTTAAAGATCCAGTTACAAATTCATAATATATTCTACGAATCAGAATTCAAAACATATAATTTTTTTGTATTCTTATTTTTTTGCAAGTCGTAACATATCACACAAAATGAATGACGTAGTACATAATTGTGTAAAAAAAATTGGGGCCCCGTTTTGGCTCGTGAGCACTACTTTTAAAACTACTGGCTGAAATTATTCAAAACCTCTGGAGCAACACTTTAAAGGCCACTGTCAAACAGCAAGGAATAATAACAAAGATCTACACTGCGAATGATAGACTGTTGTAATAAGAAAGAAGAAGAATGGATGAATTATATTGAATTGATTTTGAGTTGTGTGGCTGTGTTGTTAACTGTGTGTTAACTGCATTGAATAATTATTATTGTTAGAGTTTTACAAGATAATGTGACTTAACCAAGAAAAACTGCAGGACCCAGAGATTTTCCTGGCCAGGTTACCTCTTAGGTGAGGAAAAACTCTTAGGTAATTATTGTTCAGTCCAAATACTGTATGGGCCTTTTTCATGATGGTGTGTACTGCAATGTCTTACAGGGTTACTCCTGCAATCTTCTTTCCACCCATGAGTAGTTTGTGGTGTAACAGTCACACAACAGTGACGACAGAACTGGTTAAGGTTGAACCTGCTGTATTTCTCAGAGTGGGAGTAGTGCTACACTTCCTAGAAATCAGCTAGTGTTCAATTCAGTCAAACATGTATTGTGGTATTTATTCAGTAGCTCATTTTCCCAGTCAAATAAAATATTGGTTACTGTAAAAATCTGGATCTACTACAAGATACAAGACTCCCTTCACAGGTAAATGCTTAATGTTTTCCAAATAATAATTGTGCAGGTAGACATAAATAAAGACAGTGGGTAAACACTAAATTCCAGCCTTAAGCTCCTCTTGCTCTCACCAGCCACCTTATCAGACCGGTTTGGAAGGAAGAAAGACAAGGACATGAGACTAAGCTCTGGGGAATATTTGAGTCAGGAACCAAACATGGTGTCTTGTTTTCCCAACTGACAAAAATGTGTGACCTAGTCAAAATTGGGTGAAAACTATTGATTTCAGATGAAGTTTCAGATGGAGTTTCAGATGGAGTTTCAGATGCAAGTCCTGAATAAGAACTTCATCACAGGGTCAAATTGAATCTAGCACTTCTACAGTCAATTATTCACATTATTGGTGATTATAATTATGATCATTATGATCATTATTTCATACTTATGAGGATACTGATATACACATGACTTGTTCAACTTATAAAGATATTACCCTACTTTCAACCACACTTACAGTAACTCAACCTGGTCTCAGAGCATGTCTTATTATTGTGTATGTAATTCTGAGACACTCCATTTAGTATGTCACATTTTGTATGGTATGTATTCATTTTTGGATGTCTATCACCCATTTCGTTTGATGTGTTACGGATTACAATTCATATTATATGTTACAAATTTGAAAAACATACAATATGTTAGGAATTTGCGAAACCTATTATACACTGCTCAAAAAAATAAAGGGAACACTTAAACAACACAATGTAACTCCAAGTCAATCACACTTCTGTGAAATCAAACTGTCCACTTAGGAAGCAACACTGATTGACAATAAATTTCACATGCTGTTGTGCAAATGGAATAGACAACAGGTGGAAATTATAGGCAATTAGCAAGACACCCCCAATAAAGGAGTGGTTCTGCAGGTGGGGACCACAGACCACTTCTCAGTTCCTATGCTTCCTGGCTGATGTTTTGGTCACTTTTGAATGCTGGCGGTGCTTTCACTCTAGTGGTAGCATGAGACGGAGTCTACAACCCACACAAGTGGCTCAGGTAGTGCAGCTCATCCAGGATGTCACATCAATGCGAGCTGTGGCAAGAAGGTTTGCTGTGTCTGTCAGCGTAGTGTCCAGAGCATGGAGGCGCTACCAGGAGACAGGCCAGTACATCAGGAGATGTGGAGGAGGTCGTAGGAGGGCAACAACCCAGCAGCAGGACCGCTACCTCCACCTTTGTGCAAGGAGGAGCTGGAGGAGCACTGCCAGAGCCCTGCAAAATGACCTCCAGCAGGCCACAAATGTGCATGTGTCTGCTCAAACGGTCAGAAACAGACTCCATGAGGGTGGTATGAGGGCCCGACGTCCACAGGTGGGGGTTGTGCTTACAGCCCAACACCGTGCAGGGCGTTTGGCATTTGCCAGAGAACACCAAGATTGGCAAATTCGCCACTGGCGCCCTGTGCTCTTCACAGATGAAAGCAGGTTCACACTGAGCACATGTGACAGACGTGACAGAGTCTGGAGACGCCGTGGAGAACATTCTGCTGCCTGCAACATCCTCCAGCATGACCGGTTTGGCGGTGGATCAGTCATGGTGTGGGGTGGCATTTCTTTGGGAGGCCGCACAGCCCTCCATGTGCTCGCCAGAGGTAGCCTGACTGCCATTAGGTACCGAGATGAGATCCTCAGACCCCTTGTGAGAACATATGCTGGTGCGGTTGGCCCTGGGTTCCTCCTAATGCAAGACAATGCTAGACCTCATGTGGCTGGAGTGTGTCAGCAGTTCCTGCAAGAGGAAGGCATTGATGCTATGGACTGGCCCGCCCGTTCCCCAGACCTGAATCCAATTGACCACATCTGGGACATCATGTCTCGCTCCATCCACCAACGCCACGTTGCACCACAGACTGTCCAGGAGTTGGCGGATGCTTTAGTCCAGGTCTGGGAGGAGATCCCTCAGGACACCATCCGCCACCTCATCAGGAGCATGCCCAGGCATTGTAGGGAGGTCATACAGGCACGTGGAGGCCACACACACTACTGAGCCTCATTTTGACTTGTTTTAAGGACATTACATCAAAGTTGGATCAGCCTGTAGTGTAGTTTTCCACTTTAATTTTGAGTGTGACTCCAAATCCAGACCTTCATGGGTTGATAAATTGGATTTCCATTGATTATTTTTGTGTGATTTTGTTGTCAGCACATTCAACTATGTAAAGAAAAAAGTATTTAATAACATTATTTCTTTCATTCAGATCTAGGATGTGTTGTTTAAGTGTTCCCTTTATTTTTTTGAGCAGTATATTTTACGAATTCTAGCTAGGTGACCAACGTTAGCTAGCTGGCTATGTTTTTTTTAAAGGGTTAAGGTTAGGGGAAGGGTTAGCTGAAAGGGTTAAGGTTAGGGTTAGGGGAAGGGTTAGCTAACATGCTAAGTAGTTGCAAAATAGCTAAAAAGTAGTAAGTAGTTGAAAAGTTGCTAATTAACTAAAATGCTAAGGTTATCCGTGATGAGATTCAAACTCGCAACCTTTGGGTTGCTAGACGTTTGCATTATACGCCCACCCATCCACCCCGTTCGAGTTATACGCCCACCCATCCACCCCGTTCGAGTTATACGCCCACCCATCCACCCCGTTCGAGTTATACGCCCACCCATCCACCCCGTTCGAGTTATACGCCCACCCATCCACCCCGTTCGAGTTATACGCCCACCCATCCACCCCGTTCGAGTTATACGCCCACCCATGCACCCCGTTCGAGTTATACGCCCACCCATCCACCCAGTTCGAGTTATACGCCCACCCATCCACCCCGTTCGAGTTATACGCCCACCCATCCCCCCCGTTCGAGTTATACGCCCACCCATCCCCCCCGTTCGAGTTATACGCCCACCCATCCACCCCGTTCAAGTTATACACCCACCCATCCACCCCGAGCAACCACCCAACATTTGCATTATATGCCCACCCATCAACCCCTACCAACCACCCTACACCAAATGTAACATATCATACTAGTGTGCCAAATTTACATTTACTATGTTACGTCTAGTCTATGAGACCAGGCTGAGTAACTATATCACTTGTTTACAATATACCATTATACTACTGTGTCTGTGGGTTTAAAGGAATGTATTCAAGTCACTTTACAGATTTCTGTCCTTATTGGTCCTCAATAAGAATGAGCTGTCAGAGTACAGTTTTGAGTGTATTGCTCAGTGTCACTGGTGTCATAGAACAATTCATGCACCTGTTCCAGCTCACACATTCCATTAGAGGTTGTGATTCTTGAGGCATACGTAAGTGTTCTATGACACTGCTGGAAGGGAACTGGTGTGACAGGCAGGCAGGCCTTACAAGGTACTGACTGGAATAACTGGCACTCCCAGCCTCAGGTGCTCTCTGCCCATAGGATCTTAATTTGATCACCCTGTTGCAGGAGATTATTTATTTTTTTAAGTTGTAGTGTATTTGAAGTTTAAAAAGGCTTCTGAAGTCTGTAATTTACACTTTGAATTTTCCCTTGTGAAAAATGTACATTAATTATAATCCAAACAATTATTTTCCTGCTGTATTTAACTGGCTCAAATTAAGATCATACATCTGTAGGCCCCCACCCCTCGGTCAACAGTAGAAAGGTTATTTCTTGGGAGAGAGAGAGAGAGAGAGAGAGAGAGAGAGAGAGAGAGAGAGAGAGAGAGAGAGAGAGAGAGAGAGATACTGAGAAGAAACAGGAGAAGGCAAGTGTATTTGTTTTACTTCCTGTGGATAGTTGACAGTGTAAATAGAGTTAGGTCATAGCTAAAAATAATCACAAAAATATCATGCAATGTACTTCTCGTGACATGCAAAACCTCATACATTAAAGATCTCAACATTTCACAGAAATTTAAGTACAATACAACACAATACAACATTATTGTTAGGGAAATTGGTTTTGCTTGTGCACATACAACCCAGAAAGATAACATTTACCAACATTTAGTGGAGAAGTATGGAAGATAAGTCCATCAGTGTAACTACAGCCTCTAGAATATGTTATGAATTTCTGTGATGCCAAAGCCAGTAGGCAGGGCCTTGATTGTACTGTCAAATTATGTGGCGGGAGTAGGAATCAAGATGACGTCAGGTTTGACATTTGAATACAAAACAACATAGGTCACCATGATCATCATTGATGAGAGTTGCCTAGCTCAATCTCTCTCTGCATCTCAAATCACACCGTAATCCCCATAAAGTGCACTACTCAATAAAGGGCTACTCAGGGGACTCTGCTGGTCAAGCAGCGCACCATATGGAAAATGGGGTCTCATTTGAAATTTGGCCACTGTCATCAAGGGGGATATGTAAAAGTTATCCACTGGTCTTGAGTCAGATATTGACACCTTCCTGATGGAATGATGATTGGGGGGGGGAGGTTCATCTCATCCTAGATCAGTGGTTGGTTGCGGACAACTTCTCTCGGGCCACATCCAACCTTACCCGTCACTGTCTCCTGTAATGCACAACTGAGTGGATGAACAGCATTCCTGAATGAGCCTCACAAACTTTATTACGAAAGAACTGATCACAGGTACTTCCAGTGCAGAATATTTGCAAGTTTCATGAGTGAGCAGTATTTCAGTTTCAGTGTATTTCAGTAGCTGATGAATGGCAGATTGAAACTCGTGTAAATACCAAAATACCAAGTATTGCTTAAACAGGCTTTACATGTTTACTGCAGGGACGCAACTTTTAGAAGTGGGGGGGGGCATAATTACTTGTATTTTTTTATCCAGTAGGATAAACACTCCAAACAGCTACCCGATCACTCGGAGGCGTCCGCATGGTCCTAAAGCACACTGTTGCTTTGTTTTTTTATCACATTGCAATGATAAAACTGTGGGGGTCAAAAATGCAATTTCAGAATGCGGGGAAGACATGTACCCCCCCATCCCCAGTGAAAGATGCTCCCCTGGTTTACTGTATACATTATTAACAATATTGGTTTGTCTGTAAAACATTTTTTTACCTGCACCTGTATGTGGACGATACTGTTGTTTATTCCATTGCCCCCACTGTTGATCAGGCTCTGTCTGAACTACAGTTTGCTTTCATTGTTTTACAGAAACCTTTTACTTTAAATTAGCATTGAATGTGGACACACAAAAATTATTCTAATGATTTAAACATAGGGACCTTGGATGGTGCCCAAATTGATTGTGTCCCTGCTTACAAATATCTGGGCATTTGGATAGACGATAAGCTCTTTTAAAAAGCATATTGATGAGTTAACTAAGAAGTTGAGAATAACTAAATAGCAGAATGCAGATCATTCAGTCAATGTTACCTTCTGTCCTAGACTATGGCGAGATCATCTACATCAGGTAATCCCAAACTGGGGTTCCTGACTGGGGTACCCCCATGGGTACTAAACAGGGGTTCCTGACTGGGGTACCCCCAGGGGTACTAAACTGGGGTTCCTGACTGGGGTACCCCCAGGGGTACTAAACAGGGGTTCCTGACTGGGGTACCCCTAGGGGTACCAAACTGGGGTTCCTGACTGGGGTACCCCCAGGGGTACGCGTAATGCTGTTGGGGGTACACCAAGTAAAAATGTGATTCACATTTTAAAAATATATATATTTTATTTTTTATTTTTTTTCTCCACATTTTCAAACAGTCCATTTATATTTTCCAACAGGGCTATACATTTGGGTGAGGTTTTTTCTCGCCTGAGTAGCCTTGTTTCACTGTCAAAAATAAAATTAAACCATCTACTATTCAGCGAAATAACAACATAATGTCAAATACAGGTAGCCTAGTCAAATAATTAACATCCAATCACATTAACCGTTACTCTCTCGCAGGAATTCCACTAACGGTCCGTATGTAGCCAAACTTAGCTGCTGCTCATGTTGGTATCTGTACAGATGGCACAAAAGCCATGACAGGGAGACATAGTGGAGTGGGCTGCGCTCAGAGTATCCTGTCTTGGCAAATCGAGCTGCTAAGACTCTGATGCCCTTTCAAGCACATACCTATGTAAGAGTGGATTCTCGGCCCTCACTGGCATGAAAACTAAATAAAGGCGCAGACTGTGTGTGGAAAATGATTTAAGACTGAGAATCTCTCCAGTACAACCCAACATTGCAGAGTTATGTGGTTTTATATGTAAGATGGTTAAATAAAGAGCAAAATTATTGATTATTATTATATTATTATTTGTGCCCTGGTCCTATAAGAGCTCTTTGTCTCTTCCCACGAGCCGGGTTGTGACAAAAACTAACACTCATTCCTATGTTTAATAAATGTATAGTGTGTGTGTGGCAGGCTTACAATGATGGCAAAACACGACACTTGAGAGTGCGCTGACCCTGGTGCTAGAGGGGGTATGCAGCTGGAGGTTGAATGTTTGAAGGGGTACGGGACTACAAAAAGTTTGGGAACCACTGATCTACATGAATGCAGCAGCCACTTCATTAAGCCGTTAGATGCAGTTTACCATATTGCACTTTATTTTATCTCGGGACAGGTTGGCACTCATCACTGCTTGCTCTATCAGAAAGTAGGATGGCCCTCTTAGACCTGACATAGGTCAAAACACTGCATTTTATTAATTTATGAAGCCCTTTTGCAAAAACTTTACTTACCCATAGAAGTACGATTTATCAAACCCGATCACAGGGATGGCTAACTCTGGAAACAGTCTTTTACTGTTACAGACTTAGGAAAAACAGCTTTTAGTTTCTTTGCACCCCATGTATGGAACATGTATCTTCAGAGTTCCCTACAAATGGATGCATTGGTGCCTTTCGGGCAGTTCAGTGTTGATTGAGGACCTCTGTTGAGGAATGTGATTGTGTTTTATTTTATGTTTTTCTATTGTCTTTGTATTTTCATTTTCTGGTGTATTTTCTATGTGTAATTTGTTGTGTAATGGTAAGATACAGGGCTCCCTTGCAAAATAGACCTTGGTCTCAATGAAACCTTGAAAATAAAGGTTAAATAAATAAATAAACATGAGCACACAAAGGACAAAAGGTGAGTGATGATCCCCTACTTGGGACAGCAGCCTATTTTTGTTCATGTAAAACATGATCATATATGAAACAGACCTGTTCTTGTGTTGTGTGTCAAATAGTCCCTATACTGAGAGACATACTAACATTGGGTCAGTAAATAAACAAAGGGTAAAATGTTCCACTGTCTCATTTGTTAATCATTGACCCATACAGACCAACGTTAACAGTGCTATTACTTTGTATGACACTATAGTGGTAGGCTTGATTACCAACAACGACGAGACGGCCTACAGGGAGGAGGTGAGGCCCCTCGGAGTGTGGTGTCAGGAAAATAACCTCACACTCAATGTCAACAAAATAAAGGAGATGATCGTGGACTTCAGGAAACAGCAGAGGGAGCACCCACCTAGCCACATCGACGGGACAGTAGTGGAGAAGGTGGAAAGTTAAGTTCCTCAGCGTACACATCACGGACATCACATCATGGTCCTCCCATACAGGCAGCGTGGTGAAGAAGGCGCAACAGGGCCTCTTCAACCTCAGGAGGCTGAAGAAATTTGTCTTGTCACCAAAAACACTCAAACTTTTACAGATGCACAATCGAGAGCATCCTGTCGGGCTGTATCACCGCCTGGTACGGCAACTGCTCCGCCCACAACCGCAAGGCTCTCCAGAGGGTAGTGAGGTCTGCACAACGCATCACCAGGGGCAAACTACCTGCCTCCAGGACACCTACACCACCCGATGTCACAGGAAGACCAAAAAGATCATCAAGGACAACAACCACCCGAGCCACTGCCTGTTCACCCTGCTTCCATCCTGAAGGCGAGGTCAGTACAGGTGCATCAGAGCTGGATCCGAGAGACTGAAAAACAGCTTCTATCTCAAGGCCATCAGACTGTTAAACAGCCGTCACTAACATTGAGTGGCTGATGCCAAACATACTGACTCAAATCTCTAGCCACTTTAATAATAAAAAATTGGATGTAATAAATGTATCACTAGTCACTTTAAACAATGCCACTTTATATAATGTTTACATACCCTACATTACTCATCTCATATGTGTATACTGTACTCTATACCATCTACTGCATCTTGTCTATGCCGTTCGGCCATCGCTCATCCATATATTTATATGTACATATTCTTATTCATTCCTTTACACTTGTGTGTATAAGATAGTTGCTGTGAAATTGTTCGATTACTTGTTAGATATTACTGCATGGTCGGAACTAGAATCACAAGCATTTCGCTACACTCGCATTAACATCTGCTAACCATGTATGTGACCAATAAAATTTGATTTTATGTATTTTTTTTGTATGATTAAACTGAGAGGCCTTAGTCAAAATATCTATGGAAATCAAGTTGAATGTATTTCCATCACATAGGAGACATTGATTATATAATGTTATTTCAAGGAATGTTCCACTACCAAAAAATAAAAACAACTTTTTAAAGGGCTAAATCCGGTTTGCAGAAGAGCCACACTATAGCACTATTGAAATTTAAAGATCATTTCCGATTGAGCCAACAAATGCAGCGTTTACTGTGAATGCAGTCTCCGCGAACATTGGAACATAACCCTTTAAATTTAAATCGCTGTATAGTATGGATCTTCTGCAGTATGGATTTCATCTTAACCTACTACAATAACCTAACCACAATATACTCTCTAGAATAACATGGTGAGAACTAAAGCTAAATATGCTACTAAGCATGTACAGAAGTTCAGAGACACAGGGAAATTTCTATTTGCAGAAGATTAAGATAAGCATCAGCTGTTTTCTTCCTTTACTCATAGACCTGTTTTACGGCGCAAGGGAGGAAGCAACTCGATAACAAACAATAACTTTTGAAAAACATATGTTGCAATGGTCAGTCTTTGAGTAAATGTTTCATTCTGTGGCCGTCCTCCTCCCCCTAGGAGTCGGCCGCCTACACTCATCCTGAACATGCTGTGGCTGGCTGCATTTATATACAGTGGGGGAAAAAAGTATTTGATCCCCTGCTAATTTTGTATGTTTGCCCACTGATAAAGAAAGGATCGGTCTATAATTTTAATGGTAGGTTTATTTGAACAGTGAGAGACAGAATAACAACAAAAATATCCAGAAAACGCATGTCAAAAATTTTATAAATTGATTTGCATTTTAATGAGGGAAATAAGTATTTGACCCTCTCTCAATCAGAAAGATTTCTGGCTCCCAGGTGTCTTTTATACAGGTAACGAGCTGAGATTAGGAGCACACTCTTAAACGGAGTGCTCCTAACCGCAGCTTGTTACCTGTAAAAAAGACACCTGTCCACAGAAGCAATCAATCAGATTCCAAACTCTCCACCATGGCCAAGACCAAAGAGCTCTCCAAGGATGTCAGGGACAAGATTGTAGACCTACACAAGGCTGGAATGGGCTACAAGACCATCGCCAAGCAGCTTGATGAGAAGGTGACAACATTTGGTGCGATTATTCGCAAATGGAAGAAACAAAAGAACTGTCAATATCCCTCAGCCTGGGGCTCCATGCAAGATCTCACCTCGTGGGGTTGCAATGATCATGAGAATGGTGAGGAATCAGCCCAGAACTACACGGGAGGATCTTGTCAATGATCTCAAGGCAGCTGGGACCATAGTCACCAAGAAAACTATTGGTAACACACTACGCCGTGAAGGACTGAAATCCTGCAGCGCCCTCAAGGTCCCCCTGCTCAAGAATACATATACATGCCCATCTGAAGTTTGCCAATGAACATCTGAATGATTCAGAGGACAACTGGTGAAAGTGTTGTGGTCTGATGAGACCAAAAGGGAGCTATTTGGCATCAACTCAACTCGCCGTGTTTGGAGGAGGAGGAATGCTGCCTATGACCCCAAGAACACCATCTCCACCGTCAAACATGGAGGTGGAAACATTATGCTTTGGGGGTGTTTTTCTGCTAAGGGGACAGGACAACTTCACCGCATCAAAGGGACGATGGACGGGGCCATGTACCGTCAAATCTTGGGTGAGAACATCCTTCTCTCAGCCAGGGCATTGAAAATGGGTCGTGGATGGGTATTCCAGCATGACAATGACCCAAAACACATGGCCAAGGCAACAAGGGAGTGGCTCAAGAAGAAGCACATTAAGGTCCTGGAGTGGCCTAGCCAGTCTCCAGACCTTAATCCCATAGAAAATCTGTAGAGGGAGCTGAAGGTTCGAGTTGCCAAACGTCAGCCTCGAAACCTTAATGACTTGGAGAAGATCTGCAAAGAGGAGTGGGACAAAATCCCTCCTGAGATGTGTGCAAACCTGGTGGCCAACTACAAGAAACATCTGACCTCTGTAATTGCCAACAAGGGTTTTGCCACCAAGTACTAAGTCATGTTTTGCAGAGGGGTCATATACTTATTTCCCTCATTAAAATGCAAATAATTTCATAACATTTTTGCCATGCGTTTTTCTGGATTTTTTTGTTGTTATTCTGTCTCTCACTGTTCAAATAAACCTAAAATTAAAATTATAGACTGATCATTTCTTTGTAAGTGGGCAAAATCAAATACTTTTTTCCCCCACTGTATATATCTGTCTGTCTGATCTC
Source organism: Salmo trutta (assembly GCF_901001165.1). Lineage (NCBI taxonomy): Eukaryota > Metazoa > Chordata > Actinopteri > Salmoniformes > Salmonidae > Salmo > Salmo trutta. The sequence goes on from NC_042979.1 coordinate 27,935,809, forward strand.
TGCTACCATCTAGTGTATCTCAACACCAATGTATAAGGAAAACAAACACTGGATCCTTGTTCTAGTCCCTAACAACTTGGTGTTTTCAGATCTCTAGGAACTGGATAGATATGTTCCATTATGTCCATTACCAATCACCATATTGCTTACACTTATCAAGTCTCTTCAGATCTGAAAGCTGTGTCCTGGGAGAAGAGGCTAATATGGGCTCGGGGTCATTTTCAGACTGGACAAGGCAATGTCACATTGGGAAGGTTACAAGGATACCTACAGTATGTTGTGTATGGGCCCTGTGTGACTGGGTCTTCTGGACTTCAGGCCTTACTCCGATGAGTGCTGGATGCTAGTGAATGGAGAGTGTAGGGTTTCTGCTTGTCTATTGTTGCCAGTGTAAGCTGATCTGCTACCTGCTCCCTCCATACAGGAATGCGAGCCTGGGTCGCCTGTGTGTGTGTTATCATGCGCATGTTTGCGTGCACGTGTGTTTGTGCACACCTGTGCATATGTGTGTTTGATTGTGTACATGGTAGGGCAGAGAGGCAGAGGGCCCATCCCATCGGCCCAATAGATGAGGATAATAAGCTCTCTCTACCCCTGAGAACCCCACTGCTCTCTGTGGCCTCTTTAATATGTAACACGCTCCACTGACAGGCCTATGAGTGTGAGTTCACAGGGACGGGCAGCCTGAAATATTAAACGGCCTGAGGAGCCGCTGCAGGCTTAAATTGTTTGCCCTTCATTAGAGCAGCTTCTGTGGAAGAGTAGAGCAGAACAACAGGGGAGATAAAGGGAGGAAGACCTACCCTCCAGTGGATTGTACTAGGGACAACAGGAACTAGGCTATGCAATAAGGTCATCTCTCTACTATCTGACCCTATACTGTAGATTTAGTTTGTCAGTAAAGGAGTACAACACTGGACTGGTCCTGGGACGGAGGTTGCTTTGAAACAGAAGTCATGGCAGGTCTCCAAGGAACTACCAAGGACCTTTAGGAGGACAAACCAGAAGGTACACCATGTTTTTTTCCCCAGTTCTGTTAGGCAATGTTTTAGTTAAGGACAGTCAACAGGTACTAACGAACAGATGTTCTCAAACCTCTCCTCGGGGACCCCCAGACGTTTCACAATTTTGTTGTAGCCCTGAACTAATTCACCTGGTTTGGTAGCTGTGGAATAGTTCAAATACATTTAACGGCAAGGTTTGAGAACACCTGGTATAGAAGATCTGAGACTGACATTCGGTTTTAGTCATTTAGCAGACACTCTTATCCAGTAAATAGATATTGGTCTCTGCTTACAATCAACCTGTTGTCTTATACCGTCACATAACTGACTAACCGGACAGAGAATGCTGTAACAGAAGTCCACAGCTGACATCAATCATGGGTCTCAATCCTTTTTCTTGAGTCTAAATCCCTTATTAATTCCATTCCTCACCATTTGTATTAATTAACTGTTCGTTTTCTCCAATCATTTGGTTTCAGGTGTGTTTGATTATTTGAACTATTAAGCATTGGGCTGCAATGTATTGCACGTAACAGGTGCTATAAATATTTTATCAGTTGTAGAAGTAGTTGTAGTCGTAATGTCACATGGTCACCAGCAATATGCGCCATTCATAATCTAGTTTCCTGTACAGGATGGAGGAGGAAGCCCCAGTACCTGATGCCCAAGACTTTCATGCCCCAGAAGAGGCCCCTGACATAGAGGCCCCAGAAGATCCCCCTGTAGAGGGTGGTGTGTCGGCCGGAGGAGTTCCACCATCCAGAGACAGCCGTAAACTGGACTGCATCATCTGCTTCTGTGCCTTCAACCTGGCTGAGAGGCTGCCACGCAAGCTCTACTGCGGCCATACCTTCTGCCAGGCCTGCCTGAGACGCCTTGACACCATCCTCAATGAGCAGGTGGGTCTGACTGTCACGACAGCAGTCCTACAGAGGCAGCATCTCTGGTCAATTAGGGACCATAAAAAGTAAAAGATCTTTGGACCACTTTCAGAATAGCTCAAACAGACTGGGCCTTGTCAAGCTATAGCTAGCTCACTTGTTCCTTTGATTTAGTGAAAGAGATTTGATAAAGGGGAGAACTGATTTGTTAGGGTCAGCCAATATGCATAATCTCAAATTAACTTGACCAATCCTAAAGAGCAACAGATTCCTTTCCAGATACTTTTCGAAGAGGAATGCTGTATTGAGAGCTCATTATTAGCTACAGCAGTCATAACCATTAGTCTACCTAAATATCTATAATGGATTGACAAACCAACGTGTCCCAATCAACCCTGCTCCCTCTCCTACTCCCCAGCAGATGTGGATCCCCTGTCCACAATGCCGGCAGAACACCCCGCTACCTCGCGGGGGAGCTACAGCCCTGGACCTGGACTTAGCAGCCTTCCTGGGGGTCAAGGCTGACATGGACAGCCAGAGGTCCAGCACCCAGCAGGGAGGAAGAGAACTAGGCAACCAGCTGGAGCAAAAGCCCTCCTTTGGGAAGCAGCCCATCATAGAGCAGCCTCAGGCCACCTGGAACCATGGAGGACTGGCTGAGCCTCGCTTCCACCGGAGTCCTTGCTGCAGGCGCTTCTTCTGCTGCTGGTGGTGCTGCTAGGACGCCCAGTTATGTATGAATGACAAGAGTTTTTAAAGCATCTGGGCAGCAGTTTTCCCAGTACAGTGCCTGCTGTAACTGATTATAGGGATGCCTAGGCTTCCAAGGCTACACAATGGAAAATATAGGTTAGAACTAGGGCCTGACTGCGTGATCTGACCAAGGAAAAATGTACTACTGAAAAAAAAAAAAAAAAAAAACACTACTGGGGAGAACAGTGTTCACGAGACTGACAAAGTTGTGTGGGGGACAAATGTTTTATCCCCACATCGTGGGAGAAAGAACATTTCAGCACTCAAAATGGGACACTGGATAAAGACCTTAGTGACCTCACCTACAAATGAGGCTCCTCTACTGCCTCCTTTCAACTATGCAGTTGGACATATAGGCTATTGGTACCTTGATTGTTGAAAGTCTATTTTATACACACTTCATTGAGTTATAGTATAATTTATCACTGTGAGCATGTACAGGTAACTGCCAAAATAAAGGAAACAAACATTAAATGTCTTAATAGGGCGTTTGACCACCATGAGCCAGAACAGCTTCAATGCACTTTGGCATAGATTTTACCAGTGTATGGAACTCCATTGGAGGAGACACCATTCTTCCACGAGAAATTCCATCATTTGGTGTTTTGTTTATGGTGATGGAAAACACCGTCTCAGGTGCCGCTCTAGAATCTCCCATAAGTGTTCAGTTGGGTTGAGATGTGGTGACTGATTCTCACCAAACCATTCAGTGACCACTCGTGCCCTGTGGATGGGGCATTGTCATCCTATAGTAAGCCATAGTAGCTCAAATATATGCCTGTCCAGCATTTTCATGCATGACCCTTAATTCATTTAGAAACCACACCTGTGTGGAAGCACCAGCCGTCAATATACTTCGTATCCCTCATTTAAGTGTTTCCATTATTTTGTATGTAACCATTTTGTCATGTGCAAGTGTAAAAGAATGGAAGAAAATATGGAGTTACTGTTTTTATTAAAAACTAGACAAAGGGCAATTGGATCGACTTCTAACTCCAACTGACTCATGTGTTTACAAATCACCTAAAACATACTATTTAACAAATTATCTGGGAGAAAGGACAGGAGCTATGCCCACAACTTCAAAGTTGTAGACATCAAGAGACTAACGTTGTTGTTCAATAATAATTTAACCATCTACTAAATTAAAATCTGACATGTGTACAATTCAGAATATTTAGGATGTTCAAAGACTCATCCGTCAATCGTGAAAAAGCTAATATTTTGCAGATCTTGGTTTACGATCTTCTATTTGTATGGGATGGCAGTTCGGTATTACCATAGAAATAGAAGGTACCATAGAATGCCATTCTCTTTCTATGGGTGATACTCCCTCCCCTGCCCACTCTGACATCCAGAGTTTGAAGGTGCGGTCGTAGGAGCAGGTGACGATGAGCTGTCCGTCAGAGGACATGTCCACACCCATCACCTTACCCTCGTGGCCCGCCATGGTCTTCACGGGGGACCAGCCTGGGTGGGTCCACACCTTGGCAGTGTTGTCATAGGCCCCGGTCAGAAGGAAGTGACCGTCATTGGCTAAGAGAGGAAGAGGGAAAAATTGTAACCAGTTATAACAGTACATAGCTTGCTGCTAAACCTTTTCCGTGTGACTTTTGAAAATCATTTTGAGATATTAGTTGGCATGAAAATGTTCAAAGGGTTGCCTGTATATGTCATTATAGGGTCAACCAAGTATTTTCAGTTCATATGCTGGATCAATTTAAATGAAGTTAAAGGGACACTTCGGGATTTTGGCAATCAGGCCCTTTATCTACTTCCCCAGAGACAGATGAACTCATGGATACCCTTTTTATGTCCCTGTCCAGTATGAAGGAAGTTAGAGGTAGTTTCATGAGCCAATGCTAACTAGCATTAGCGCAATGACTGGAAGTTTACAGTAATCTCCTAGCATGGACAAAGAAAATTGTATCCACGAGTTAATCTGACTATGGGGAAGTAGATAAAGGGCCTAATTGCCAAAATCCCAAAGTATCCATTTAATGTGAAATTAATAAGTGAAATAGGTAGTCTCTGGGATCTGGAAAAACTCAAGTTGGAATTTGATGGAGGACACTAGGTTCTGATGGGAGGGGATGGTGTAGATGCACTTCCTGTAACGCAGGTCCCACACCTTACAGGTGTTATTTATTTTTATTTCACCTTTATTTAACCAGGTAGGCTAGTTGAGAACAAGTTCTCATTTACAACTGCGACCTGGCCAAGATAAAGCAAAGCAGTGCAACACAAACAGAGTTACACATGGAATAAACAAAACATACAGTCAATAACACAATAGAAAAAAATGTATATATACAGTGTGTGCAAATGAGGTAAGATTAGGGAGGTAAGGCAATAAATAGGCCATAGTGGCGAAATAATTACAATTTAGCAATTAAACACCGGAGTGATAGATGTGCAGAAGCTGAATGTGCAAGTAGAGATACTGGGGTGCAAAGGAGCAAAACAAATACAAAAACAAATATAAAATGTAAAAAATAAGAGTATGGGGATGAGGTAGTTGGATGGGCTATGTACAGGTGTAGTGATCTGTGAGCTGCTCTGACAGCTGGTGCTTAAAGCTAGTGAGGGAGATATGAGTCTCAGGCTTCAGTGATTTTTGCAGTTCGTTCCAGTCATTGGCAGCAGAGAACTGGAAGGAAAGGCAGCCAAAGGAGGAATTGGCTTTGGGGGTGACCAGTGAAATATACCTGCTGGAGCGCGTGCTACGGGTGGGTGCTGCTATGGTGACCAGTGAGCTGAGATAAGGTGGGGCTTTACCTAGCAAAGACTTATAGATGACCTGGAGCCAGTGGGTTTGGCGACGAATATGTAGCGAGGACCAGCCAACGAGAGCATACAGGTCACAATGGTGGGTAGTATATGGGGCTTTGGTGACAAAACAGATGGCACTGTGATAGACTGCATCCAGTTTTCTGAGTAGAGTGTTGGAGGCTATTTTGTAAATTACATCGCCAAAGTCAAAGATCGGTAGGATAGTCAGTTTTACGAGGGTAAGTTTGGCAGCATGAGTGAAGGATGCTTTGTTGCAAAATAGGAAGCCGATTCTAGATTTAATTTTGGATTGGAGATGTTTAATGTGAGTCTGGAAGGAGAGTTTACAGTCTAACCAGACACCTAGGTATTTGTAGATGTCCACATACTCTAAGTCAGAACCATCCAGAGTAGTGATGCTGGACGGGCGGGCTGGTGCTGGTAGCGATCGGTGCATTTAGTTTACTTGCATTTAAGAGCAGTTGGAGGCCACGGAAGGAGAGTTGTATGGCATTGAAGCTCGTTTGGAGGTTAGTTAACACGGTGTCCAAAGAAGGGCCTGATGTATACAGTTATCCCCACTTCTTGTTGCTGCATGGTAGCTAAACAGAGGAGAAGAGTTTCAATGCTGGACCTACAAACACACACTCTCAGGCTTATCATCATCAATAAGTAGGGCCAGGAGTTTTTCCACCAGGGCCGTAGTTATAAACTCAGCAAAAAAAGAAACATTCCTTTTTCAGGAATGTGTCTTTCAAAGATAATCCAAACAACTTCACAGATCTTCATTGTAAAGGGTTTAAACACTATTTCCCATGCTTGTTCAATGAACCATAAACATTGAATGAACATGCACCTGTGGAACAGTCATTAAGACACTAACAGCTTACAGACGGTAGGCAATTAAGGTCACAGTTATGAAAACGTACGACACTAAAGAGGCCTTTCTACTGACTCTGAAAAACACCAAAAGAAATATGCCCAGGGTCCCTGCTCATCTGCGTGAACGTGCCTTAGGCATGCTGCAAGGAGGCATGAGGACTGCAGATGTGGCCAGGGCAATAAATTGCAATGTCCATACTGTGAGACGCCTAAGACAGTGCTACAGGGAGACAGGACGGACAGCTGATCGTCCTCGTAGTGGCAGACCACGTGTAACACCACCTGCACAGGATCGGTACATCCGAACATCACACCTGCGGGACAGGTACAGGATGGTAACAACAACTGCCCGAGTTACACCAGGAACGCACAATCCCTCCATCAGTGCTCAGACTGTCCGCAATAGGCTGAGAGAGGCTGGACTGAGGGCTTATAGGCCTGTTGTAAGGCAGGTCCTCACCAGACATCACCGGCAACAACGTCACCTATGGGCACAAACCCACCGTCACTGGACCAGACAGGACTGGCAAAAAGTGCTCTTCACTGATGAGTCACGGTTTTATCTCACCAGGGGTGATGGTGGGATTTGCGTTTATCGTCAAATAAATGAGCGTTAGACCGAGGCCTGTACTCTGGAGCGGGATCGATTTGGAGGGTCCGTCATGGTCTGGGGCGGTGTGTCACAGCATCATCAGACTGAGCTTGTTGTCATTGCAGGCAATCTGAACGCTGTGCGTTACAGGGAAGACATCCTCCTCCCTCATGTGGTACCCTTCCTGCAGGCTCATACTGACATGACGCTCCAGCATGCCAATGCCACCAGCCATACTGCTCGTTCTGTGCGTGATTTCCTGTAAGACAGGAATGTCAGTGTTCTGCATGGCCAGCAAAGAGCCCGGATCTCAATCCCATTGAGCCCATCTGGGACCTGTTGGATCGGAGGGTGAGGGCTAGGGCCATTCCCCCCAGAAATGTCCGGGAACTTGCAGGTGCCTTGGTGGAAGAGTGTGGTAACATCTCACAGCTAGAACTGGCAAATCTGGTGCAATTCATGAGGAGGAGATGCACTGCAGTACTAAATGCAGTTGGTGGCCACACCAGATACTGACTGTTACTTTTGATTTTGACCCCCCCTTTGTTCAGGGACATGTTATTCAATTTCTGTTAGTCACATGTCTGTGGAACTTGTTCAGTTTATGTCTCAGTTGTTGAATCTTGTTATGTTCATACAAATACTTACACGTTAAGTTTGCTGAAAATAAACGCAGTTGACAGTGAGAGGACGTTTCCTTTTTTGCTGAGTTTAGATCACACGGTCAGGACTATCTGGCCCTATCCATAAGATATCATTAAAAACAGAATCCACCATGTCATTTACCCATTGGGAGAGAAGTCGATGCTGTAGATCTCTTTGAGATGGCCCTCCAGGAACATCACACAGTGCCCGGTCCAAAGGTCCCAAATGAATCCAGAGAAAGAGAAAGAGAGAGAGAAAGAGAGAAAGAGAGAGAGAAAGAGAGAGAGAAAGAGAGAGAGAAAGAGAGAGAGAAAGAGAGAGAGAAAGAGAATACTGAGGCAAACTAGGATTCAACTAACAGTCCTGTAGATGAGGGGTGAATAGTGATCTGTAATTCCTTCTACTGTAAATCAATATGTGCTGACTGACTTGCACCAGTCAAGACAAGACACTTTCCAACAATAGCGTAGATCTGTACACAAACACATCAGCTCGTGTTTCACATGGAGCCAGTTTTTGCATCTGCCTTCATTTCATTTAGGAGGTTATAACATCACATAACAAGCTGCTAAACCTTCTCAGTCCTCCAAATTGCTCAGGCAGTAGATTGAGTTGATTATATGTATGAGATCACTGTGCACTGAGAGAGTTGGGAAGTGTATGTAAGACAGCATGTTATTAAGAGGGGACTTGAAGGGAATATCCTTGTATGATTCAAATCCAGCAAGCCACTGAGAGGCTCTTTGTTCTGCCAAGCCTCTAACTGAGATAACTGGGTGAACATCTACTGGCCTTCATTAAACAGATTATTGAATCACAGAATAAGACCATTGTTTTACTATAGCCCCCATTCCCTTCTATAGGCCAAATATAGATATGCTCTTGGACCTGACAGCTCTTCAATTACGGGGTTGATAAAAGCCTTTTCTAGCTAATGTTTTCCTTTTGGAGAGGACACAGATTCCAGATATCTGAAGGTTTGTTGTAGAAATAATGGATGGGTTAATACTCTACAAAAGTGACCAGCCATTCGCTGGCAACATACATTGTAACAGGATGTGCAGAGACAAGCAAAAGACAACACAAAAATGTATGTTTTTTTTTGTTTCAGAGATATCTTCGGTATCTCCAATAATGACATACTGACAATTGACAGACTTTCATAGTATATCCAGTGAGATCTTACCCAGTGCCTACCACAGAGCCGTCAGGGTGGAAGTGCAGGTCGTGGACTCCTTTACTGTGTCCCTCCTGGTGCAGGATCTCCTCCTGGGCCTCCAGGAGTTGTCATAGCTGTGTGAGTGAGTGAGTGAGTGAGTGAGTGAAAGAGTGAGTGAGAGAGTGAGAGAGAGAGTGAGAGTAAGCCCCACTTCAGATTCAATTTGAATGACAAGTCTGACGAGAGTAACATCTATCTATGGCTAAAGTTGAGACATTTGGTGCAAGTGATCATGTTTTGTTTTTATTGTATTGCCTGGATTGGACATTCTGAAAATGATAGAACAAGTTAAAGAATGTTTACAAATAAATTCACCCACCAGGTGGTGCCCAGGAGGCGTCCACAGGGGTGCCAGGCTACTCATGCTACCCTCTGGGAGTGGCACTCGATGTCAGCTACAGGCTCATCACTGCAGAGAGAGAAAGGGGTTACCATGGTTACAACACAACATGCCTTTTAAATCGCCACCATTCATTTCACCAGCTCACAGTTAGCTACTGTTTATGATAACTGTGAACATTTAGAAAAAACACACTGCTTTTCTCAACCCCTCTCCATATTTTCCTGAATCATATTTGATCAAACTTTAGGTAGTTTCCCTCATTTGACAGACAGTATGATATCAACCAGAGCAGACCTGTACAGACTCCAGAGTTTGATGGAGCCGTTGGCAGCACAGGAGGCCATGTTAACATCAGAGTCCTCCAGAGTCAGAGTGGCCTGAGGATGGAAACAGATGGCCCCCACGTAGGTGTTGTGGCCTGAGGACAGGAAAAGAGAATAACTATTATCATTATCAAATGATTAACTTATTTATCATTCAGGATCGGGCTGGGCGATATGGCCAAAATAGCATATCACTGCATAAAAATAAAAAGGACAGTATGACGGTATTTTATGTTTTTGAATAATGAAAGTTCAACATTTTCTTCATGAGTAGTGCGTGACCCTATGGTGGCAACACATACATTCTAAGTGATTTCAATTGGTCTTTCTCCATTTTGATTATTTAAATATTGTTATATTCAAAGAAACATGCATTTTCATACATTTCTACATTTGTTGCACTCATTTGAGATCACTTCCACACTGACATGTAGGGCTGCACAAAATGGGCAAACAATGTAGGCCTTATTTTTAGCCAAACGTTGCGATTTTACTAGCGATTTAGAGCAAAACACATGGGTGAACTGTTGGAATCATGGAAATAGAATGATTATTCTAATTCTATAGTTAGAATATAATAGTGGGCACTTTAAATACAGTGTTGTTTGACATGGCAACGAATGAAAATGCCAGGGAGGAGTTAATGACAGGGTAGGAACAAGGAACTAAAGTGTTGATAAGTGTTTCTTAGGAGACCTTATAATCTTTGTGGTTAGAGCGTTGGACAAGTAACCGAAAGGTTGGAAGATCGAATCCCTGAGCTGACAAGGTAAAAAAAAAAAGAAATCTGTCATTCTGCCCCTGAACAAGGCAGTTAATCCACTGTTCCTAGGCTGTAATTGAAAATAAGAATTTGTTCTTAACTGACTTGCCTAGTTAAATAAAGGTTAAAAAAAACTTGAATTCTCTTAGCTACTTCATGTAGCTGACATTCTTGCTCTTTGATTTAGAAGACACTGTTGCACAACCACCCGAGCCACTGCCTGTTCACCCTGCTATCATTCAGAAGGCGAGGTCAGTACAGGTTCATCAAAGCTGGGACAGAGAGACTAAAAAACAGCTTCTATCTCAAGGCCATCAGACTGTTAAATAGCCATCACTAGCCGGCTACCACCTGGTTACTCAACCCTGCACCTTAGAGGCTGCTGCCCTATATACATAGACATGGAATCACTGGTCACTTTAATGTAAACTGCTTTAAAGCTCCCAATTCACCACTTTATTGACAACGTTTCGATCTGAAACGGAACTTCGTCAGGTCTGTTCTTTATTAGCCAGCACCCATGTTTTTAAGGATGTGCGTATGACCAAACTTTACATACTGCTTTACTCATTTGTTATGTATATACTGTATTCTAGTCTACTGTAAAGTAAAAACCCAAACCAGTCCATATATCGTAAAATACAGCCCTAATTTAGGACAACAGAAGTCAAGGAAAAGAGTAATTGCAATGCAATTTCTCAAATGATTGAGAAAAATAAGATATTCTTCTAACCCCGAAGAGTACGGATAAGGGTGCAGTCGAACATTCCACAGTTTACACAGGCCACTCCTAGAAAGAACAAAAAAACAAGTCAGGACGACAAGGACAATTCTTCTAACAAATGCTTATTTGATGGCTAAATGGATATAAAACCCCATCAAGACCATTCCGGTCTGTGCAGTGCAATGAGAGGAGACTGAGGGACTCACCAAGAGGCAGTCACAAGCATTTTGGAGTTCGTGCTAAATTGGCAGAAGGATATAGGCCTGTCGTCACCGATTTGACTGCAGAAGTTATTCAGGTTCTGAATGGGCAGAGAAAATTACGATATTCTACAACAGTTTCACGAACAAGACAGGTCCTTGAATTATTTTGGAGACTTTGATGGAGGACATACGCTGAGGGTCTTGTGAAGTTCTTGTACTTTGTATTTTGATTTGTTTAACACTTTTTGGTTGCAACTTGATTCCATATGTGTTATTTCATAGTTTTGATGTCTTCACTATTATCCTACAATGTAGAAAATAGTAAAAATACTTTTGACTGGTACTGTAAATGTATCTCCATATGGAGTGAAAATGTTGTAGTACTGAGAGAAATATATTGGAGTCAAGCCACATGTCATACCCTCCTCTTGGGAACGTTTGGATTTCTCATCATTCTTCTTAGATTTCTTTAGTGCATCTGGGCCCACTACAGAAAGGATATTCCTCAGCCTGGAAAATAAATACAATCTAAAGGGGAAGAGGAAGAAAGAGTTTGAGCAAAGGTTAGAGGTGGATATAATGCATGCAAAACATAAAACTATCGATATGGTGTTATCAAGCAGAAAGACAATACCTCAAAACTGCCGTTTTAATTGCTAAGTTGACAGGGGTGACATGTTGTAAAAGCATCAGAGGATCTTCAGAGGGTCTTTAATTGTTAATCCACACATTCAAATATTAGAAGGGGAGGACAGAAGGATGCTTGTGACTCAACTCTCTCGTCTCTCAGCAGGCCCCTCACCAAACAGTGCGATTGGCTCCCCGAGGGCCCGTAAGCAAGCTTTAACCTCTGCATCGTCAGTGGATACTGTAACTGTCTCGCTCGCTTTCTGCGCTCAAAGTCAGCCAATACCTCAGACTGGAGCTCACTCACGTGTTCCTCAAGCTCAAGGGACCTGAGGGAAGAGAGAAAGTAAGTTGAGTTAAGAGACACACACACACACACACACGACTCCAACCATAAACAGTTGATGTTGACAGCATCAATGCCTGCTTTGACAGAATCTTTGCCTGACCTAGGACTCTCGTCCCAGCCTCTCCCTCTCCTCCAGACTGCCATAGAAAATCCTGGTCCTTTCATCCTCGTCAGACATCTCTGGTCTTTATGTCTGGTCCCACTGTTCACCACATAGAATGATACTGTCCTGGAGTAAACAATAGCCACACAGAGATATGAATGGAATGAGAACTTGATAGCCAACCACCTCAATTTAATGACACAAGTGTGTAGTTTACTAACTATCAATTTGCTGACCAAAAATTGACAAGTCCCTAAATCAGTAAATCAAATGGCTAGGACACACTGACCAAATCATAGGGGTTTGTAAAGTAGTCTTTACACAAGAACACGTTGACTAACGAGCTAACGTCAGATAACCTAGCTAGAGAACGACACAGCAGTTTGCCCAAAGCATCACCAAATGGACAAAACGCTCAACATTTAAGGTGATTAATTTACCAGCATTTTAGTATTGGGTTTGAAATAACAACGCAATTACACAAGAACCGCAACCAGCTAGCAAAATCAAAACACAAAAGTGGTTGCCTGTTCACATTTCACAGCGACATCTAGTGGAAAGGAGGTCAAACATACCCACACGGGCCACTGCTGAAAACTACGTTACCCAGAAGCCCTGCGTCAATTTATAGCGGATTCTACAGGGCTAGGCTAGCTAGCTACTGCATTCCAAATAAACAACATTAACAAAATGTAAGCAAATATGAACGATTAGCCTTTTTTTTTTGTGAGTTCCACTGGATCCGAGACCAATTGACGTATGGAGCGCTCAATTTTGCCCTCTTTAGCCATGCTTGGTCCGTCACTAATCTTTTATGTAGTTAGCTTGACAGCTTTTTAGTGTGATTCATTTGTTTGGTAGCCTAACATGAACTATTGTTTAGTAATTGTATATAGCTAGCTAAGTGATTTAGCAAATGCAAGCCATATTATTACACTCGATAATTGATCTGTCACCTTTCTGTCTTTAGCCATCTAGTAGAAGTTAATTCTGACAGTCTTGGGCACATCTGCTTCACAGCTAACATTAGTGGATATAATATGCTGCGCAGAAAGCCCACCCGTCTGGAATTGAAGTTGGATGACACTGAGGAGTTTGAGAGTGTCAAGAAAGAGCTTGAGGTGAGTAGCACAGCATCATGGATAATATTTTTTATCTGCCGGCTTAAAAAGGCATAATAAAGAGGCTTTCCCTTGTTGATGGATTGCCTGCTACCAGTTTCTTCAAGTCCTCATTAACTTTAAGAAACGCTTGATGATTGGCATAAAATCCACGCCTTGGGTGGGAGAAAAGCACATAAAAAAGGACATGATTTATACATACCAGAACTTCTGTCTAACCACCTACGCACCCCCCCCCCCCCTCTCAGATTCGGAAAAAACAGAGGGATGAAGTGGATGTTGTTGGTGTGGCTACGTTTAGTAACATGGTGGGGGCCAGCGGTGGAACAGGGGATGGGAAGACACGAGGACAGATCAACGAGAGAATAGGCTACAAGCCCCATCCTAAACCCAACACCTTGCCCTCACTCTTTGGAAACCTGCAGTTTTAGGTTCCTAATGGGCACATTAACGAGACTGCTCAAACTGTTGGCTCCACCAGTGTTGGTTTGTGGAGGGCACAGTAACAATGCTATTGACATGGTCAGGGATACTTGTGTGCTTGCCTGAGATCAGAATTCTCTCTACAAAGAAATGTGTAGTTTGAGGATCACGTTTTGCTTATAACACACATCATCTAAAGTAATGTTCTTGCATTTACCTGAAATGTTATGACTTGCGATGCAAAGCGTGTGGCCTTTTGTACAATATGTTTCATGGGAGCTGTTGTAGTGGTTTCCCTCCTTTATTACAAAAATCCAGACTTGGTAGTCCCAGGAAGGTGAAGGTAGCATCTTTGGGGCAAGATGGAATGGACTTAATAACTAAATCAGTTATTACTTACAATGGTATGATTGTAGTTTTATTGGCCTTCAAGGCTGCATTATGAGAATGCAACATAATCAAACATACAGTTCTTGAATGATACCATTTATTACTTGTTTTCTCTAGATGATTACAGCACTGTAAATACATCATACTATACAGACATGTCTGTGGACTTAACAGTCCAGGTAATGTTCACACTGTTGCTGCGCTGGAGTGGCAGTCAGATTCCCACTGCTGTTTTGGCCCATTAACTTCAACGCTCGATTTGTACAGTAGACTCTAATAAGAAATCATCTTTATACATGATCCCATGTGGTAAAGCAGAACCAGTTATAATATGTTCAAGTATACACTAACTATTAATGTCCCTGGCTTGATTGTAATGTAATGAGAATGTGCGGCTGTTAAATCCAGTTATAGCAACTAGGAATTTGACCCCCAAACCAGGCACAGCACGTCACGAAGGCTGTGTTTAGACAAGCAGCTCAGTCCAGATATTTTTTTCCACTAATTGGTCTTTAGACCAATCACATCAGATCTTTCTACAACTGCCATTTTCACAGATCTGATTGGTCAAAAGACCAATTAACTTAGTGCAACAAAATTTCGCAGAATTGGGCTGCCTGTCTACAGAGACAGACAATTCTGACATTTCTACTAATTGGTCCTTTAACCAATCAAATCAGCTCCATTGCCAAATAAATCAGTAAAAGATCAGAATCAGACTGCCTGTGTAAAACACAGCCTTAGGCAACTGATAAACATTTACTAGTCACTTCTCAGAGATGAAAATAATTATAATCAAGATAAACTAAAAATACTACTTTCTCTTTAGGTTCTACTTCATAGATATCCCCTCCTGTCAAAGTGTTAACTGTGAGGCGTAAGCACCGATAGGTCACAAGAGGTGCAGTAATCATGTGTTACTAGGCCAGTCTGAGAAAGCACTAGATCCATCCTTGTACTTTCCCATAGTTCCCTGTTTGTCCTTGGGATCTGAGCACTTGCTCCAATAAGGACACTAGTATCCATGTTGTGTTGACATGCTAACTAATTTAACCCTATTGAATGAATGCACCAAAAGTTACTCCCAAGTTATATTATGAACATTTTACATTGGCTTCTTGATGTACAAGAGTCAATTTACATTTGTGTGTCAGATCAAGCCTTCGAGTGCCGAGTGTCATTAGTAAATAATGAGGTTGTCATTCATAAACTACCAAAATTGAACACTGCATAGCAGTGTGTATCATGAAGAGGGTTTCAAAGGTTGTCACGCTCTGCTGCATTACACTAATGTATATAATCACACGACATGTAAAGTGTACTGTACTTCACTGCTTGTCCAGTGGACAATCTTTAAAAAAACTAAAAAAAACACTGGCACTTGTCAGTAGACTACAGTTGGCCTAGGCTGTCATGTTTCCCTCCTTTAAGGCAAAGGGTTTAGTAAGGCTCAGTCATACAGCCAGAGCTGCCCCACCATCTCCACACAATCCCAAGTATGACCTTTGACTCCTGTAGTTGTGAGACACTGATTATGTTGGGCTCCCCCCCCGCTCGCCAGATTGTCAGATGGAATGCAGATATGACTAGGCTTCAGAAGAACACATTGGTTTTAACTAGGGCCCAGGTGGGGTCAGGTAAAACGCTGGGCCCTATTCACAATGATCTTCAATGAGAGAGGTTGTTGTAAGGGTCGTGAATAGCCCTGTGAGCAGAAGAGCCCCAGTGCTACAAGGATGAACCTGCACTGGTTGTTGCGCAATAACAAAAACAGAATGGTAATGGAAGAATGGCACGACTGGGGGAAGTGGATGTTTGGCCCTTGACAGAGCTGTGGAGCCAGACAGGAGTGGTGTTGGTTTAACAGAAGCCAGCATTTGGAATACCAACATCATTCTAGTTAGCTAGGGTAGTCTTCTGGACCTACTAAAAGGACAGACTTGAATGTCACAAATGTAAAAGCTCAGTCATAATTCACATTTTCCATCAAGCAACTTTTGTGACAAAGTGAACCGCTCAAATAAGATAAGTGTATAAAACTGGATGCATGATGATGACGATTAAATGGAGAATACCTGTGTGTGAATGTATGTGTGTGTGTGAATGTGTGGGAAGATGAAGAGACCAGGGGGGCTATTAGTGACAGTGTTCGGTGATATCAACAACCACAGCCTTTTTCCAGCTGAATAAGAAGTATCCGAGGCCTGCCCCGGCTGCAACGGCCATACACAGATAGGCATTGTAGGTCATGAAGACCAACATGAGGAAATAGCTGACCACCACCTGGATGACGTGTAACACCGTCTGCAGCAAGTGTGCCATACTCAGCATCCGCTGGCTGCAGGGGAGAGGGGGAAACAGGATTGTTAAAAAAGTCATGTTTTCAAATAAACAAATTGACAGCACTATGCAAGTCAGGTGTTAGTGGCAAACTAAGCCATTTAAAAACTGTTATGTCCACAACATTCGCCACATACAGTGAGGCTTCACATTTTCCTACTGCAAGTTGATATGGAGCGCGTAGCCCTTTTGAACTGCAATGTCTAGAAGTCTCATTATTGGGGTGTAAAATGGACCACTTCACTGCAGTACTACTTACTATGTGTCCGGTTAGTAAGGAGTCCTGTTGCATGGTTGTCTAACTCACCCTACAGTCTTGTGGGTCTCCATGACCATGGTGCCGTCTGCCCCCGGGACAGGCATGGAGTTGTAACGCACGTTAACCTGGTTCCTCCTCAGCAGGAACTCCCTGCCGATCTTCAGCCCCTCGTAGAGCACAGCCAGCAGGAAACAACCAAAGCAGGCCGCCACCATCTCTGAGAGAGGAGACATGGTAGAAAGGTGTTTAATAATTGACTATCTAACCAATGTTATTTTTTGTTTTATGAATAATCAATGGCCATGGTCATTACATTTCAAGTCTAAAAATACATTCTGGGAACACGCACTAACTTACCTCCAGGTGTGTTGATGACAAGGCTGGCAAACAGCAGCTCCACGTTTGTGTAGCCAAAGTAGAAGGTCATTTTCTGGAGAAGAGGGACAGAAAAACCAAAAAATTGTATCACACACACCTATAGAGCCAAGGGGTTTACAAACAAACACGGACTACAAAAGGGGAAAAAAAAAAAAAAAAAAAGCCACGTCGCAGACACTGACGTCTTGCTGCCAGACAAGCTAAACACGTTCTTTGCCCGCTTTGAGGATAACACAGTGCCACTGACGCGGCCAGCTACCAAAGACTGTGGGCTCTCCTTCTCTGTGGCCGACGTAAGTAAGACATTTAAACGTGTTAACCCTCGCAAGGCTGCCGGCCCAGACGGCATCCATAGCCGCGTCCTCAGAGCATGCGCAGATGTGCTGGTGTGTTTAGACATAATCAATCTCCCCTATCCCAGTCTGCTGTCCCCACATGCTTCAAGATGGCCACCATTATTCCTGTACCCAAGAATGCAAAGGTAACTAAACAACTATTGCCTCGTAGCACTCACTTCGGTCACCATGAAGTGCTTTGAGAGACAAGTCAAGGATCATATAAACTCTACCTTACCTGTCACTCTACACCCACTTCAATTTGCTTATCGCCCCAATAGATCCACAGACGATGCAATCGCCATCACACTGCACAATACCCTATCCCATCTGGACAAGAGGAATACCTATGTAAGAAAGCTTTTCATTGACTATTGCTCAACATTCAACACCATAGTACCCTCCACAAGCTCATCATTAAGCTTGAGGCCCTGGGTCTCAACCCCGCCCTGTGCAATTAGGTTCTGGACTTCCTGACGGGCCTCCCCCAGGTGGTGTAGGTGGGAAACAACATCTCCACTTCACTGATCAGCAACACTGGGGCCCCACAAGGGTGAGTGCTTAGCCCCCTCCTGTACTCCCTGACCGCGTGGCCATGCACGCCTTTAACTCAAGTTTGCAGATGACAACAGTAGCAGGCTTGATTACCAACAACGACGAGACAGCCTACAGGGAGGGCAGGGCACTCAGAGTGTGGTGTCAGGAAGATAACATCTCACTCAACGTCAACAAAATGGAGATGATCGTGGAAACAGCAGAGGGAGCACCTCCCTATGCACAGGACAGCAGTGGAGACGGTGGAAAGTTAAGTTCCTCAGCAAACACATTACGGACAAACAGAAATGGTCCTCCCACACACAGTGTGGTGAAGGCGCAACAGCGCCTCTTCAACATCAGGAGGCTGAAGAAATTTCGCTTGTCACATAAAACCCACAAACTTTTACAGATGCACGATTGTAAACATCCTGTCGGGCTGTATCACTGTATGGTAGA
This sequence comes from Salmo trutta, assembly GCF_901001165.1. Classification (NCBI taxonomy): domain Eukaryota; kingdom Metazoa; phylum Chordata; class Actinopteri; order Salmoniformes; family Salmonidae; genus Salmo; species Salmo trutta. Next base: position 27,954,231 of record NC_042979.1, read on the forward strand.
GCAACTGCACCACCCACAACCGCAGGGCTTGCCAGAGGAAACTACCTGCCCTTCAGGACACCTACAGCACCCGATGTCACAGGAAGGCCAAAAAGATCAAGGACAACAACCACCCGAGCAACTGCCTGTTCAGTACAGGTGCATCAAAGCAGAGACTGAAAAACAGCTTCTATCTCAAGGCCATCAGACTGTTAAACAGCCATCACTAGCAGAGAGAGGCTGCTGCCTATATACAGACTTGAACTCATTGGCCACTTTAATAAATGGAACACTAGTCACTAAGTTTACATACACCTTAGCCAAATATATTTCAAACTCAGTTTAACAATTCCTGACATTTAAATCCTAGTAAAAATTCACTGTCTTATGTCAGTTAGGATCACCACTTTATTTTAAGAACGTGAAATGTCAGAATAATAGTAGAGAATGATTTATTTCAGCTTTTATTTTTCATCACATTCCCAGTGGGTCAGAAGTTTACATACCAAATACTAATTGAGTGTAGCATTGCCTTTAAATTGTTAACTTGGGACAAACGTTTCAGGTAGCCTTCCACAATAAGTTGGGTGAATTTTGGCCCATTCCTCCTGAGAGCTGGTGTAACTAAGTCAGGTTTGTAGGCCTCCTTGCTCGCACACGCTTTTTCAGTTCTACCCACAAATGTTCTATAGGATTGAGGTCAGGGCTTTGTGATGGCCACTCCAATACCTTGACTTTGTTGTCCTTAAGCCATTTTGCCACAACTTTGGAAGTATGCTTGGGGTCATTATCCACTTGGAAGACCAATTTGCGACCAAGCTTTAACTTCCTGACTGATGTCCTGATGTCTTGAAATGTTGCTTCAATATATCCACACAATTTCGCTTCCTCATGATGCCATCTGTTTTGTGAAGTGCACCAGTCCCTCCTGCAGCAAAGCACTCCCACAACATGATGCTGCCACCCCCGTGCTTCACGGTTGGGATGGTGTTCGTCGGCTTGCAAGCCACCCCTTTATCCTCCAAACATAACGATGGTCATTATGGCCAAACAGTTCTATTTTTGTTTCATCAGACCAGAGGACATTTCTCCAAAAAGTACAATCTTTGTCCCCATGTGCAGTTGCAAACCGTAGTCTGGCTTTTTTTATGGCAGTTTTGGTGCAGTGGCTTCTTCCTTGCTGAACGGCCTTTCAGGTTATGTTGATATAGGACTCATTTTACTGTGGATATAGATACTTTTGTACCCGTTTCCTCCAGCATCTTCACAAGGTAATTTGCTGTTGTTCTGGGATTGATTTGCACTTTTCGCACCAAAGTATGTTCATCTCTGGGAGACAGAACGCGTCTCCTTCCTGAGCGGTATGATGGCTGCATGGTCCCATGGTGTTTATACTTGCGTACTATTGTTTGTACAGATGAACGTGGTACCTTCAGGCGTTTGGAAATTGCTCACAAGGATGAACCAGACTAGTGGAGGTCTACAATTTTTTCTGACGTCTTGGCTAATTTCTTTTGATTTTTCCATGATGTCAAGCAAAGAGACACTGAGTTTGAAGGTAGGCCTTGAAATACATCCACAGGTACACCTCCAATTCACTCAAATTATGTCAATTAGCCTATCAGAAGCTTCTAAACCCATGACATAATTTTCTGGAATTTTCCAAGCTGTTTAAAAGGCACAGTCAACTTTGTGTATGTAAACTTCTGACCCACTGGAAATGTAATAGAGTGAAATAATCTGTCTAAACAATTGTTGGAAAAATTACTTGTGTCACGCACAAAGTAGATGTCCTAACAGACTTGCCAAAACTATAGTTTGTCAAGAAATTTGTGGAGTGGTTGAAAAACGAGTTAATGACTTCAACCTAAGTGTATGTAAACTTCCGACTTCAACTGTATATCTTGCATTAATCATCTCATATGTATTCTATACTATCTATTGCATCTTAGCCTATACCGCTCTGACATTGCCCATCCATATATTTATACATTAATCCATTCCTTTACTTAGATGTGTGTATTAGGTTTTTGTTGTGGCATTGTTAGATATTACTAGTTAGATATTGCTGGACCGTAGGAACTAGAAGCACAGTCATTTCGCTACACTTGCAATAACATCTGCATGTGACCAATAACATTTCATTTGATTCAGCTCACACAGCAGAGAGAAATGTCAAGCAGGCCGTTTGAACTAGAGTTGAATTAAAACCATTAATCTGAATCAGATTTACAACTTTGTGAGGAGGTTGTAGGAAGTGCAGAGATGGGGTGCTAAGCCTAAAAGCCAATTTATGGTCATTACAGTGTTTGCATTGAACATATAGCATTAACTGCGATGCGGCCTCTGCAAAAGTCAGGGCATTCGTAATTCTTGCGTTTCGTGGAGCAGAGCAGAGCTGTTGTGGAGGAAGTTGTTAAGGGAGTGAGTTTGTGTTTATACAGGATGTACCACCCCCACATACCGTCAACCAATCATATCAATGAGGAGCTATACGAAGCCCTCAGAATTGTAAACATTTTTGGGAGGAGCACGGCGATGCGGAGCTTGAATTGGCCTCCGCAATTGCGTCACACCCTCCGTACGACATTACTGGATCAAGCATAAGTACATCCCACATTGTAACAGAGAGAAATTAGTATGTGACCGATTTCTTTTTCAGAGTGCCAAGCCCACTCACCATCATATGGCCCCCTCCTCCACCTCCCCCTAGATGATCTTCGTGGGAGCCTGTGACCATGGGAGGAGCCATGCTGCCAGCCATTTTGCTGTGGTCATGGTGCGTGTGGTCCATGTTCGTCTCGAATGTAGTACTGCAAGAACCAGGAAATACAGACACAAAAGAGAACAGTCACGCATACTTCTCACCTTTACACACACATTTGTCCATGACAGGTTGCTTTTGTTGTAGGTGGGCGATTCCAGCAGTATGAACATTACATTTACACAGAAAAATAACATCTTTAATGTTTCAAAGAATGGACAAAGCAAATATAAATGAAACGTTTGATGTGTGTGTCTACAGTACACCTTGGGGGGGGGGGGGTGTATACTCAAGAAAGCAGACTTCTAAATATTAGCATGTTGTAGAACACAAATATGAAGCGTTACGGATGTTAAATGTAGGTCAAGCTTTTTCTGAACATATTAGCAAAAGTCTGAGTTTGTAAGACATAGGTCAAAACATGGATATTCATTAAGGAGGAAAGGCATGCCTGAACAAAAAACTATTTTAAAAAGATTGTCATTTTCGTTAGTACTTTAGAGGAAAAACAACCGTTATGGATGTTAGAGTCTGAAATAGACTTTACATTTTAAAGATAACACATTTTTTGTAATGTTAAAAGGTCCTGGTACTTTAGGCTTGAATAACAACATGTAGCTTTAATAGCAGTTATTGCACCCTAACATAAAAATATTTATCACACACACAGTGCCTTCGTAAAGAACTCAGACCCCTTGACTTTTTCCACATTGTTAGTTTACAGCCATATTCTATAATTGATTAACCCCCCCAATCTACACACAATACCCCATAATGGCAAAGCAAAAACAGAAATACCTTAGGTAAGTATTCAGACCCTTTGCTTATACTCAAAACTCCGGGATGCTGGCCTTCTAGGCAGAGTTCCTCTATCCAGTGTCTGTTCTTTTGCCCATCTTTTTATTGGCCAGTCTGAGATTTGCCTAGAAGGCCAGCATCCCGGAGTCGCCTCTTCACTGTTGACGTTGAGACTGGTGTTTTGCGGGTACTATTTAATGAAGCTGCCAGTTGAGGACTTGCGAGGCGTCTAATGTACTTGTTTTTTTGCTCAGTTGTGCACCGGGGCCTCCTACTCTTTCTATTCTGGTTAGCGCCCGTTTGCACTGTATAGTCCGGGTAGCCATTTGATTACCTGTCCAGGAGTCTTATGGCTTGGGGGTAAAAACTGTTGAGAAGCCTTTTTGTCCTAGACTTGGCACTCCGGTACCGCTTGCCATGCGGTAGTAGAGAGAACAGTCTATGACTGGGGTGGCTGGGGTCTTTGACAATTTTTAGGGCCTTCCTCTGACACCGCCTGGTGTAGAGGTCCTGGATGGCAGGCAGCTTAGCCCCAGTGATGTACTGGGCCGTACGCACTACCCTCTGTAGTGCCTTGCGGTCAGAGGCCGAGCAATTGCCGTACCAGGCAGTGATGCAACCAGTCAGGTTGCTCTCGATGTTGCAGCTGTAGAACCTTGAGGATCTCAGGACCCATGCCAAATCTTTCCAGTTTCCTGAGAGGGAATAGGCTTTGTCGTGTCCTTTTCACAACTGTCTTGGTGTGTTTGGACCATTCTAGTTTGTTGATGTGGACACCAAGGAACTTGAAGCTCTCAACCTGCTCCACTACAGCCCCGTTGATGAGAATCGGGGTGTGCTCGGTCCTCCTTTTCCTGTAGTCCACAATCATCTCCTTAGTCTTGGTTACGTTGAGGAATAGGTTGTTATTCTGGCACCACCCAGCCAGGTCTCTGACCTCCTCCCTATAAGCTGTCTCGTCATTGTCTGTGATCAGGCCTACCACTGTTGTGTCGTCTGCAAACTTAATGATGGTGTTGGAGTCGTGCCTGGCCATGCAGTCGTGGGTGAACAGGGAGTACAGGAAGGGACTGAGCACGCACCCCTGGGGAGCTCCAGTGTTGAGGATCAGCGTGGCAGATGTGTTGCTACCTACCCGCACCACCTGGGGGAGGCCCATCAGGAAGTCCAGGATCCAGTTGTAGAGGGAGGTGTTTAGTCCCAGGATCCTTAGCTTAGTGATGAGCTTTGAGGGTACTATGGTGTTGAATGCTGAGCTGTAGTCAATGAATAGCATTCTCACATAAGTGTACCTTTTGTCCAGGTGGGAAAGGGCAGTGTGGAGTGCAATAGAGATTGCATCATCTGTGGATCTGTTTGGCGGTATGCAAATTGGAGTGGGTCTAGGGTTTCTGGGATAATGGTGTTGATGTGAGCCATTACCAACCTTTCAAAGCACTTTATGGCTACGGATGCGAGTGCTACGAGTCTGTAGTCATTTAGGCAGGTTGCCTTTGTGTTCTTGGGCACAGGGACTATGGTGGTCTGCTTGAAACATGTTGGTAATACAGACTCAATCAGGGACATGTTGAAAATGTCAGTGAAGACACCTGCCAGTTGGTCAGCACATGCCCGGAGCACACGTCCTGGTAATCCGTCTGACCCCGCAGCCTTGTGTACGCTGACCTGTTTAAAGGTCTTACTCACGTCAGCTACGGAGAGCGTGATCACACAGTCGTCCGGAACAGCTGATGCTCTCATGCATGCCTCAGTGTTGCTTGCCTCGAAGCGAGCACAGAAGTGGTTTAGCTCATGTCACTGGGCAGCTCACTGCTGTGCTTCCCTTTGTAGTCTAATAGTTTGCAAGCCCTGCCACATAAGACGAGCGTCGGAGCTGGTGTAGTACGATTCAATCTTAGCCCTGTATTGACGCTTTGCCTGTTTGATGGTTCGTCGCAGAGCATAGCAGGATTTATTTTAAGCTTCCGGGTTAGAGTCCCGCACCTTGAAAGCGGCAGCTCTAGCCTTTAGCTCAGTGCGAATGTTGCCTGTAATCCATGGCTTCTGGTATGTACGTAGCGTCACTGTGGGGACGACGTCCTCGATGTACTTATTGATAAAGCCAGTGACTGATGGTGTACTCTTCAATGCCATCGGAAGAATCCCGGAACATGTTCCAGTCTGTGATAGCAAAACAGTCCTATAGTTTAGTATCTGCTTCATCTGACCACTTTTTTTTTTATTGACAAAGTCACTGGTGCTTCCTGCTATAATTTTCGCTTGTAAGCAGGAATCAGGATTGAGTTGTGGTTGGATTTACCAAATGGAGAGCCAGGGAGAGCTTTGTATGCGTCTCTGTGTGTGGAGTACAGGGGATCTAGAGTTTTTCCCTCTGGTTGCACATATAACATGCTGATAGAAATTTGGTCGAACTGATTTAAGTTAACTTGCATTAAAGTCACTGGCCAGTGAGTGGTTTCCTGTTTGCTCATTTCGTTATACAGCTGACTCAGTGCGGTCTTAGTGCCAGCATCTGTCTTTGGTGGTAAATAAACAGCCACAAAGTATAGCTGAAAACTCTAGGCAAGTAGTGTGACCTGCAAGTTATTACAATATACTCTACTTCAGGCGAGTAAAATCTAGAGACCTCCTTAGATTTCGTGCACCAGCTGTTTACAAATATGCACAGACTGCCCCCCTCGTCTTACCAGAGTGTGCTGTTCTATCATGCCGGTGCAGTGTATATCACGCTAGTTGAATATCCATGTCATCATTCAGCCACGATTCCGTGAAACAGGATATTACAGTTTTTGATGTCCTGTTGGTAGGATATTCGTGATCGTATCTCGTCTTATTTATTGTCCAACGATTGCACGTTGGCGAGTAGTATTGACGGTAACGGCAGCTTCCCCACTCGCCTTCTTTGGGTCTTGACCAGGCATCCGGCTCTTTGTCCTCTGTACCTGCGTTGCTTCCTCTTGCAAATAACAGGGCTGTCGGCCCTGTGGAGTGTTTGGAGAATGTCTTGTGCGTCCTCCTTGTTGTATAAAAAAAAGTCTGTCTAATCCGAGGTGAGTGATGGCCGTCCTGATATCCAGAAGCTTTGTTTTTGCCGTAACATATGCTTGCAGAAACATTATGTACAAAATAAGTTACAAATAACGTGAAAACACACACATAATAGCACAATTGGTTTGGCGCCCGTAAACCTGCTGCCATTTTGAAGTTTAGAACTGTTTGGCCATAATGACCATCGTTAAGTTTGGAAGAAAAAGGGGGAGGCTTGCAAGCCAAAGAACACCATCCCAACCGTGAAGCACGGGGGTGGCAGCATCATGTTGTGGGGGTGCTTTGCTGCAGGAGGGACTGATGCACTTCACAAAATAGATGGCATCATGAGGGAGGAATATTATGTGGATATATTGAAGCAACATCTCAAGACATCAGTCAGGAAGTTAAAGTTTGGTCACAAATGGGTCTTCCAAATGGACAATGACCCCAAGCATACTTCCAAAGTTGTGGTGAAATGGCTTAAGGACAAAGTCAAGGTATTGGAGTGGCCATCACAAAGCCCTGACCTCAATCATATATAACATTTGTGGGCAGATCTGAAAAAGCATGTGCGAGCATGGAGGCCTACAAACCTGACTCAGTTACACCAGCTCTCAGGAGGAATGGGCCAAAATTCACCCAACTTATTGTAGGAAGCTTGTGGAAGGCTACCCGAAACATTTGACCCCAGTTAAACAATTTAAAGGCAATGCTACCAAATACTAATTGAGTATGTAAACTTCTGACCCACTGGGAATGTGATGAAAGAAATAAAAGCCTCTAAGATTATTCTGACATTTCACATTCTTAAAATAAAGGTGGTGATCCTAACTGACCTAAAAAAACAGGGAATTTTTACTTGGATTAAATGTCAGGAATTGTGAAAAACTTAGTTTAAATGCATTTGGTTAAGGTGTATGTAAACTTCCGACTTCAACTGTATACACACACAACCAGTCAAAAGTTTGGACACACCTACTCATTCAAGGGTTTTTATTTTTACTATTCTCTACATTGTAGAATAACAGTGAAGACATCCAAACTATGAAATAACACATGGAATCATGTAGTAACCAAAATAGTGTTAAAAACAAATCAAAATGTATTTCATATTCAAGATTCTTCAAAGTAGCCACCCTTTAAGCGTTGCACACTTCGCAATCTCTCAACCAGCTTCATGAGGTAGTCACCTGGAATGCATTTCAATTAACAGGTGTGCCTTCTTAAAAGTGAATTTGTAGAATTTATTTCCTTCTGAATGCATTTGAGCCAATCAGTTGTCTTGTAACAAGGTTGGGGTGGTATACAGATGATACCAAATATGTGTCCGAGTTTAACCTGTTAGGGCTAGGGGGCAGTATTTACACGGCCGGATTAAAAACGTACCCGATTTAATCTGGTTATTACTACTGCCCAGAAACTAGAATATGCATATAATTATTGGCTTTGGATAGAAAACACCCTAAAGTTTATAAAACTGTTTGAATGGTGTCTGTGTATAACAGAACTCATATGGCAGGCAAAAACCTGAAAAGATTCTGTACAGGAAGTGCCCTCTCTGACCATTCCTTGGGCTTCTTGACTCTCTTTATTGAAAATTTAGGATCTTTGCTGTAACGTGACACTTCCTACGGCTCCCATAGGCTCTCAGAACCCGGGAAAAAGCTGAATGATGTCTTTGCAGCCCCTGGCTGAAAAACATTAGCGCCTTTGGTAAGTGGTCTATCAGAGGACAATGAGACTGAGGCGCGTGCACGAGGCGACCCCATGTTTTTATTTTCTCTCTTTGAACTAAAACACGGTTTCCCAGTCGGAATATTATCGTTTTTTTACGAGAAAAATTGCATAAAAATTGATTTTAAACAGCGGTTGACATGCTTCGAAGTACGGTAATGGAATATTTAGAATTTTTTTGTCACGAAACGCGTCGGGCGCGTCACCCTTCTTTACCCTTTCGGATAGTGTCTTGAACGCACGAACAAAACAGAGGATATTTGAACATAACTATGGATTATTTTGAACCAAACCAACATTTGTTATTTAAGTAGAAGTCCAGGGAGTGCATTCTGATGAAGAACAGCAAAGGTAATAACATTTTTCTTATAGTAAATCTGACTTGTGAGGGCTAAACTTGGTGGGTGTCTAAATAGCTAGCCCTGTGATGCCAGTCTATCGACTCAGAATATTGCAAAATGTGCTTTCACCGAAAAGCTATTTTAAAATCGGACATAGCGAGTGCATAAAGGAGTTCTGTATCTATAATTCTTAAAATAATTATGTTTTTTTGTTAACGTTTATCGTGAGTAATTTAGTAAATTCACCGGAAGTTTGCGGGGGGGGTATGCTAGTTCTGAACATCACATGCTAATGTAAAAAGCTGGTTTTTGATATAAATATGAACTTGATTGAACAAAACATGCATGTATTGTATAACATAATGTCCTAGGATTGTCATCTGATGAAGATCATCAAAGGTTAGTGCTGCATTTAGCTGTGGTTTGGGTTTATGTGACATTATATGCTAGCTTGAAAAATGGGTGTGATTATTTCTGGCTGGGTACTCTGCTGACATAATCTAATGTTTTGCTTTCATGTAAAGCCTTTTTGAAATCGGACAGTGTGGTTAGATTAACGAGAGTCTTGTCTTTAAAATGGTGTAAAATAGTCATATGTTTGAGAAATTGAAGTAATAGCATTTCTAAGGTATTTGAATATCGCGCCACGGGATTACACTGGCTGTTGCATAGGTGGGATGATTTCGTCCCACCTAGCCCAGAGAGGTTAACAGAACTCATATGGCAGGCAAAAACCTGAGAAAAATCCAACCAGGAAGTGTGGAAATCTGAGGTTTGTAGTTTTTCAAGTGATTGCCTATACAGTGACTTCGGGTTCATTTTGCACTTCCTAAGGCTTCCACTAGATGTCAATAGTCTTTAGAACGTTGTTTCATGCTTCTACTGTGACTGTGGAGAGAATAAGAGCTCCTGGAGTCAGATGACTGAGAGAATGACATGAGTTCAGTGGCGCACACTCACTTGAGTTAGCTGTGTTCCTTTTCTTTTTTGAAGACATTGGAATTGTCCGGTTGGAATATTACTTAAGATTTATGATAAAAACATCCTAAAGATTGATGTTATACATCGTTTGACATGTTTCTACGAACGTAAATAGAACTTTGACTTTTCATCGTGACACTGCGCACGCTTCCTGCATTTGTAGTAGTGGACTAAACGCAAACAAAAATGAGGTATTTGGCCAAATTATGGACTTTATTGAACAAAAAACAACATTTGTGGAACTGGGATTCCTGGGAGTGCATTCTGATGAAGATCAAAGGTAAGTGAATATTTATAATTTAAGTTTTGTCATTTCTGTTGACTCCAAAATGGCGGGTATCTGTATGGCTTGTTTTGATATCTGAGCGCTGTACTCAGATTATTGCAGAATTTGCTTTCACCGTAAAGCTTTTTTGAAATCTGACACAGCGGTTGCATTAAGGAGAAGTGTATCTATAATTCTTTGAATAACTGTTGAATATTTTATCAACGTTTATGATGAGTATTTCTGTAAATTGATGTGCTCATTCACCGGAAGTTTTGGGAGGCAAAACATTTCTGAACATAACACGCCAATGTAAAATGGGGTTTCTGGATATAAATATGAACTTTATCGAGCAAAATATACATGTATTGTGTAACATGAAGTCCTATGAGTTCCATCTGATGAAGATCAAAGGTTAGTGATTCATTTTAGCTGCATTTCTGGTTTTTGTGACGCCTCTCCTCGCTTGGAAAATGGCTGTGTGGTTTTTCTTGTCTCGGCGCCGTCATAACATAATCTAATGTTAAGCTTTCGCCATAAAGCCTTTTTGAAATTTGACAATGTGGTTGGATTAACGAGAAGTGCATCTTTAAAATGGGATATAATAGTTGTATGTTTGAGAAATTTGAGATTGTTGTTTTGAATTTGCCGCCCTGCTATTTCACTGGCTATTGAATAGTGTGTTAGCGTCCCACATACCCCAGAAGTTAACAAAGTGAACCATTTTCACTGTAGTGTCCAAAACATCTTTCAAGCTGTCAGGCATTCCCTTGGCACCAAGAGCTTCTCGGTGGATGCTGCAGTGTACCCAAGAGGCGTCAGGAGCAACTGTTTGCATGCACATTACCACTCTACTATGTCTCCCTGTCATAGCTTTTGCTCCATCAGTACAGATACCAACACATCTTGACCACCAAAGTCCATTTGATGTCACAAAGCTGTCCAGTACTTAAAAAATATCCTCTCCCGTTGTCCTGGTTTCCAGAAGAGGATTTCTTCCTTACTTGACCCCCCATAAACGTAACGGACATATACCAGGAGCTGTGGCAGGCGCGCCACGTCAGCTGTAACGCATAGAATTCACTGGCTTGTATGCAAAGCAGTAATTGTTTCAAAACATCTCCTGCCATGTCACTGATGCGTCGTGAAACAGTGTTTGATGAAGAAATTGCCTGTATAGTTTTTTGCCCCCCCCCCCCAGCATTGTCCCAGCCATATCCACGGCAGCAGGAAGAATTAAGTCCTCCACAATAGTATGGGGCTTGCCTGTCCTAGCCACTTGCTTTTAGACATGTCTTACTACTCAAAAGTCATCCTAATTCTCACTCAAATTGGCATGTTTAGTTTCTAAATGTCTGCGCAAGAGTTAAGGTTTCATCGAGTTGTGAGATAGTACTTTTGCACATATAACACACTGTGGCTGAGTAAAGGCACTACTCCCAATATAGGTGAACCCCAAATCAATGTATTTCTCATCATATTTGCGCCTCTTCGATGGTCCAACGTCCCCGTCTGTTATTCGGTGCTTTCCTGGGTAATGGGGCAGTAGCTCTTTGGCTGCATCAGATTTACAACTGTCAGTGTCCATGCTAGCTGGGCTAGCAACAAATGTAGAATTACTGATGCTAGCATTGGATGTGCTCGTGGAAGCAGAACAACTTGTGTCGTTGACAGGTGCAGTACTACCAGTAGAGCTGGTATGTCTATGGATACGGGCCTTACTTTTTTTAACCATTTATCCATGTTCGGAGAAAAAGTAATGAGCAGCAGCTACGATTGGCTACAATTTTAACTCGTCTGACCGCTTGCATGATGACGAGTTTCTCACACGACTGGCCTATCTGGGTGATTATTTTTTCCTCGCCTGAATGATCTGAATCTAGGATTACAGGGACTCTCTGCAACTATATTCAATGTGCGGGACAAAATTGAGGCTATGATTAAGAAGTTGGAGCTCTCCGGACAGTTAGTGGAATTCCCACGAGAGAGTAACGGTTAATGTGATTTGATGTTAATTATTTGACATCGTGTTATTTCGCTGAACACTAGACGGTTTAACCTGTTTGGGCTAGGGGGCAGTATTGAGAACCAACTCAGAAGCTAGAATATGCATATTATTGTTCAGGTTTGGATAGAAAACACCCTAAAGTTTCTAAAACTGTTTGAATGGTGTCTGAGTATAACAGAACTCCTATGGCAGGCAAAAACCTGACAAGGTTTCATGCAGGAAGTGGCCTGTCTGACAAGGAGTCGTGCGTCTTGCATCTGTTTATTGAAAAGTAAGGATCTTAGCTGTAACGTGACAATTCCTAGGGCTCCAATAGGCTCTCAGAACCCGCGAAATACCTGAAGGTTGACGAGGCGGCCTCTGGCTGAAACAAATTATCGCCTTTGGTAAGTGGCCGATCAGAGGACCATTGAATGAGGCGCGTGCACGATTCGCCCCCGTGGAGAAATTTAATTCGGCTGTTTAGGCTCATTGCAGATTCCCGGTCGGAATATTATCGCTTTTCTACGAGATAAATGGCATAAAAATTGGTTTTAAACAGCGGTTGACATGCTTCGAAGTACGGTAATGGAATATTTAGACATTTTTTGTCACGCCATGCGCGAGACCGTGATGTAGCATTCTGATAGTGTCTAGAACTCACGAACAAAACGTCGCTGTTTGGATCTAACGATGGATTATTTGGGACCAAACCTACATTTGTTATTGAAGTAGAAGTCCTGGCAGTGTATTCTGACGAAGAACAAGAAAGGTAAGAACATTTTTCTTATAGGAAATGTGATTTTGGTGAAGGCTGAACTGGGTGGGTGTCTAAATAGCTAGCCCTGTGATGCCGGGCTATGTACTTAGAATATTGCAAAATGTGCTTAATCCGAAAAGCTATTTTAAAATCGGACATATCGAGTGCATAGAGGAGTTCTGTATCTATAATTCTTAAAATAATTGTTATGCTTTTTGTGAACGTTTATCGTGAGTAATTTAGCAAACTGTTAGTAAATTCCCAGGAAGTTTGCGGGGGGTATGCTTTTTCTGAACGTCACATGCTAATGTAAAAATCTGGTTTTTGATATAAATATGAACTTGATTGAACAGACATGCATGTATTGTATAACATAATGTCCTAGGTGTGTCATCTGATGAAGATCATAAAAGGTTAGTGCTGCATTTAGCTGTGGTTTGGGTTTATGTGACATGATATGCTAGCTTGAAAAATGGGTGTCTGATTATTTCTGGCTGGGCACTCTCCTGACATAATCTAATGTTTTGCTTTCGTTGTAAAGCCTTTTTGAAATCGGACAGTGTGGTTAGATTAACGAGATTCTTGTCTTTAAATAGCTGTAAAATAGTCATATGTTTGAGAAATTGAAGTAATAGTATTTCAAACGATTCAAAAATCGCGCCACTGGATTGAAGTGGCTGTTACGTAGGTGGGACGAATTCGTCCCACATGCGCCAGAGAGGTTAATTTTATTTTTGGCAGTGAAACGAGGCTACTCAGGCGAGAAAAAACCTCACCCAAATGTATAGCCCCGTTGGAAAATCTAAAAAAAAAAAAAGTTTGAAAATGTGAGTCACATTTTTATTTGGGTACCCCGACGGCATTGCGCGTACCCCAGTTTGGGAATAGCCGGTGTAGACAAAGCAGAGCTCTCCAGTAGGTGTACCAAAACATCTACAGACCATTTTCTCAAGTGGTGTTACAAGTTCATCAACTTTCAAAGCAGCATTACTTTCCCCCTTGTTCCTCAACTGTAGTGTATGATACCATATTCTTGTTCTGAGTCTCTACTTTAATCCAATGTAAAAAACACAATTTCAAATGTTTCCACATAGGACCAAAACAAGGTGGTTGGTCACATGATTGACTGAAAAGCCTTTGAGTCTTGCCCTCCTACTCTGAATTGGCCAAAATTCATGCACTTTCCTACTTTTCAAATAAAGCTAGAACTAACATATAGACCTCATTTGGAAATTCTTAACTTTATTTGGGCATGCTCAGGTTAACCTTCCCACGGAATCGCCCAAATAGGCCTAGGTATTGGGCTGTGCCAAAAATGTTGCAAAGATTCATGTTTGAAGCTGAGGTCCAGGTCTGTGTTTGACTCTGTGAGCTTGAAGAGGGATAAAGTGGGTAACCACTCAGACTTGGAGTAGCCTGGTCCTGGGCTTGGCACCAGGACAAGCCCCAGATCCTCTCTAATGCTCCTGGGTTAGCACTGATTAAAAAGTTAACACCATAATTAAACGAGTCAGTCAAATTATCAAAAGTGCCTAGTGTTATTACTTTGGAGAGATGGTTAAAACATCTCACAATCACTATGAACCCCTCAACCTATTGTACTGAACCCACTGGTGGAGAACGCTGGCTGGGGTCTATTGTAAATGCTGGTTGAAACCATTTCCTTGGACATTAAGGATGTGCAAAAAGAAACACAGTATTCAGACTATGAACATTTCTAGGCCAAGATAACAATTGCAGCTTTGCCATTTTGTAATCTAGATATTGATAATGCAATTCCTGGTAGTTAGGCTAATTATAGTTGTGTTTGGATGTGAAATGTACCTAAATTGAGGAAAGCACATTTTAGGCTACAAACATAACCACATGGTCCCAAGAACTGTGAAGCCAGTTTGGGCCACTGTGTGCCAAGACTATTTCATACACAGTTCCAGAGTCATCCACGTCTACTAGCCATGGCACCTTGAAAGCACCTTCACTCCCTACATGAGTGGGCAAATCAATCGAGGTGGAAAAATTTGCTACTTGACTCGAGAGCTCTACCAGGACCATTACTAATTTAATGGCCAAACAACCAGAGGCCACACCCGTAGAAAACTGCCTTTATAACCTAATAAATGCCCACTTAACGGACATTAATGTTATTAAATTAGAGAAAAACATGTTATACCAAATGTCTGGGACACCCCGAGGCAGAAACCAATGACATCCGGGAACAAGGAAAACAGACATCGAGAATCAAAATGAAAAGACCCAAAATCACATCAATTACCCTGCCAGTCAAGACATCTGTTACCTCATATTTTTCTACTCAGCTCTGCTAGACTCAGTGAGAAGTTAGCCCTTTGAACATATGGGCCTAATCCTCACCAAAACAAACAGTCCAGACTCAGGTAGACATTATGACCAAGTACACAACGAAATTGACCTTAATACTCAAAAACAGTGTTATAAAGACAGGCTATTCATAATGGGTGGTGTCTCTCTTCGCGTTAAGTCCAACATGTAAGTCTTCTTAGGTTTAGAAATAAACATTCCATCAAAGTCAATGTGAACCTTAAATTCTTATCAGTTGCTGAAAAGTCCAAAGCGAAGACCATTGTGCCCTTTAAAGCAAGACAAGAAGTCTAAAGTCGTGTTACACAGCACTTGTCTCAGAGTTCAAAGAACTGAATATAATCACACTCCACATGAGGTTATAAAAGCCATTGTGAAATGTTCCTGCAAGTCCTTGGAATCATAAACCTAAGAACTCTGATCTTTAACCAAAGTAAATAGTTTTGAACCCGAGTGGAAACTGAAGTAGGCTACACAATGCTGGAAGATAGTTACAACAAAGAATGATTTTCATCATTCATGTAGATATGACTCAAATTACAAAAGACTGCTCTCAGTCAGTCAAAAGTACAATGGGTAATAGTTAATTAGCCTAATCCCTTCATATTAGCCCACTCAGTTGAGCTAAACATAAAGCAGAAAACAAAGTAGAGTCGATGCTTTTTTCCAGAACAACCAAAAAGATGCATTGGCGCATGCAAAGTAAAGACAGCTTAAGTACATTTCATACAACAAGGAAATGTACATTATTAAAATGGTGGCCTAAACATTCTTGATTCGATAATTGATATGTAATATTGTTTTATTCCAGTTAAAATCTAACTTTTAAAACTTACCCAAATGTCTCACCACATGCAGAACTTCTGTTACAGCCAAATCAATGACAAGATACTTGTCAATGTGTGCGAGTGTTCATGCAACCCATCAATGTGTACAGGTGTGTAGTCTGATCCTGAGTGTGCTCGCCTGCTGGAGAGAGTGAATGTGTGAGAGTGGGAAAGTGAATGCGTCATGCCGAAGTGCACTAATCTGCCTTCTCATGACTGTCCGCCTCATGTGACCATTCTGCCTCATTTCCTTTGATCCAGCCAATAACACGGTTTCCCCCCCTCCCCAAAAATGAATGTAGCAACTGCGGATTGCCCCTTTAAAAACACATCCAAAACATGTGTGCTGGACAAAACAGCCAACTGAAGAAATAATGGGATGTCCAGTCACTTATTTGTTTACTGCTCCAACAATCTTTTCATAAACCGAAACGGCTGTTTACGCTATCCCTAATGCAGTGAAGAAAAATGAAGTAAACTTTATGGGACATCTTTGAGTGAGGAACCATTACACCTTTGTCTAAAACCGTCCTTTAACCAGACAAACAGTCAGTGTGGTCAATCCACATCACTTAGACTGTTAAACAAAAAAAACTTTCCTGATCAAAATAATTGATCATAAACTGAATGCTGATGCATAAAACAACTAATATTGCCATTTCTTGTGCTTGGGTCCCTGTACAAGGGAATTGTTAATCAAATGTTATTGGTCACATACGCATGTTTAGCAGATGTTATTGCGGGTGTAGCGAAATGCTTGTTTCTCTAGCTCTGACAGTACAATACTATCTAACAAGTAATGTAGAACAATTTCACAACATGTACCTAATACACACACATCTAGGTAAAGGAATAGAATTAAGAATATATAAATATATGGACGAGCAATGTCAGAGCGGCATAGACTAAGATACAGTAGAATAGTATATACACATATGAGATGAGTAATGCAAGATATGTAAAAATTATTAAAGTGACTAGTAGGGATGCACGATATAAAAATCGGCCGACATTCGCTAAAAATGCCAAGATCAGTATTGGCCCGATGTCTAGTTAAATGCTGATGTTAAAAACTGCCGTCAAAGCTGCCATGCTTACCTATATAACGTAGGTACATGACGCAATGACACCACGTAAAATGTTGCGCTACACATGCAACACAGCATTCCTAACCTAGCCCACAATGTCTGCTGTTTGGATCGAGCAGTCAACAAGTCGAGCAGTCATTTGAAAGAGTAAGAACATTTCAGCGAAACAACTCAAAGGCGAAATCCATTAAAGCCAAGACAATCAACCGCTCTCTGTCAGGGGTGATGTTGGCTTTTCGCCGACTGGTTGAGCACCGGTACACACTACCAAGTGCGCTATTTTTCAGATGTTGCCCTACCGGAGTTAGACAGTAATAGCTTCACGACATACATACTATGGAATGCCGTTTGGGTCTTTACGTGTCAAAAAAGATACAGTAGCACTGTCAAATCCTTGACTTTGGTGATGTCATTTACAAAATAGCCTCCAACAAAATAACCTCTACTCAGCAAATTGGATGCAGTCCATCACAGTGCCATCCGTTTTGTCACCAAAGCCCCATATACTACCCACCATTGTGACCTGTATGCTCTCGTTGGCTGGTCCTCGCTACATATTCGTCGCCAAACCCACTGGCTCCAGGTCACCTATAAGTCTTTGCTAGGTAAAGCTCCGCCTTATCTCAGCTCACTGGTCACCATAGCAGCACCCACCCGTAGCACATGCTCCAGCAGGTATATTTCAGTGGTCATCCAAAGCCAACATCTTGTTTGGCCACCTTTCCTTCCAGTTCTCTGCTGCCAATGACTGAAACGAATTGCAAAAATCGCTGAAGGTGGAGACTTACAGCTCCCTCACTAACTTTAAGCATCGGCTGTCAGAGCAGCTTACCGATCGCTACAGCTGTACACAGCTCATCTGTAAATAGCCCATCCAACCAACTAACTACGTCATCCCCATATTTGTTTTTGCCTGCTCTTTTGCACACCAGGATTTATACTTGCACATCTATCACTCCAGTGTTAATTGCTAACTAGTAATTACTTTGCCACTATGGCCTATTTATTGCCTTACCTCCTTACTTCATTTGCACACACTGTATACAGATTCTCTATTGTGTTATTGACTGTACGTTTGTTTATCCCATGTGTAACTGTTGTTTTTGTCACACTGCTTTGCTTTATCTTGGCCAGGTCGCAGTTGTAAATGAGAACTTGTTCTCAACTGGCCTACCTTGTTAAATAAAGGTGAAATATATGTATTTTTTTGAAAGCTGTACAAAAGTCTACAAACAAGCAAACGCCGGCCACGAATGATGCGTTTACAATACCGCATTGGTAATAAAGCATAATTTGTTCGACCGCAACTTCTGGGGTAGTTAAGATTTAGCTTGGTACCTAGCTAGCACCAATACAACCAGCCTGAAAACAATGACCAGTAAAACTGCATTCATTTTCATTATTCTTAGCAATGATATAGGAATCCTTGTGAGTAAGTATTAGCTAGGTTGCCACTTGTTGTTCACCTATTGAAATTGAACTTCAGTTCATTAAAATAAATAGCTAGCCAGCTAATTAACCCTGTTGCCCAAAGCTAATGTTATAAGCTGCCAGCTAGCTTCATCTGGCTAGTGAGGCTCGATCGCACCGGGTTGTGTGTTGTGAAGCCAGCCACAATAAGGACTAGGCACAACAGTGGAATTTACGGTTAGCCTTCAAAATAAAAGTACGTCATTGACAGTAATGCAAATGAATACAAATTGCAGAATTATGCCATACATTTATTTTGAAGGCTAACCGCAAAGTCCACTATTGTGGCTAATCCTTATTGTGGCTAGCTTCACATAGATGGGTCCGACCACCATTATTCAAATAAAAACTGTCTTATAAATTAGGGTTGTTTTAGATGACACCTAGCTATATAGTTAGCTAGCTAACAATAGCTACTGAAACAGATAGCAAACCGACTATGTTTTTGGGGAGAACATTGATTGCATCCATGAGATAGCTAGCTTTTTTATGACCAGCACTGTAGGTGTGCGAGACAACTTTACCAGCATCATAGCATACGTATCGATTAATCGTTGTGACATGAAATACGAGTGAGTGTAATCAATGCGTAATAACTACACAAAAAAATGTATGAACGTGTTAAATTATTATGTGACGTGCAGTTATATTCAGATTTCTTTTTGACACGGAAAGACCCAAACGACCTTCCATAGAAATCCTGGTTGAGAATGAAACTGAAGAAATGAAAAACGAAACAGCAAGTGAAAGAAATAGGTTTTGATTATGTTTTACTGTTAATGGGGACATATGTAAATGCCAACTAAATATTTTTTTGGTCAGTGTGGTTTGTGTATCCTTTATTTAACTAGGCAAGTCAGTTAAGAACAAATTCTTATTTACAATGATGGCATACCCCGGACGATGCTGGGCCAATTGTGCGCCACCCTATGGGACTCCCAATCATCGCCGGATGTGATAGAGCCTGGATTCGAACCAGAGACTATAGTGATGACTCTTACCCCCGAGATGCAGTGCCTTAGACCACTGCGTCCATGTGTGTTACCTGTTTAACTGTACTAGAATGCTTAAAAAGGCCCCTAAAATTTTAAATACCGTGTATTTTGGAAGGGAAAATAATGGATATCTGTATCGGCCGAAAATATCATATCGGTGCATCACTAGTGCGCCATTTATTAAAGTGGTCAGTGATTTAAAGTCTATGTATATAGGCAGCAGCCTCTAATGTGATCGTGATGGCTGTTTAACAGGCTGATGGCCTTGAGACTGAAAAATAGCTTCCGTTTCTCGGTCCCAGCTTTGATGCACCTGTCCTGACCTCACCTTCTGGATGATAGCGGGGTGAACAGGCAGTGTTTCAGGTGGTTGTTGGCCTTGATGATCTTTTTGGCCTTCCTGTGACATCGGGTGGTGTAGGTGTCCTGGATGGCAGGTAGTTTGCCCCCGGTGATGCATTGGGCAGACCGCACCACCCTCTGGAGAGCCTTACCGTTGTGGGCGGAGCAGTTGCTGTACCAGGCGGTGATACAGCACGACAGGATGCTCTCAATTGTGCATCTGTAAAAGTGTGTGAGGGTTTTAGGTGCCAAGCCAAATTTCTTCAGCCTCCTGAGGTTGCACCTTCACCACACTGTCTGTGTGGGTGGACCATTTCAGTATATCAGTGATGTGTACGCCGAGGAACTTAAAAAAAATATTTAAATTAATTACTTTCCACCTTCTCCACTGTGGTCCTGTCGATGTGGAGGTGCCCTCTCTGATGTTTCCTGATGTCTAGACTTTATGGCGCCCAAACTCTGAGACAGTTAAGTCAAAGATAAAGCATGAACACTTGCCTTGTGGTAAGATGTGGAGACTAAAACTTGCAGCGAAGAATACATGTGATCAATGTTCCCTCTAAGCTCCCCCGGGACTGCCTCGCAGAAAAAATATCAGCCCGCGCAGAGAAGCACAAGATTGAACTTCACTCAACTTTGATGGAAAACACTAAAGTTTCTAAAACTGCTAAAATAATGTCTGAGTATAACAGAACTGATATGGCAGGCGAAAACCCGAGGAAAATCCATCTGGATTTTTTTAAATTGTATTATAATTTTTTTTTTTTTGAGGTCACAGGCCATTACAATGCTAGTCTGTGGGATATACAAATAAATAGCTCCCAGATTGCAGTTCCTATGGCTTCCACTAGATGTCAGTCTTTATAAAGGGTTTCAGGCTTGTTTTTCGAAAAATGAACGAGTAGTTGTAGTTTTTCCCAAGGTGTCTCTAATTAGAAAAGTAGTCTTGTTGCGCACGTGATTGAGGTGCGCGCTCTTCGTTATTTATCTTCCCTATTGAACATACTATTTTCCGTCTTAAATTTGATTGTTTATTTAGATATTAGAGTACCTGAGGATTAATTAGAAACATCGTTTGACTTGTTTGGACGAACTTTACTGGTAACTTTTTGGATTCTTTTGTACGCATGTTGAACGAGTGGATTACTGAATCAAGCGCACCAAATAAACAGACATTTTTGGGATATAAAGGACTTTATTGAACAAAACAACCATTCATTGTGTAGCTGGGACCCTTGGGATTGCAAACAGAGGACGATCTTTAAAGGTAAGTGATTTATTTTAACGCCATTTTGGATTTTGTGACGCCTGTGCTGGTTTGAAAAAGTATTTTGATGTGGGGCGCTGTCCTCAGATAATCGCATGGTATGCTTTCGCAATAAAGCCTTTTTGAAATCTGATAATGCGGTTGGATTAACAAGAAGTTAAGCTTTTAAATGATGTAAGACACTTGTATGTTAATGAATGCTTAATATTACATTTTTGTCATTTGAATTTGGCGCGCTCCAGCTTCACCGGATGTTGTCGATTTTGATCCCGATAGCAGGATCCGTGCCCTAAAAGGTTTTAATGGGTACATGCTTATTAGCAACTGGAATAAGCAATTTCATAAATGTGTCAAGTGCAGTGCCTATTGGCAAAATAGCTTATTGAAGTTTGCGCTCAGACCTGAAATTTGCTCAGTGACAAAACATTGAGGGAATATTGCATGTACAGTGTATTCGGAAAGTACTCAGATCGCTTGAATTCTTTCCATATTTTGTTACGTTACAGCCTTATTCTAAAATGTATTTAAAAAAATAAAGCTCATCAATTTACACACAGTACCCTATGTAAAACAAACCATAAACAGATTGTAATTTTTGCAAATGTATTAAATAGAAAAAAAACTGAAATATCACACTTACATAAGTATTCAGACCCTTTGCTCAGTACTTTGTTGAAGCATCGGTGGCAGCAATTACAGCCTCGAGTCTTATTTGGTATGAAGCTACAAGCTTGGCACACCTGTATTTGGAGAGTTTCTTCCATTCTTCTCTGCTGATCGTCTCAAGCTCTGTCAAGATGGATGGGAAGCGTCACTGCACAGCTATTTTCAGGTCTCTCCAGAGATGTTCGATCGGGTTCAAGTCCGGGCTCTGGCCGGGCCACTCAAGGACATTCAGAGACTTGTCCTGAAGCCAGTCCTGTGTTGTCTTGGCTGTGTGCTTAGGGTCTTTGTCCTGTTGGAAGGTGAACCTTTGCCCCAGTCTGAAGTTCTGAGCGCTCTGGAGCAGGTTTTCATCAAGGATCTCTCTGTACTTTTCTCTGTTCATCTTTCCCTTAATCCTGACTGGTTTCTCAGTCCCTACCACTGAAAAAGACACCCCCACAGCATGATGCTGCCACCACGCTTCACCGTAGGGATGGTGCCAGGTTTCCTCCAGATGTGACGCTTGGCATTCAGGCCAAAGCGTTCAGTCTTGGTTTCATCAGACCAGAGAATCTGGTTTCTCATGATCTGAGAGTCATTACATGCTTTTTGGCAATCCAAGCGGGCTGTCATGTGCCTTTTACTGAGGAGTGGCTTTCGTCTGGGCACTCTACCATAAAGGCCTGTTTGGAGGAGTGCTGCAGAGATGGTTGTCCTTCTGGAAGGTTCTCCCATCTCCAAAGAGGAACTCTGGAGCTCTGTCAGACTGACCATCGGGTTCTTGATCACCTCCCTGACCAAAGGCCCTTCTCCCCCAATTGCTCAGTTTGGCCAGGTGGCCTGCTCTAGGAAGAGTCTTGGTGGTTCAAAACTTCTTCCATTTAAGAATGATGGAGGCCACTGTTCTTGGGGACCTTCAATGCTGCAGACATTTTTTGGTACCCTTCCCCAGATCTGTGCCTCGACACAATCTTGTCTCGGAGCTCTACGGACAATTCCTTCGACCTCATTGCCTGGTTTTTGCACTGACATGCACTGTCAACTGACATGCACTGTCAACTGACATGCACTGTCAACTGACATGCACTGTCAACTGACATGCACTGTCAACTGACATGCACAAACACCTTATACAGACAGGTGTTTGCCTTTCTAAATCATGTCCAATCAATTGAATTTACCACAGGTAGACTCCAATCAAGTTGTTGAAATCACTCAATGGAAACAGGACACACCTGAGCTCAATTGAGTCTCATAGCAAAGGGTCTGAATAAATCAAAGTGTCACATGCGCCGAATACAACAGGTGTAGACCTTACAGTGAAATGCTTACTTACAGGCTCTAATCAATAGTGCAAAAAAGGTATTAGGTGAATAATAGGTAGGTAAAGAAAAAAAACAACAGTAAAAAGACAGGCTATATACAGTAGCAAGGCTATATACAGACACCGGTTAGTCAGGCTGATTGAGGTAGTATGTACATGTAGATATGGTTAAAGGGACTATGCATATATGATTAACAGAGAGTAGCAGTAGCATAAAAGAGGGGTTGGCAGGTGGTGGGTGGGACAATGCATATAGCCCGGTTAGCCAATGTGCGGGAGCACTGGTTGGTCGGCCCAACTGAGGTAGTATGTACATGAATGTATAGTTAAAGTGACTATGCATATATGATAAACAGAGAGTAGCAGCAGCGTAAAAAGACAGGTTATGTAAATAAGATATTTCTGTCTTTTATTTTTAATACATACGCAAACATGTCTAAAAATCTATTTTCGCTTTGTCATTATGGGGTATTCTGTGTAGATTGCTGAGGATTCTTTTTATTATTCTCACCTCCAGCTTTTAAAAACATTAATTAAAAGTAGGTAAAAGGTGTCAAGGCCGACATACACCTTTTATGAAAGGTCAGCTTATAAAACTGGCTCATAACAATCCCCACCAAAGATGACAGTGATTGAAGCAATTATGAAATGTGCAGTAAATAGCGCATAGTACAAAAGTAAGGAACCAAACTTAACATTGAGACAATTACCAACAAAACATTCTATGACTGCACAAACTGAAACATTGTTGTTAGATGTGATAATTCAATTATTTAGTGAAGACTACTAGTTACTCAAGTGTGTGTACTACGGCTGGGAATTGCCAGGGAGCTCACGATACATGTTGCGAATCTCACAATTGTATATGTATTGCGATTCGATGTTCCAAACACCATATGTTTGCTGCAGAGGGCCAAGAGAGAGCCATGTTTTGATCAGTCACTGAAATAAAAGTGCTACCTATTTAAAAAGAAGATGGTAACAAACTAGTTTTGGTGCAGGTACAGCAAACTAATGCAAAAATAATATTGCGATATCATCAAAACAATAAGATATGGTCAAAAATACTGCACTGTATGATATCACCATCAATGACCCCACATAATCAAGTAGACCTAAGCCTAACAGTACACCACTTACCTCATTTTGCCCAACATGCTGCATAATTGCCAGACTTCAGAAGACATTACTAATGAATGCACAAGAGCCACTACTTGAGGCAAATATAGTACAGTAAAGGGTAGCTAGCTAGTTGCTACACAGGCTAGATAAAATAATAAATTGGCAATGTAGGCCTACATTCCACCTTTTAAAGCCTGATAGTGTGGAATAATACAGGTTGAGGTACAATAACCAAAAGGTTGCCAATTCAAACGTGATTTTATCCATTAAATTCTGATCACGCCCTCATCATTCCATCCTTTTTTGCCTTTACCTCCCTTATCTCACATCATTTGCTCACATTGTATATAGTCTTATTTTTTTCTACTGCATCATTAATTGTACGTTGTTTTACTCCATGTGTAACTCTGTGTTTTTGTATGTTGTCGAACTGCTTTGCTTTATCTTGGCCAGGTCGCAATTGTAAATGAGAACTTGTTCTCAACTTGCCTACCTGGTTAAATAAAGGTGAAATAAATAAATAAAAAGAAGTGTTTAAGCATTATTTAAAATGTACCTGTCATTTGTGTTATCATTCCACTGCTTTGTGTACACTAAATAGCAGGAATCTCATATAGGACCATTCATGGAATAGAATGGTTGTGTGTGACCCAGCTGGTTTCGGGAAATCTGCAAAGGCCGAGTTTCAGAAACAGATCAATGGGTTTTTTTGTTTGCAGGACATAAAACGTTCAGATTTCAACCAATAACCAAGATCAAAACAATCACTAAGAATCCACTTCACCTTCTAAGGAGTCAGTTAAGCCTGGCGGAGGGAATTTAAGTCATAGTCAAATATACTTGTCCCCTGCTGCCTTTATTAACTAGCCTAAGTATAGGTCTGTCCGTAAAGTAAACCGGTTGTTGAGAATGAGAAGCCTTGCCAGGCAAACAAGTTTCAGTCACATCAGAGTGATGCCAATGAGAAAGCGGGCCAACTACAACAGAGCTAGAGGACAGCCTGGCCCATTGGATACTGTCACTCTGTCCTCCTGATACACAGAGACAATAGGGCACTGTTCCCCCACTCAAACATTCCTCCCATCCACATATTTGAGAGTAAATGAAAATATGACAAAGCCAGTTATGAGTTACTCTGTTATTCCAGAGCAATCGAATAGAAAGTGAATTCAAAAAGATGAAGGGCAGATCTTGATGAAGAGCCTCAGTCTCTGAAGACCATAGATGTGTGCATTGGGGCAGAGTTTGCCGTGGCTGTCAAGTGCAATTTAAAAGCAGACTTCCCACAATAAAAAAATAAAAAAAATCAGTGAGTACCGACTATGAGAGATAAATGTATGTAATCTATATTATTCTGGTTGTCCAGCCTTGACCTTTTTTTACTGTACTTTTGGTCTGCCATAAATAATTACCAATAGGTCATGGCACCTTTGGGCTGTAGGCACATTAAAATGTCCACTTTTTTCTCTGTTACAGAGGGGATAACCAATGGGTCGTGTTCAGAGATGGAATTGGTCTTGACAAGCAACGAAAGAGGAATCCTACTGTAGTGCACTGAGCCTATAGGTGACACAGTTGGTTACATGTTTCATCATCGCTCTGAAAAGGCTGCAATTGAATTAGCCTAAAAAAAGTAAGAAAGTAGAACGTACTGTTGCATATTTGTAGCCTGAAGTTCTAGTTGTGGAACAGGGAATACACATTGAAATATTGAGTATATTTTAAGCTTGTGCTGAAGATGACAATTTAACAAGCATGACAATTTGATCTGTCTTGATAGCCTAGCTACTTGTTTCGGAATAGGTAGAGCATAATGAAAAAGGGCCACGTGAAACCTAGAAGTGGAGAGATCAAGGAGTCGTTTGCAACAAAGTACTGTAGCGTTTTGTGTACTGCAACTAGCGAATACAACATCCAAGTGTTCCTCAACCATAACTGACTTCATGAAAATCATACATTCGATAAAATGGTATGTCAATCGCCAGGATAGCTATTTCGAACATATGGAACATTTGGTTTAAATTGTGAGATGGCTGAAGTTGCATGATACCCCAAAAATATTTTGCTAGCTATCAAGTTAACTCCAGTACTTGATAGACTTCTAGCTTGCCTCGTAGCTAGCTTGATACAGAGGTCAAACACAAGCGAGAAAATGATAGAGGATAGTCCGGGCATGCACGCGCTTACCTCACAACATATAGTGAACTCGGTTCCAGCGTGATTTTCTTTGGCCTTAATAACTCACAACCGAATGATTAACTATTAGCTTTCAAATGAACGTCCAGATTCACGTTTACTCTACTGGCAAAACGCCGACAGCACACGTCACACTTAAATATAACAACCACAGCAAGATGACTTTTGACAAGGCAGGAAAATGTAGACGTAGCACGCATGTTTTCGTATGGTAGCCAATCAGACGACCGTTCAGGGCAGGCATTTCCGCCGTCACAATGTCGTCACTAGTTACCCCAGCCACAAAGTCATAAACCCCGCCTATTTCCACAATGTATCTTCTTAAAATATGATTTTAAACCTAACCTTAACATTACTAACCTTAAATTAAGACCAAAAAGTGATATTTTGTTTTCACGATTTTGTGGCTGTGGTAACTAGTGCAAACCCCGCCACATGGCAGCCCGAACGATGACGCGATGTCGTACGATGTCGACATGTTATAAACCTACATAACATCGTATAACATCTGTGTATTTGACATTTCATGTTACCATCAAAAAACAACTAAATGTACGTTTTCATTCACAGATATTCTCAATTTGTGTATTTTCTAGGTGAACTCTTACCTGTAGCTACATAACATGTTAATGATCTAAAGCATACTGTAAATTAAAACTCAATGTTGGGGCTCCCAGTCTAAGGCACTGCGTCTAAGTACTAGAGGCGTCACTACAGACCCTGGTTCGATTCCAGGCTGTATCACAACCGGCCATGATTGGGAGTCCCATAGGACAGCGCACAATTGGCCCAGCGTCTTCCGGGTTAGGGTTTGGCTGGGTAGGCCATCATTGTAAATAAGAAATTGTTCTTAACAGACTTGCCTAGTTAAATAAAGGGTAAATAAAAAAAATGATCAAATTGAGAATAATTTGAAGTACTCAAGCTATTGTTTGAGGAAACGAGCATTCTTTACCTAAATCAGTTGAGATTACATGTACATATTGGGATGTTGTAGTGACCTCTGGAGGATAAAAGTAGTAGTTTATGAAGTACTTTATTGAGCACAAAAGGCATGTAAACTCAGCAGGGGCAGCAATATCAAGATTGTCAATGTATGAGGTCTTATCCAGAAGTCCCAGACATGGCTGCAGTTGTTCTGCTTTCTTTGGTCTGTTCCAGTATCGGGCTGCTGGACAAGTCTGGTCTGATGGAACCAGCCTTATTGCTGCATTCACCATTCTATTTCAGTGAACAGAGCAATCAGGCTGGTTCCAACAGTCTAGCTGAATTACATACAAGGCACTTGGGGGTGTAGAATTTAGGAAATAAATTAGGAAAACAGGATATGGTGACTTCAGTCACTCAAGAATAAACTACAAGAACACTATTAGTTTAATAAAGTCACAATATTTGTGAACAGAGGAACATCCACTATACAGGATAATATATTCATAGAAATGAATATTCAAATTGGGACAACAGGAAAACATTCAAACAAAACAGCAATCTTTTTTTCAGGCCTAACAGTCCATTAAGTGAAATAAGCACTGTATTTTGGTCTCCACAAATAAAACAAGAACAATATGTCCATATTAATAAAAATTGCATAGCAAGACACACACACATTAACCTTTACATAAAAACCTTGATACTACAAGCAATGAAGATTGGAAACAGAGACACTGCATAGGACCAAAATAACCTCTGCCTGCTTTGGACTAACCAACAGAGTGAATATGCTTTATATTTGACTGGACAAATGTATACCTATTTGAATCATATAAGCATCTTGATTATATTTATAGAGAAAATAAACTTGTGGGTATAGCATTAAAGTTGTGAGCAGACAGGCAAAGAGGTTTGTGCCATGCATGGGTGTAGTAGATGTGTCAATGAAGCATGTGTCAACTGATGGCAGTGCAATGAGTGTCTCAGTGCTCCTTAGTTTAATAAGGGGTTGTGATGAGGGGGTTTAACCAGCAAAACGGTAATTGACATGGATCTCTGGCTTGATGTCACACACCATCTTAAGCAGGTTGCCCAGCACCCCTTCCCGGTTCTGCTGGTAGCTGGTCTGGATGCTACCCATCTTGCCCACGGTCTCTTTGTCCACCTCTACAGCAGAGTTACCATGGGATCCAAGAGCCTAATGGAGAAATGGAAGACCGATTTAGGCCACCTTACAAGACAAACATACAGTAAGTATTAAATAAGTTATTATATGGTAAGGTCTTATCAATTTAGCTACCAACTACAGTACAGTGCCTTATGACTAGGAAAACATGACTCATGTTTCCCATTTGCAAATTAAAACTTTCCCCCAGTGTCTCACCGCAGCCTCCTTGGTCTTAAAATCCTTCTCCCTCTGCATACGGTACTGCTCAATCTCGGCCTGGGCTTCCTCCTTGGCCTGCTTCAGCCGACGGTTCTTACCTGATCAAACAGAAGGGAAAAAAATCTGCACTTAGGCCTAGTAAGTGAAATAAACATTGATTAAATTCCCCGTTCAATCAAGTTCCCAACTACACAGTTTGTTGTGTGCTTCATGACAAAATGGGAAGTGAAATCCTATTGTTTCATAGGGAAATGAGACTTAGTGAAAGAATTGTGAGGAAAGAAGCAAGTAGCCTACAATCAAGGCATAGATTTTAAGTCTGGGCCTAAAAACCATGTTCAGTGGAGAATATCCATTTAAAGTGTTTAGTCCAGAGGTAGGCCTAATCGGGGTCTGGGAAACCAACCGTTGGAGTAGACTGAAGGGTAACGGATACATTTAGATGTGTCAATTTTCCCTTTAAGACAGAGGCAACTTTTTTTTAAACGAGCTCCTACAGGGAAACAAAATCGTTTTGAATGGTCACCCAACTTCGGAATTCCAAGTAAGGAACTCGGGCCTCTTTCTAAAGCCCCGACTTTCCGACCTGAAGATTACTGACGAGTTCACGGTTGTCTTAAACGCCATTAAATTTATACAGGAAGTCTTTCCGAACCTAATTGCGCAGCTGTAAGCAAGCGGGTCGGATCTGCTGGCTAGGTAGCTAGTCATCTTTGATTGAAGGCCTTGCCATCTTCACACTTTGCAGTTAGGAATAAATATATATGTTGGCTGTCAAATCTGGGGTTTATTACAGTAGCTGTTTATAATTAAAATGTTACTTATGCCATTAACTAGCTACCTTCCAGAAAAAAATGTTAACTAATCAAGCTAACGTTAGCTAGCTTAGTTTATCTACGCCGTTGAATGACAGCAGATTTTAACTTACGTTTGCGGGCTTCTGCTACTTTTTCTGCAGCTCGTTTTTCAGCTTGCAAAAGCTGCTGGATACCCTGGGACTGGCTTGCCATTGTTTAGTTCGGAGAGAGACGGACAAGAATATGTGGTTCCTCCAGCTGCTGTTCTGTGTTTGCAGCGAAGTTTGGTGAATTTACTGCTGACAGCGCGTCACAGACAGAAGGCGTAGCCCTGACACGTCCAGTCGCGTGTAGTGTGAGAGGGTGAAACTGGGCCAACATTCTGCACATTTTCTCATCGATGAAACAACTGACCAATACATTTTTATTTTACATTTACATTTAAGTCATTTAGCAGACGCTCTTATCTCCCAAAACTATAATGTCACGAACAGCGTATAAGTTTTAGACTTGACACTTTGCCAAAGTTGCGATGTTTAGACGGCGTGGAAGGTTGAATTGAGTTTGTGCACACGCGCACTTCAGAGGAGGCGTCCCCTAACTGAAATATACTATTTTAGGTTAGAAAAATCTTTGATATCGTTGTCAGGCTCAAATCACATGATTGGGTAATTATTGGGGTGCGGTCGATTTGCGTCGGTGCCGTATTACAGCAGTTGCTAGCTTGCTGTTGCTAGCTAATTTGTCCTGGGATATAAACATTGAGTTGTTATTTTACCTGAAATGCATAATGTATTCTACTCCGACAGTTAATCCACACATAAAACGGCCAACCGAGTAGTTTCTAGTCATCTCTCCTCCTTCCAAGCGTTTTCATCTTTGCCACGACAACTGCCAAAACATTTCGTCTTTCAATCGCCCACGTGGGTATAACCAATGAGGAGATGGCACGTGGGTACCTGCTTCTATAAACCAATGAGGAGATGGGAGAGGCAGGACTTGCAGCACGATCAGCGTCAGAAATAGAAAGGAGTTCTATTTTAGCCCTTGGCAACACAGACCTGCTCGTTTGGTACTCGAGCAGTGTGGGTGCAATAATTGAATAACATGGATTTCTAAATTTATTTTGCGACGCTCGCGCACGCGACGTGTCCGGTCTGGTCAGCATGTAATAACACACAACATTGTTCAATGTTTCACTTGACTTGCTTTAGCATAATATTTCTAACAAGAATTTAAGCTTTCTGCCAATATCAGATGTGTCTTTGTCCTGGGAAATGTTCTTGTTACTTACAACCTCATGCTAATCGCATTAGCCTACGTTAGTTCTGAATTCTTATTACAATGACGGCCTACCCCGGCCAAACCCTAACGATGCTGGGCCAATTGTGTGCTGCCCTATGGGACTCCCAATCAGGCCGGTTGCAGAGGTGGAAAAAGTACTCAATTGTCATACTTGAGTAAAAGTAAAGATACCTTAATATAAAATGACTCAAGTGAAAGTAACCCAGTAAAATACTACTT
The DNA here is from genome assembly GCF_901001165.1 of Salmo trutta. Lineage (NCBI taxonomy): Eukaryota > Metazoa > Chordata > Actinopteri > Salmoniformes > Salmonidae > Salmo > Salmo trutta. Next base: position 27,985,121 of record NC_042979.1, read on the forward strand.
GAGTAAAAGTCTAACAGTGTCAGATTTTAGATGTACTCAAGTACAGTGGTGAAAAAAGTACATTTACATTTTAGTAGGCACTCTTATCCAGAGCGACTTACAGTAGTGAATACATACATTTCATACATTTTTTCTCCGTACTGGTCCCCCGTGGGAATTGAACCCACAACCCTGGTGTTGCAAACACCATGCTCTACCAACTGAGCCACACAGGACCACAAAGTAAAAGTAAATTATATACATCAAATTCCTTATATTTAGCAACCAGAAGGCAATTTCCTTTTTTTGACAGCTAGGGGCAGCTCCAACACTCAGACATAATTCACAAAGGAAGCATTTATGTTTAATAAGTCCACCAGATCAGAAGCAGTAGGGATGACAAGGGACACTCTCTCGATAAGTGTGTGAATTGGACCTTTTTCCTGTACTGCTAAGCATTCAAATTGTAACTAGTACTTTTGGGTGTCAGGGAAAATGTATGGGGTAAAAAGTAAGTCATTTTCTTTGGGAATATAGTGAAGTAAAAGTAGTCAAAATATGAATAGTAAAGTACAGATACACCAAAAAGTACTTAAGTAGTACTTTGAAGTATTTTTACTCAAGTACTTTACACCACTGTCCGGTTGTGATACAGCCTGGAATTTTACCGGGGTCTGTAGTGACGCCTCCAGCACTGAGATGCAGTGCCTTAGACCGCTGCGCCACTCAGGAGTCCTACATGGCTCAGACCAGTGCCAGTGGTGCTCAAGCCAGGAAACAAAGGGATCCATTCCCATTGCAAGAGACGAACATAACTTCATGATGGACATAACTTCAATTTCTTTGACTAATAACAATAATTTGAGCTGTATAATGGAAACAATGGTCCCAAAACGGCTAACAATTTAAATCAAGCACACTGAAAAAATATTTTCAGGTGACCTATATCTGATAATAAGAGCAAATAGAGCTCAAACACGGATCAAGTGGTGTAACATAAAGACAGACTGGAGTAATGTTTGCAAAACTTCTCACTTCAGGGCCTTTGTCTGTGTCACAGGCGTTGACAATCAGCTTGTCAGAAAACGTGCAAATGATCAATACCACACAATGATATGAGTTTGTAAAACATTAGGTGGATGCTCTGCTCAACATGAGAAATGTTGATTCAAAGGTACAAAACATTTAATATATACGGTGTATTTGGAAAGTATTACCCTTCCCTTTTCCACATTTTGTTACCTTACAGCCTTATTGTAAAATGTATTAAATTAATTTTCCCTCATCGATCTACACACAATACCCCATAATGACAAACCGAAAACAGGTTTATAAAACGTTTTAATAAAAAACATAAATACCTTATTTACATGAGTCTTCAGACCTATGCTGCATTCATGTGCTAGTCGGAACTAGGACATTTCCGACTTGCTAACAGTTTGTGGTTATATACGTGCCGCGTTCATGGATTCAGCAAGTCGGACATTTCCTTGTTCCGACAACATGTGAAGGCGGCACTACTCTGAGCTAAGGCCCGACGTTTTAACCACGCCCACCATTTGACGCAGTAACCAGACGATTTCCTCTTTCGCCATTTTTTGTGAGCGGATTACATCAGACCACTAGCCGTGTGCCTGTGGATGGGTCAGTTGGACATACACGACTCTTAAATGAAGGTACTTTTTTTTGTTGCTCTTACATGTAAGCGATTCAGTTAAAATTAATGTTGTGAGTGGTTGATCTTATAATAGCGTGGCATAAAATGACCTTGATCTCGAGTGATTCGAGACATTCACAGTCACACTGGACTTGGGCTGGGAGTGACAGCTAGTAAGTTAGCAAGCTAACGATACTGCTGCTAACTACTACTAGTTAACTTACCATGCTGTCAGATACGCAAGTTAATGAACGATGTAGTGAGATATGTCAACTACAACTGACAGCTACGTAATGGTGGTCACAGCTGGTTAGCTATACGTTTGCTGTTTGTATTGTTTACTAGTTACTGTAACTAACGTTAGCTCCTTTGCTAGCTAGCTATGTTGTTACTCTCATAACTCATAAAGCTAAGGTTAGCCAAGGGGTGGGTGTGTGCTTTCTTTCAGTCTTGTTTTGAAACATGTTAATTAACAGGGTTAGGGGGTTCGTTTTTTTAAGGTAAGTCACTCAGTGACCAAGAACGTTGTGTGTGTGTGTGAGTGAAAGAGTGACCATGTTACTTTTTCGCCGTGCTTCCCCAGTGACCCCAGCCAGGTGTTAACCCGGTGTGTATCCACCATGTTGAATGGGGTGTTCAGGCTGCATGGCCTGATGGTGGCGTCTCACCCCTGGGAGGTGATTGTGGGCACCATTGCCCTGACCGTCTGTCTCATGTCCATGAACAACCTGGCCACTAGCGACCAGATCTGCAGCTGGAGCAATGGCTGTCCCAAACTACAGGAGGTGAGCTGGCCTGGCACACAATAGAACGTGGACCATCTAGGACAATTATTATGTTTTATTCTAGTCTACCAAGATTAGTGTTGCGTCTAAAAGCTGCTGTGACACCACCACAGCAAAGACATCAGTCATGTTTGGAAAGAATATTAAATAGAATGCTTTCTCCTTCTACAGAGAATCCTAAACAGTGATGTAATCATTCTAACGGTGACACGCTGCATGGCCATCGTGTACATCTACTTTCAGTTCCAGAACCTTCGCCAGCTGGGCTCCAAGTACATCCTTGGTAAGTCTCATTTCACAAGAACTGTAACAATACAAACATCTATTGTCTTGTGTACATACACATGTAACTAACACTCACATGATGATGTATGTTATGATTGTTAATATGTTATGGTCTGTTCTGTGTTGCCTCTAGGTATAGCGGGTCTCTTCACAGTATTCTCCAGCTTTGTCTTCAGCACCGTGGTCATTCACTTCCTGGGGAAAGAGTTGACAGGCCTAAAGTAAGCATCCTCTTACTTGACTCGCTTAACTGTCTTTGAGAATAACTTTTCCAGATGTGAGATGCGCAACACTTCACAATATTCTGTCCTATTTTATTTTGTTATATTACATAATATTTTTTACTATAAAATAGCGATGCACCGATATGATACATTTTTGACCGATATCCGATATTTTCCTCGGCAAAAAAAACAATATCCGATACTAAAAATGTTAGTGGCCTTTTAAGCATTCTAGTACAGTGACTTTGAGGTTAGCCTTCAAAATAAATGTATGGCATAATTCCACTATTTGTATTCATTTGCATCACTGTCAATTACGCTTTTTTTTTTTGAAGGCAAACCACAAATTTCTCTATTGTGCCTAATCGTTATTGTGGCTAGCTTCACCACACAACCAAGTCCGGCCGAGCCTCACTAGCCAGATTAAGTTAGCTGGATGCTTATAACTTTAGCTTTGGGCAACAGGGTTAATTAGCTGGCTAGCCATTTATTTTCATGAACTGAAGTTCAATTTCAATAGGCGAACAAGTGGCAACCTAGCTAATACTTACACGGATTCCTAAATCATTGCTAAGAATAATGAAAATGAATACAGTTTCTACTGGTCGTTGTTTTCAGGCTGGTTGTATTGGTGCTAGCTAGGTATCCCAGAAGTTGCGTTTGAACAAATTATACTTTATTACCAACGCGGTATTGTAACCACATCATTCGTGGCCGGTGTTTGGTTGTTTGCAGAATTCTTTGTACAGCTTTGACAGTGCTACTGTATCTTTTTTGACACGTAAAGACCCAAACGGCGTTCCATAGTATGTATATCTTGAAGTGATAGCAGTGACGCTATTACTGTGTAACTCCCGTAGGGCAACATCTGAAAAATAGCTCACATGGTAGTGTGTACTGGTGCTCGACCAGTCGGCGAAAGACAACATCACCCACAACAGAGAACAGTTGATTGTCAAGGGCAATTCATTTCATTATATTGGCTTTAATGGATTTCGCCTTTTGAGTTATCTCGCTGAAAATGTCCTACTCTTTCAAATGACTGCTTGATCCACACAGCAGACTTTGTGGGCTAGGTTATGAATGCTGTGTCGCACAACACTTTACGTGGCATCATTACGGCATGTACCTACGTTATACAGGTATACACGTCAACTTTGACATCGGTTTTGTACATCGGCGTTAAACTAGACATTGGCCGATACCTATGTTGCCATTTTTAGCTAATATCGGCCGATTCCGATATGTTCACCGATCTTTAAAAAAATATATATATATTATTATTATTTTTTTATCGTGCATCCCTACTATAAAATATGTGTGTCATGACTGGTAAGCACTCAGGAAATGAGTGTGTCTTGTCTGCTAAATTAACAAAACAAGGCTATTCCATAAGCTTCTATAAGCAAGCTCCACTGCTGAGGTTACTACCTTTTTGGAGATTGTTTTACAATATATAATATAACCAGTTTATTTTAAGGTTTCGGTAATTTGATCTTGAACTTGTTTTTATTGATATTTTGGGGAAATTTGGATTTATTTGTATTAGTTATTGTAAATTAGCCACTATTGCGCACTGTTGGCATATACATCAAACAAAAATATCAATGCAACATGTAAAGTGTTGGCTCCGTGCTTCATGAGCTGAAATAAAAGATCCCAGGAAGGTGTATTTCTCTCAAATGTTGTTCACAGATTTGTTTACGTCCCTGTTAGTGAGCATTTCTCCTTTGCCAAGATAATACTTCCACCTGACAGGTGTGGAATATCAAGAAGCTGATTAAAATGGCATGATCATTACACACGGGGGCAATAAAAGTCCACTCTAAAAGGTGCAGTTTTGTAACACAAAGCACAATGCCACAGACGTCTCAAGTTTTGATAAAGCATGCAATTGACATGCTGACTGCAGGAATGTCCAGCAGAGCTGTTGCCAGCGAATTTAATATTAATGTCTCTACCATAAACTGCCTCCAACATAATTTTAGCGAATTTGGTGGGGTTATGGTATGGGTAGGCATAAGCTACGGATAACTAACACAATTGCATTTTATCGATCTCAGTTTGAACGCCAAAAATAACATGACGAGATCCTGATGCCCATTTTGAGGCCCTTTTTATTTTTTAAAGGTATGTGACCAACTGATGCATATCTTTATTCCCAGTCATGTGTAATCCATAGATTAGGGCCTAATTAATTGAATTAAATTGACTGATTTCCTCATATGAACTAACTCAGTAAAATCAATGAAATTGTTGAGTTTTCATTTTTGTTCAGTATAGATACATGTGCACACATTTTTTTCATAGTGCGGGCATTGTTCTAAAAATACCCGATTTTATTTGTATTTTTTGAGAACTCTGGAGAAAAAAAAAAAAAAAAGTGAGTACTCAAACAGTCAAATGTCAAATCCCTATCCCAGTCCTTACACTTGTCTTACATGTTATCCAGAACCTCTTTATGAAACGTAACTGTGTTTTCTCTCCTCAGTGAAGCTCTGCCATTCTTCCTGCTCCTCATTGACCTGTCCAAGGCCTGTACCCTGGCCAAGTTTGCCCTTAGCTCCAACTCACAGGTAAGCAACCTCTCTCAGTGCCTTCCACAGAATGCATAACACACTAATATATGTATATCTATGGTGCCCAGACTGCCCACACATCTCTGGGAAGCCAAGAAAGAATATTGGGACTCAACTGTTGTCTCAAGAAACAGTGGCTGGCTACTGGCATTTTTGGAGTAACTCACTATTATCGTAGCTTTGCTGATGTGAGACTTCTGAACTAACTTTTATACCGGAGCTGCACTCTTGACCAGCGGAACAGAGATTCTTTAAATCAATGGGATTTAGTGGTTTATGTAAAGGGAAATCCTAACCTAGATGTGTGTTTTTCTATATAGGAAGAGGTGAGAGAAAACATCTCTCAGGGCATGGCTATCCTGGGACCTACCTTCACCCTGGATGCCTTGGTGGAGTGTCTGGTCATTGGAGTGGGCACCATGTCAGGTGTGCGTCAGCTGGAGATGATGTGTTGTTTCGGCTGCATGTCTGTCCTGGCCAACTACTTTGTCTTCATGACCTTCTTCCCTGCCTGCGTCTCCCTGGTCCTCGAGGTAAGGATGGGCACAGGAATAAAGATTCTGAGGTGTGTCTGAAATTGTGTGTGTCTGCGCTTGAGCTTCTGTTCTCTCTGGTCTTTAAGATAAGAGTCGGCATGTGAAGGGAGGCTTTTCAGACGTGTGTGTGTGTGTGTGTGTAACATCTCCTCACCTCTTTCTCCCTGTGTGTGTGCGTGTAGCTGTCCAGGGAGAGCCGCGAGGGCCGTCCCGTCTGGCAGCTGAGTCACTTTGCCCGTGTTATGGCTGAAGAGGAGGACAACAAACCAAACCCTGTTACACAGAGGGTTAAAATAATCATGGTAAAAATTGACCAACCTTAGCACTACCACGAACCCTTAGTTAACAACCGTAACCCAGACAGTCAAGATCACATGGTCACATTGGAGAAAGAACAGCATAATGAATGTGGACTCTTCTCTTCCTGTAGTCTCTAGGTCTGGTTCTGGTCCATGCCCACAGTCGTCTGGTGTCAGAGCAGCCAGGTCAGAACCGGACAGTGGAGGGCGCCAGCAGTAGTCTAGCTCTCGATGGGCCTACAGTCCAGAGGATGGACCAAGACTTCACTCTCTGGCCAATACCGCTCACCAGGTAAGTCATTATATCACCACTCCTGCCTCTGGGTGGTGGACTGGACTATTTCTAGAACATTCTCCCTCTGCCCTTCTGTTCTTGGTGACTCGGCCTCAACTGGGGCGGCAGGTAGCCTAGTGGTTAGAGCGTTGGGCCAGTAACCGAAAGGTTGCCAGATCCAATCCCTGAGCTGACAAGTTAAAAATCTGTCGTTGTGCTCCTGAACAAGGCAGTTAACCCACTGTTTCTAGGCCGTCATTGAAAATAAGAATTTGTTCTTAACTGATTTGCCTAGTTAAATAAATAAATAAAAAAGAAACTGAATCGGTGAAAGCAAAATCTTGTAAAGTTTTTCAGCTCTCTCTTCTCTCGTTAGTATGGAGCTGGAGCAGGTGATAACCCTGGGTCTGGCTCTGCTGCTGGCTGTGAAGTACGTCTTCTTTGAGCCGGCTGAGACAGAGTTGTCCCTAAAAAGCCCCATCTCCACCTCTATCTCCGCCCCTGCACTGAGCCATAAGGGGGCTGAGGACTGCTGCAGGAGGGATCCTGCACCTGTTAAAATATCCCCGACAACCAACAGCACCCCAAACCCTTTGGCTAAAACTGATTCTAACATGGCGGCCAAAGAGGAAAGAGGTAAGCTGAGCCAAGGTTATTGTGCTTGATTTGTTTTGAGACTCCTCTGTTTATAAGTCTGTTGGTCTCATTGTTATGTCTCTCTTCCCTCCACTTTCTTCCTCACTCACTCACTCTCTTTCTCTCTCATTCACTCTCTTTCTTTCTGTAGTTGAGGTGATTCAACCCCTGGTGGCCTCAATGGTGCAGAACGGTCCCTTCTCTCTGAATGGACCTCTTCCTCAGAGTTTAGGGGACAGTGCCCCCACCCCACCTTCTTTCTTTACCCCAACTCCAGACACAACTACGTCTCTCCCCAACCCCCCCTCCCAGCCCCGCTCCCTGGACCAGTGTCTGTCCATCCTCAGAAACCCTGAGGTGAGCTTCCCCTTTACACAACTGCGCTCAGGATCCAGCACCATACTATGTTAAACACAACTGTATTAAAACACAGAACAACCACTCAACACTTAGAAATATTACCATTCTTTGCTCACAATACTTAAACACGGTTCCTTTTCAGTCAGTCAACTTCGGTACAACATACTATGGGGAGTTGCACTATCGTGACTTTGGTTGAAGGTTCTACAATCACGCCTGACAAGGCCAATAAAATCTGCACCTCGCTGGAAGCCTCTCCTTCCACAGGTGATAAACGTGAGGCTCGGAATCATTCCTTCAAATATTCCGCTTTTCACGCTATTAAAACAATTGGAACACGAGACTGTTTTGCATTGCGCAAACTGTCCATAATTGGTAGAGCTTGCTCACCCCCTGGACGTTGTGTGCTGAAGTTTATATGGTTCTCATAAGTTTCCTAATCACAAACAATTAGTTATTCTTCAATTTGCCTGGCTATAGCAATAAGTAAGATCGCTAACATGACAGAAACGACAAAGGCTAATAAGCCGGTTTGCGACCATGCCCCAATGTCTGTAATGGTTGTCTTTTATGTCTCGGCTCGGTGCATGCCCTTGCTTTTTTTGTGTACGAGACTAGGGGACGGCTGGCACTGTTCCACTCCTAGTCCGCGGTGGAGGTTCTCTTGTCAATTGTGTAGGATTCTTTAGGGGTCTTGGTGTTGTTGATAGTGACTTCTTCTCCCGGGTGCCTGTACCTCGTCTGAGTTGCAGCGACGTTTCGGGTCGTTGGTCAGGTGGAATGTCTCCTGGCTCCTGTGCACTGTGTCGCTGGTTACGTGAGGCTATTCAACGAGTGGGTGAACAAATTATGTGGGTATAAATGATGTGGGTATACCCCTGCTGCCTGTGTCTGCCTTGGTTAAGCACCGCTTGCCTCTCTTCCCAGAAGGATTTAGGTCCCGGTCGCTTGGTTATTCTGAACGGACCGTGCTGCAGTCAAAGATGCTAGCTTAGACTAAAGAGCCTCTTGGCTAACGTCGTCTAGCATGCATAACTTCCGGTGAATGACGCTTACTAGTGTCCCCCCAGCGCTTTGGCAACCCCATTCCTATTCTCAATTCCTGGAGTTGGAGGGAGTAGTGAGAGCGGGGGCTTGCATGCTACTCCTATGAGGAAGTAGCCTCTGAGCAGCTGCACCACTCCACCAAATTGTCTGTGACGACAGTGCCCCTACGTTTTGTTACGGCAAATGGGGTATTACGTCAGCCATTGCCGGAGCCCTCTGTGCCCATAAGGGGGGCCTGGCTTCATGCAGGTTATACCGAAGCACAATGTGTGTTGGAAGCTCGTCCATGTTTAATGCCCCTCTGGTACCACGTGTTCCATGGTATTCACAGGGTTCTAGGGTTATATCAATCTCCTCAGTGGGAGTAATAAGTTGGGCGATTCACTCTCTGTCCACAACGGGTCACCCCTCCCCCATAGGTGGCTCATTACAGGGATTCATTGCTGATTCCTGACTGTATCTCACTAGTCCCTAATGAGGTCTCTAGTGATAAAGGCTATGGGACCTGTAGGCGATTGATGGTTGGTAGCGGAGTTGAGGGAACAAGCAGGGTTGGACACGACCATGCTATTATCCCACACACAGAAATGAGCTGCCTTTCTCCAGCTCAGCGCTTTTCATTCCTGGGAATAAGATTAGATTACGAATGTTACCTGACACGAATGTGTCTGTTACCACAGAAGGGGTCCGTTTTTCAGAGCCGTCTTCCCTATTCCCAGCTAGTCTACAAGGTGCTCAAAAGCTGGAGAGCCAGTACCTGTCCCCAGTAACCTCCATGATAATGTTTTTTCCCCTGGGTCTATTTTTAATACGTGCGGTCCAGTGCTGGGTGCCAGCCAGTTGTTCCAGTGCTGGGTGCCAGCCAGGCTCGTTGTGACGACAGTACTGTCAATCGGGCTACATCGCTTATCGCTGGAGCCATGGGACCCATTGTGGGTCGGGCTTTAGGTAAACCTTTTTTTCAACTCCAAAGTTCCACAGTGTTCACAGATGTCAAAAGTGTTGTCTCCCGCATGTGAGTTTGATGAAAAGTGTCCCTTCTCCACATTCGCACACACTGTTGTCAAGAGTGGTGGAAATGTATGAAGAACCGATCTCTCCCAGTCCACAAGGGGGCGTCCCACCCCTTCAGATGGAAGGTCACTGGAGGCTCACTGTCTGCGCCAACCTATGACGTGCATGCGCAGTGTCACCCTGGATCATTGAACAGTGACGTCAGGGTACAGGCTACAATTTGTTGTGCGTCCCCCACCACGCTTCTGTAACGTCAACACGTCGACTGTTCCCGAGGCCTCAGCTCCTGTTTTGAGGGAGAAAATATCCTCCGGTCTCCAGAAGCAGGCAATCCGAATGGTTCCTCTGTTGAAGCTCCAGGAAGGCTGGTACCACTGGTATTTCCTGGTTCTGAAAAGGGACGTGACTTTGCGTTCCATTCTAGACCTACGTGACCTCAGCAAGCACCTCAGTCTACAAACTCAGAATGCTCACGATCCGCCAGCTATTACAGCCGATTGGCTGGTGGCAGCGGAGTTGAGGGGGCAAGCGGTATTTTAAAAATCCTTGCTGCTCTCCCGTATTCAGTTTCTAGCTTAATAAGAAACCAGAAAAATGTGTATCTGACTCCATCTCAGCACATTCTGTTTCTGGGTCTCAAGCTAGACTCACTCAAGCTTTTCTATCCCCATGGAGGGTGTCTGGGTTCTGGTTCTGCTTAGCCAAATTTTGGCTAGGTCACACGTGAGTTCCTACGCCTATTGGGATGATGGCTTCTGTGATGGAAGTCATTACCGTTGGGCTATTGTTGACGAGACCCTATCAGTGCTGAGTGCTAGCCACTCACCTGGACGTATCTCGCAGCCTAAGCCGGTGGCTTTGAGTGTCCGTGTCAGGCCTATGGGCCGTGACCCAGTGGTGGGACCCTTTTCTATTGTCAGTGGGCTCCCATGGGCTGAGTTGTATCCCGCAAGGTGATCGGGAAAGACTCATCGGTGTGCGCTGAATGAAGGCAACTTGATTCGGGGGGGTATCGACACTGGTGCAGAGCCCACTGCATATCATTTACCCGGAGTGCCTAACGATGTACCTGGTGCTTCTCCCTGCTTTTGTTGGGCTGGCTTGTGGTGGTCAGAACCAACAATATGTCAGTGTTGGCGTGCATCAACAGAGGGGGAGAGACTGTCTCTCTCCCTCCTGACCTTTGCTCACTCCCTTTTGCAGGTGAGCAGTGCGAACATGCTCTCATTTTGGGTGATGCATGTCCCCGGTTGCCTCAATTCTGGTACAGATATTTTATCCAGGTGGGACCCTGTCTCTCAGGGAGGCTACACCCCTGGGTGGTTTTCCAGGTATGGGCCATTTTTGGCAGGGCTGATGTAGATCATTACGCATCGCAAGAAAATGCACAGTGGTCTATTTTTCTTGATGTGGGACCCGAGTGCCCCCTGTTGGCGCACCAATGGCCTCGGAACCCTCCTGTACGCGTTTTCGCCAGTGGTTCTGATTCCGCCCACATTGGAGAGGGTGCGTAGGGAGGGATTATCATTGATTCTTGTGGCTCCCCGTTGGCCCAGGCAGCCTTGGTTCACGGAGATCATTTGCCTTTCAGGCGGGGACCCGTGGCAACTCCTGTTGCGCAGGGTCCTGTTGCCCCAGGTCCTTGGGCAGGTTTGGCAAGCAAGGCCAGAGATTTGGTTCCTATGGGCCTGGCCCCTGATATTATTGCTGCCATTCAGTCTGCAAGGGTGCCCTCCATGAGAGGCTGTATGCGTATTGGTGGCAATTATTTGAGCTCTGGTGCCAAGATAAAGGACTTCTTCCTTTTTTTAGTGCTCTGAGAGGGACATCCTTAAATTCTATCAGCATATTGATTGCGTGGGTGTAATACACTCGATCACTGCTACTCTAACTTCGGCCATGCATACAAAGCCCTCCACCGCCCTCCCTTCGGCAAATCCGACCACGATGCCATCTTGCTCCCACCGTCTTATAGGCAGAAACTCAAACAGGATGTACCAGTGACTAGAACTATTCAACGCTGGTCTGACCAATCGGAATCCACTCTTCAAGATTGTTTTGATTAAGCGGACTGAGATATGTTCCGATCAGCCTCAGATAACAACATCGATCTATGCGCTGACTCAGTGAGTTTATAAAGAAGTACATTGGAGATGTTGTACCCACTGTGACTATTAAAACCTACCCTAACCAGAAACCGTGGATTGATGGCGGCATTTGTGCAAAACTGAAAGTGCGAACCACCGCATTTAACCATGGAAAGAGGTCTGGGAATATGGCTGAATATAAACAGTTAGTTATTCCCTCCAAAAGGCAATCAAACAAGCGAAATGCCGGTACAGGGACAAAGTGGAGTCGCAATTCAACGGCTCAGACACGAGACGTATGTGGCAGGGTCTACAGGAAATTACGGACTACAAAAAGAAAACCAGCTACGTCACGGACACCGACGTCACGCTTCCAGACAAACTAAACACATTCTTTGCCCTCTTTGAGGATAATACAGTGCCACCGTCGCAGCCTACTAACAAGGACTGCGCCTCTCCTTCTCCGTGGCCGTCAGCAGCAAGGCTGCAAACCCAGACAGCATCCCTAGCCGCGTCCTCGGAGTATGCGCAGACCAGCTGGCTGATGTGTTTACGGACATATTCAATCGCTCCCTATCCCAGTCTGCTGTCCCCACATGCTTCAAGATGGCCACCATCCTGTACACAAGAAAGATAACTGAACTAAATGACTACCGCCCCGTAGCACTCACTTCTGTCATCATGAAGGGCTTTGAGAGACTAGGGAAGGATCATGTCACCTCCACCTTACCGGCCACCCTAGACCCACTTCAGTTTGCATACCGCCCCAGCAGGTCCACGATGCAATCGCCATCACACTGCACACTGCCCTATCCCATCTGGACAAGAGGTATACCTATGTAAGAATGCTGTTTATTGACTACAGCTCAGCATTCAACACCATAGTACCCTCCAAGCTCATCATTAAGCTTGAGGCCCTGGGTCTCAACCCCGCCCTGTGCAATTGGGTACTGGACTTTCTGACGGGCCGCCCCCAGGTGAAGGTAGGAAACAACATCTCCACTTCGCTGACCCTCAACACTGGGGCCCCACAAGAGTGCATGCTCAACCCCTCCTGTACTCCCTGTTCACCCATGACTGCGTGGCCATGTACGCCTCCAACTCAATCAAAGTTTGCAGACGACACCACAGTAGTGGGCTTGATTACCAACAACGACGAGAGGGCACTCGGAGTGTGATTCAGGAAAAACAACCTCTCACTCAACGTCAACAAAACAAAGGAGATGATCGTGGACTTCAGGAAACAGCAGAGGGAGCACCCCCCTATCCACATCGCAGGGACAGCAGTGGAGAAGGTGGAAAGGTTTCTTAAATTCCTCGGTGTACACATCACAGACAAACTGAAATGGTCCACCCACACAGACAGTGTGGTGAAGAAGGTGCAAAGGTGCCTATTCAAAATTTGGCTTGTCACCCAAAACCCTGAAAAACTATTACAGATGCACAATCGAGAGCATCCTGTCGGGCTGTATCACAGCCTGGTACGGCAACTGCACCGCCCTCAACCGCAAGGCTCTCCATTAACGGGGGCAAACTACCTGCCCTCCAGGAAACCTACACCACCCGATGTCACAGGAAGGCCAAAAAGATAATCAAGGACAACAACCACCCGAGCCACTGTCTGTTCACACTGCTACCATCTAGAAGGCGAGGCCAGTACAGGTGCATCAAAGCTGGGACCGAGAGACTGAAAACACAGCTTTCATCTCAAGGTCATCAGACTGCTTAACAGCAATCACTAACTCTGAGAGGCTGCTGCCTACATTGAGACTCAATCACTGGACACTAATAAATGGATCACTGGTCACTTTAAACAATGTCACTATAAATAATGCCACTTTAATAATGTTTACATATCTTACATTACTCATCATATGTGTATGTACTCTATTTTATACAATAAATTGCACCTTGCCTATGCTGCTCGGCCATCGCTCATCCATCCATATATTTATATGGACATATTCTCATTCACTCCTTTAGATTTGTGTGTATTAGGTAGTTGTTGGGAAATTGTTAGATATTACTGCACTGTCGGAACTAGAAGCACAAGCATTTCGCTACACTCGCATTAACATCTGCTAACCATGTGTATGACCAATACAATTTAATTTAGATTTTTTTGCACATTTTTACTCCTGAACTAACTTAGGCTTGCCTTAACAAAGGGGTTGAAAACTTACTGACTCAAGACATTTCAGCTTTTCTCAATTGAATACTTTCTGAAGGCCCTGCATGTGTTAATATTGATATGTATTTATGGCTCTCTGCATATGCCTCTTTCCAGTTGGGCGCTCGTTTTCTTAGCAATGCCGAGGTGATGGAGCTGGTGACATCACGGAACATCCTGACCTATAAGCTGGAGGCTGTCATGGAAACACCAGAGAGGGGCGTGGTCATCCGGAGAGAGATGCTATCATCCAAACTACCATCACCCTCTGCCTTGGCTTGTCTTCCTTACAAGGACTATGACTACACTAAGGTAGCCTACTCATAGGGACTACAACTGCTGCTACTCCCGTTTACTGAAAGACAGTTGAAGTAATCTTGGTCTGAAATCAACCCAGTAAGGTCTATTGTGGTACTGCCCTCACCCATCCCATGTCTTCCTCTCTTATCAGGTGATGGGCACCTGCTGTGAGAACGTCATTGGCTACATGCCCGTGCCAGTGGGCGTTGCTGGCCCTCTCCTATTGGATGGGAAGCAGTTCCATGTTCCCATGGCAACGACAGAAGGCTGCCTTGTGGCCAGCACAAACAGAGGATGCCGGGCCGTCGCTGTGAGTGTAAAGTATACGTCTATTGTAGTTTAACTCTCTGTGTAGAGTATATGTCTAGCGTGGGCTAACTCTGTGTCTCCTCTAACCTTCCTTTCTCTCTCCAGTTGAGTGGCGGTTGCAGCAGCAGGGTGCTAGCTGACGGTATGACGCGGGGTCCTGTTGTACGGCTGCCCTCAGCGTGCCGGGCTGTAGAGGTCAAGGCCTGGCTGGAGACCACAGAGGGCTTCAGAACCATCAAGGATGCCTTCGACCACACCAGCAGGTCAGGGTCAAGGGTTAAAGGTCACAGTCACCTCACGGTCACACAGATCAATATATAGGTTGGGTCATGTTATAATTATCAGATTATCCAATCATACCTGTAACCTAACCTAAGGTGGTTTATAGAAAATAACTGGCCCTAGGTCAGTGACTGGGGGCAACTTCTAGCTACTCTGATCTCAATGATGTAGTTTAAATTGGCCGTCACATAGTATTGTTCTGTTGTACAGTAGTTGCATATTTGCCTCTGTCTGTTAGGTTTGCCCGTCTGGACAAGCTATTGGTAGGTCTAGCAGGGAGGAACCTCTACATCCGCTTCCAGTCCCACACTGGAGACGCCATGGGCATGAACATGCTCTCTAAGGTCAGACTATGCTCTGTGTGTGTGTGTGTGTGTGTGTGTGTGTGTGTGTGTGTTACCATTCTAAAAGGTAATGCAGTGGAGCAGTAAAGGTGTCCATTTTAGAGAGGCTACATTCTTCAGAGGAATTGCTTACTGGTGATGGAATGGACTAACAAGAATGCTGTTTCTGGTGTCTAATACCACATATGAACTGTCTCTGTGTGTGTCTGTAGGGTACAGAGCAGGCAGTGAGCAGACTCCAGCAGCAGTTCCCTGAGCTCCAGGTTCTAGCGGTGAGCGGAAACTACTGCACTGATAAGAAACCTTCAGCCATGAACTGGATCCTGGGCCGGGGAAAGTCTGCTGTGTGTGAGGTCACCGTCCCCGCCAGGGTGGTCCGAGAGGTATGTTACAGCTACAACAATCACACACTCACAACCACACACACGGAGTCACACACGCTCAAATTTGTTGGTACCCCTCCACAAAAAATGAATGCACAATTCTTTCAAATAACTTGAAAAGTAATTGGCATCCACCATTGTTTATTCCATATTTAATAAAAATCAGACTTTGCTTGAGATTTTTTTTATTCAACATAATATTGTAAATAATAAAATAACATGGACAAAAATGAGCTGGACCCGTAACCTAATATTTTGTTGCACAACCTTTAGAGGCAATCACTGCAATCAAACATTTTCTGTAGCTCTCAATGATACTTCTGCACCTGTTAACTGGTAGTTTGGCCCACTCTTCCTGAGCAAACTGCTCCAGCTGCAGGTTTGATGGGTGCCTTCTCCAGACTGCAAGTTTCAGCTCTTTCCATAGATGTTCGATAGGATTCAGATCAGGACTCATAGAAGATCACTTCAGAATAGTCCAATGTTTGGTTCTTATCCATTCTTGGGTGCTTTTAGCTGTGTGCTTTGGGTCATTTTCCTGTTGGAGGACCCATGACCTGCGACTGAGACAGAGCTTTCTGACACTGGGCAGTACGTTTCGCTCCAGAATGCCTTGATAGTCTTGAGACTTCATTGTGTCCTGCACAGATTCAAGGCACCCTGTGCCAGGCGCAGCAAAGCAGCCCCAGAACATAACTGAGCTTCCTCCATGTTTCACTGTAGGTATGGTGTACTTTTTTCATCTGTGAACAGAGCTGATGTGACTTGCCAAAAAGCTCCAGTTTTGACTTATCTGTCCAAAGGACCTTCTCCCAGAAGTGGTCCTCCTGGGTCTTCTTCCATGGAGCCCACTTTCACTCAAAAAGCGACGGATGGTGCGATCAGAAACAGACGTACCTTCACCTTGGAGTTCAGCTTGTATCTCTTTGGCAGTTATCCTTGGTTCTTTGTCTACCATTCGCAATATCCTTCTTTGCGGCCGCGCCCAGGGAGGTTGGCTACAGTTCCATGGACCTTAAACTTCTTAATAATATTTGCAACTGTTGTCACAGGAATATCAAGCTGCTTAGAGATGGTCTTGTAGCCTTTACCATGTTTGTCTATTATTTTCTTTCTGATCTCCTCAGACAAATCTCTGCTTTGCTTTCTCTGGTCCATGTTCAGTGTGGTGCACACAATGATACCAAACAGCACAGTGACTACTTTTCTCCATTTAAATAGGCTGAATCACTGATTACGAGATTGGAGACGTGTGATACTAATTAAAGAAACTAATTAGTTTCAAATATCACTATAATCTAATTATTTGTTATCTTTTCTAAGGGGTACCAACAAATGTGTCCGGGGCATTTTAGAATATCTCTGTAGAATAAGCAATAATTAATCTCTTTTCACAGCTTCTTTTCTTTATTCTATGACATACCAACGGCATGCAAGTATACATGATAAAATAGCTTTTAATTTCATCGCTTTTCAGGAGGAATGAAGCATTATTTCAATGAGCTGTAAGGGTATCAACAAATTTGAGCATGTCTGTACGTTGAGACACAGGGTACATACACACTGAGACACACTGACTTGGAAGAACTGAACTGGTGGAAGCAAATATTTTAGACACTACAGTGATTTCCCCCTTCCTTTGTTTTGAGATGATGCTCTCTGTCTCTCCAGGTCCTAAAGACCAGTACTACTGCCCTAGTAGAGTTGAACATCAATAAGAATCTAGTGGGCTCAGCCATGGCTGGTAGTATAGGAGGCTTCAATGCTCACGCTGCTAACATCGTAGCTGCCATCTACATTGCCTGTGGACAGGTACTTAAAAAGAAAAGTCTGATCTTCTGAGATTCTGTCTTACCTAAACCAATAAAAATATATTTTTCCTATATAATCTCCCCCCCTTCCCTCTCTCTCTCCAGGACCCAGCCCAGACAGTGGGCAGTAGTAACTGTATAACTCTGATGGAGCAAGCAGGTCCTGAAGGAGAGGACCTGTATATCAGCTGTACCATGCCCTCTATAGAACTGGGCACTGTAGGAGGGGGAACCAACCTGGCACCACAACAATCCTGTCTACAGGTACTCTGTGTGTATCTGTGTGTTAACCCCTCCAATAAGGATATGTTTTAACCCGTATGCGTGTCCATTGTAGATGCTGGGTGTGCAGGGTGCCAGTCTAACTGGTCCAGGGGATAATGCCCGTCAGTTGGCCAGTGTGGTCTGTGCCACCGTCCTGGCAGGAGAACTGTCTCTGATGTCCGCTCTCGCCGCCGGACACCTCGTACAGAGTCACATGACCCACAACAGGTAACCTACACTACCCATAACCCCCAGACTCACAGTAGGTATACTACATTTAACCCTCATGGCTCACAACTACACTCCAGAGACCTCTTCTAAAAGGGAGAATGCTACTCTGTTCACACTATTCCTGAAAAAGATTGGTGACTGCTTTACTTTCAATGTTTTTTTTCCCCTCTCAGATCTCAAGCCAATGTGCCACAAATAGCTCAGTCCCACTTAGAGGAGGCTGCGTGACAGATACATTACAACCAATCACAATGAGCCTTCTAGTGATAGAGGACCTGCAGTGAATTCTGGGAGCTGAGGATTAGCCCAGTGTGAGCATGCTCCTTTCATCTCAGAGCATCCAGCCTGCAACAATACATCCTCCTACCCAGAAGATGGCTGCTGTTTATTTATTTCAACAGAAATAAAACTGCTAATGGAACAGTTTTGGAAAGGAGTGGTTTGGGCTGGACACTCTGGGGGAGAAGTACTTCTGTCTGCTGCTAACCTCAGAGATATCTGACTGGTTAATACACTGTGCAGAATGGAACTCAAAGGACTCTGTTTATTCACTGTGTGTGCAGTGGGATTGTCTGAATGGGGGAAAAAAGATTTTGTATTTTATTATTTTTGATTTTTGCAAATTCACAAATGTGCCATTGCCTTTAAAATGGCCACCGGAATCATGTGGACAGACTGACCAAATTGAAATTAGAATTTAATTTGCAGAAGCATTTGGCCTTTAATGGCTGTGTGCCCACAGCCACACAACCCCCTATATCATGGACAACAGGTTTGTTGTGATCAAATGCCCTGAAGCAATATTTGTATTTATGGGTACATTCTAGAGGCACACATTCAGTGTATGTGCAGGTGATCAGCTTCTTACAGTATCTGGAGAAGTGCCAGGGCAATATGATACTGTAATCAATGCAGGATTGGGCAGAATGCAACCCAAATCTCCTGACTAAATCTTTGGTTAAAACATTGCTAAGGGCAAGATGTTTTGCACTAAGTTGACAAATAGTTGTTTGAGGCAAGCCTAGTATTGCCGTAGATAGTTTAGTTTCAAATTAAACCTGCCATACCTCCTGATTTTAATGTATGAATTTGTTTTATCAATAATGTTGTTGGATAAATGTCAAACCAAGGTGCTAGCTATAATGTGAGTGTACAGTATGATTTAATGATTGAGTGTTCTTGGTCTGAGTATATGCCTTACACTGCAGTGTTTTGAGGTACCTTTTTATTGGGAATGTGTAAGAAATGGTTTGACGGTCTCTGGGCTTGATTCAATCCGTAGCACTGAAAATCCGCGGTATAGCACAACTTGAAATTTGAGCTGACATATGCAGTGTTGAAACATTGCCTTTTAAATTTCAATTGCGCTATTAGTCTGCCTTTAAATGGTGTCTAAACCACTAGAGTTGAGGTTTGGGACTAAAGTTGCATTGCTTCAGCGAGTGTTTAGATGTATGTGGGAATACCGGATGAAACAAAGCCATACAAGTCGCCTTCAATAAACTGCTTTTAAGAGACTAACTATTTATTGGAAAAGGACAAGGTTATGTTTGCTATTTGTTGTAAAGCAGCTCACTACTGGTCTATCGATTTGTTGGGATGCTTGGCCTTATGGTAGCATTTCCCAAACTCGGTCCCCCAAGGGGTGCATATTTTGGTTTTTGCCCTAACAATACACAGCTGATTCAAATCAAAAACAATGTTCACCCCTTGGGGAACCCTGCCTTAGGTTCATTCCAACAAGCCACATGTCACTGTCAACTGGTTTTCTAGTCACATGTATTTTGTCACAACCTAAATACCATGACTTATTGGCTTTCTATATAGTTACTGACATTGAGTTTGTAGATGGTGAGAGAAGGGGGGAAAACAAGGATTCAAAGCACACTGAACTGGAGAAAAATGTGAATTTTATTTTTCTTTCCAAACAGAGCTAAAGAAGTGCCACATTTTCACAGTATGGTTTTAAGTCAATCCCAAAAGATTTTGCATTACCACTTGTATTTACATTCAGTGCAGCTTAATTCATAGGAGAGATATTGGGGCAGTTTCTCAGACCCACATTGTGCCTATTCCAGGACAAATGAATGTAGAACATGCATTTAGTCCAGAAGTGGGCTCAATCGGAGTCTGGGAAACCAGACTTTGAATTGTCTTTCCAACCAGGTTTTTCTTCACTTGGCTTTATACATAAATTGTGCTATCAATTATTGGATGACTTTGCACATTGGTGAATGTTCAAAGTTAAAATCACTTGATCAGTTGGTGAATGAAAGCCAGCATACAGTTCACATCCTCCAAGGATATTTTATGTGAAAATCAATTTCTGCTGATTGCAATATCACAATTAAGAGGTATGACATGAATTTGACATTAACCCCCAAACCCTTTAGTTTCATATAAATAGGTATCTGAAATGAAAGACTTGGGTTTTCACTCTGTGGAGACAGTCATTGTTTCACTGAAGTGCCCAGCAGGAGACAAAGCTTCTGTCCTAAGTAAAACATAGGAGCTGTCTAAATACCTTGAAAGGGCCTGCTTCCTTCCTCCCTTTCTAGAAGTAATGACTGACTGAACATCAGGCCAATTGGAGAAGTGAAAGTCAAGTTTCCATTCAGTCATATCAGGGTTGATTATTTCAACGAAGCGAGGAGGATAATCAGGTATTGGAACTCAGGCCTAGGCACTTCTCTAGTGATTTCATATGGGTGTACTGTCTATCAGCACCCTCTCACCTACCCCATCCCAAAACGTACTGGGTTATCTCCCCCAGTCTAAGGCATATGGAGTCGATTCAGTCACAAAAAGACAGTTCTGAAGCAGAGATGGCTGCTGACATGATATACAGTTATAATGAAGATATCTAAAACCCCAACTCTAACTCGTGCTGCTACAGCATGTCATCACTAACCACGTTTCCAACCAGTTTTTATTTGAAAAATAAATCGCGACAGCTGTGCTAGAAACTAAGTTTCGGTAAATTGTTTTAAATGCTAACAGAATTTGTTCGTTCAACATGTTGGGATCTTTGTGTCTAAAATTAATCATGAGTGAAATGGAAATGCTTTTATGCACAAATATTGATATAACCATAATATTGTGAGTCACAATGATATGTTGTGTGGACCTCCCACTACGACTCGGGAAACCATGCCGTTTATTAGACTAGATGAAATAGGCTAAATTATGAATTTTACAGGGTAATGAAAGTACACGGTGATGAGCTTGATGTTCCTTTCCAATAAATAGAGGGTCTTATTCCGGTGACATGATGATTGATGCTTGACAAATATAAATATTCTCGCTCTAATCCATAATAATCTCATGTACACTAGCCTACCAGCACTGTATCTGCGAGTTGTTGGCTAGAGCGCACGTGCCAAGACAAGAGTAGGCACATTTGCTATTTATGGCGACAGCTGTCAAAACGCGATGGAAGGACATGGAATTTTAGATTTTTATTCAGTACATGAAAAAAGTACATAGTGTGCACTACGTCATCACGCACTGATTTTTATCAACAAGTCAGTTTGGTGGGAAAATTCTCATTCTTTATGCAGATTTCTGAATATTCGCATGAAAATCTATCACCAATTGGATTGAAACCTAGCTATTGACTCAAGTACAACCACCAAAATAAAGAAACAAATACATTTTCAACATTTGAAAACAAAATAAACTTTTAGTCTCGTCCCTCCATCAGCACCAGCAAAGTGGTGTTTTCACCAGGGAGACAAAGACCAAAAGGTCAAGTCTTATATCATAGGGGTCATAGTTCAATGACAGCCCTCTACACTGTTTTTTTTACAAACACAACGTTCATTCTGGGGGAAAAAAAGGAGGCCAAATTGTTTTGTCGTACTCGAAAAATTAGCAGCATGAGAGTAAGCTGTGACACCACTGATAATTATAAAAAGCAAAATCAACACAAAATAGGAACACTCCATTTCTTAAAAAAGGACAACTACAAAAAGCAGGACTAAAATAGAGCCATGTTCTTTCTTTGTCTTAAATTGCTTTCTTATAAATTTCTTAACACATACATTTATATATTATATCAATATATCTCTGCCAGAAAAGGGATCATTTTTTTTTACATTTAGGCTATTCTCATAGGTCTTTCTGCATTAGCATGCTAGCTAATGTGGAAGCTAGCATGAGAGCTAGCATAGGAAACTAGCATGCGAGCTAGCATAGGAAACTAACATGAGGAGCGAGCTAGTATAAAGAACTAGCATGAGGTGTAGAATGGGAACCTAGCATTGAAGCTAGCATGAGGGCTTACATTGAAGCTAGCTGGAGACCAAGTTAGAGACCAAGCATGAGGGCTAGCTATGTTTGGGTTGTCATGGTATGCTATGTTCGGAACAGTCTTGTGTAGACAGTGGTGTAGTGAGTCCTGTGAACCTCAGAAGAGAATAGGTTTCACTGATGTTTTCTCCTGGACGTAGCCAGTGAAACGTTTGAGGAACTTGGGGTACTCCCTCTTGGCCACGGCCCTCAGGACTGAGGCAGGAGCCCAGCCTCCCGGGTTCACTTAGATGAAAAGGAAATGCACGTTACAAAGGATATCACAAAGAACAGGTTAATTCACAACACCTGTAGATTCATATACAATATATAGTCTAATGATATTGGCCCTGCTTCAAATATCACAAAACCTATTTGAAGAATACATAGTTATTGGTACTGTATATAAACTCAGCAAAAAAACAAACGCACTCACTGTCAACTGCGTTTATTTTCAGCAAACTTAACATGTGTAAATATTTGTATAAACAGATTCAACAACTGAGACAAACTGAACAAGTTCCACAGACATGTGACTAACATGTCCCTGAACAAAGGGGGGGTTCAAAATCAAAAGTAACAGTCAGTATCTGGTGTTACAGCTGCATTAAGTACTGCAGTGCATCTCCTCCTCATGGAATGCACCAGATTTGCCAGTTCTTGCTGTGAGAGGTTACCCCACTCTTCCACCAAGGCACCTGCAAGTTCCCGGACATTTCTGGGGGGAATGTCCCTAGCCCTCACCCTCCGATCCAACAGGTCCCAGACGTGAGATCTGGGCTCTTCACTGGCCACGACAGAACACTGACATTCCTGTCTTACAGGAAATCACACACAGAACAAGCAGTATGACTGGTGGCATTGGCATGCTGGAGGGTCATGTCAGGATGACCCTGCAGGAAGGGTACCACATGAGGGAGGAGGATGTCTTCCCTGTAACGCACAGCGTTGAGATTGCCTGCAAAAGCTCAGTCTGATGATGCTGTGACACAGCGCCCCAGACCATGACGAACCCTCCAAATCAATCCCGCTCCAGAGTACAGGCCTCGGTGAAATGCTCATTCATTTGACAATAAACGCAAATCCCACCATCACCCCTGGTGAGACAAAACCGCGACTCGTCAGTGAAGAGCACTTTTTGCCAGTCCTGTCTGGTCCAGCGACGGTGGGTTTGTGCCCATAGGCGACGTTGTTGCTGGTGATGTCTGGTGAGGACCTGCCTTACAACAGGCCTATAAGCCCTCAGTCCAGCCTCTCTCAGCCTATTGCAGACAGTCTGAGCACTGATGGAGGGATTGTGCGTTCCTGGTGTAACTCGGGCAGTTGTTGTTACCATCCTGTATCTGTCCCACAGGTGTGATGTTCAGATGTACCGATCCTTTGCAAGTGTTGTTACACGTGGTCCCGTCTCCCTGTAGCGCTGTCTTAGGTGTCTCACAGTACAGACATTGCAATTTATTGCCCTGGCCACATCTGCAGTCCTCATGCCTCCTTGTAGCATGCTTAAGGCACGTTTACGCAGATGAGCAGGGACCCTGGGCATCTTTCTTTTGGTGTTTTTCAGAGTCAGTAGAAAAGCCTCTTTAGTGTCCTAAGTTTTCATAACTGTGACCTTAATTGCCTACTGTCTGTATGCTGTTAGTGTCTTAACGACCGTTCCACAGGTGCATGTTCATTAATTGTTTATGGTTCATTGAACAAGCATGGGAAACAGTGTTTGAAAGACAGGGTCCTGAAAAAGGGACGTTTCTTTTATTGCTGAGTTTACATGGCTATTGTAATACTGCTTATTTGTCCGTTCTGGCATGGTCATCTGTCGTGGCTATCAGAGTGATTTAGGAGGTGAGCTCACCGTTGGCGACGTAGGTGATTTTACAGGTGATGTTGTCTCTGCTGATCTCTCTGTCGCCCTCTGGTGGGCTTACCAGGGTCTGGCAGATCATGGCGATGTTGATTTTGGCACGGACACACCTGTTGGTGGGCTGAGGGGGGACAACGACATGAAAGATCAATTCACAAGCATTGACCAAAGAAAATATAAGATAAATATTTGTATGCATGTTTAGTCTCTACCTTGATGAACCAGGTCGTTATTGTAACATCCCCCCCCCCCCACAAATAGATTAAGGTCAGTCTGGGGAATCAGGAATTCCTGGAAAAGCCCATCTCCAAAAAGACTAAACTGAGATTGACCATGGCGTTGTTGTGGTCCACAGAGAAGTTTCAGACCAGCCAGGTGTCTGGGTCACTAGGGGTAGGGGTAGGGGGGGGTATACTGACCATGGCGTTGTTGTGGTCCACAGAGAAGTTTCAGACCAGCCAGGTGTCTGGGTCACTAGGGGTAGGGGTAGGGGGGGTATACTGACCATGGCGTTGTTGTGGTCCACAGAGAAGTTTCAGACCAGCCAGGTGTCTGGGTCACCAGGGGTAGGGGTAGGGGGGGTATACTGACCATGGCGTTGTCGTGGTCCACAGAGAAGTTGCAGACCAGCCAGGTGTCTGGGTCACCAGGGGTAGGGGTGGGGGGGTATACTGACCATGGCGTTGTTGTGGTCCACAGAGAAGTTGCAGACCAGCCAGGTGTCTGGGTCACCAGGGGTAGGGGGGGTATACTGACCATGGCATTGTCGTGGTCCACAGAGAAGTTGCAGACCAGCCAGGTGTCTGGGTCACCAGGGGTAGGGGTAGGGGGGTATACTGACCATGGCGTTGTCGTGGTCCACAGAGAAGTTGCAGACCAGCCAGGTGTCTGGGTCACCAGGGGTAGGGGTAGGGGGGGTATACTGACCATGGCGTTGTTGTGGTCCACAGAGAAGTTGCAGACCAGCCAGGTGTCTGGGTCACCAGGGGTAGGGGTAGGGGGGGGGGGGGTATACTGACCATGGCGTTGTCGTGGTCCACAGAGAAGTTGCAGACCAGCCAGGTGTCTGGGTCACCAGGGGTAGGGGTATACTGACCATGGCGTTGTCGTGGTCCACAGAGAAGTTGCAGACCAGCCAGGTGTCTGGGTCACCAGGGGTAGGGGGGGTATATTGACCATGGCGTTGTCGTGGTCCACAGAGAAGTTGCAGACCAGCCAGGTGTCTGGGTCACCAAGGGTAGGGGGGGGTATACTGACCATGGCGTTGTCGTGGTCCACAGAGAAGTTGCAGACCAGCCAGGTGTCTGGGTCACCAGGGGTAGGGGGGGTATACTGACCATGGCGTTGTCGTGGTCCACAGAGAAGTTGCAGACCAGCCAGGTGTCTGGGTCACCAGGGGTAGGGGTGGGGGGGTATACTGACCATGGCGTTGTTGTGGTCCACAGAGAAGTTGCAGACCAGCCAGGTGTCTGGGTCACCAGGGGTAGGGGGGGGTATACTGACCATGGCATTGTCGTGGTCCACAGAGAAGTTGCAGACCAGCCAGGTGTCTGGGTCACCAGGGGTAGGGGTAGGGGGGTATACTGACCATGGCGTTGTCGTGGTCCACAGAGAAGTTGCAGACCAGCCAGGTGTCTGGGTCACCAGGGGTAGGGGTAGGGGGGGTATACTGACCATGGCGTTGTTGTGGTCCACAGAGAAGTTGCAGACCAGCCAGGTGTCTGGGTCACCAGGGGTAGGGGTAGGGGGGGGGGGTATACTGACCATGGCGTTGTCGTGGTCCACAGAGAAGTTGCAGACCAGCCAGGTGTCTGGGTCACCAGGGGTAGGGGGGGTATACTGACCATGGCGTTGTCGTGGTCCACAGAGAAGTTGCAGACCAGCCAGGTGTCTGGGTCACCAGGGGTAGGGGGGGGTATACTGACCATGGCGTTGTCGTGGTCCACAGAGAAGTTGCAGACCAGCCAGGTGTCTGGGTCACCAGGGGTAGGGGGGGTATACTGACCATGGCGTTGTCGTGGTCCACAGAGAAGTTGCAGACCAGCCAGGTGTCTGGGTCACCAGGGGTAGGGGGGGTATACTGACCATGGCGTTGTTGTGGTCCACAGAGAAGTTGCAGACCAGCCAGGTGTCTGGGTCACCAGGGGTAGGGGGGGTATACTGACCATGGCGTTGTTGTGGTCCACAGAGAAGTTGCAGACCAGCCAGGTGTCTGGGTCACCAGGGGTAGGGGTAGGGGGGGTATACTGACCATGGCGTTGTCGTGGTCCACAGAGAAGTTGCAGACCAGCCAGGTGTCTGGGTCACCAGGGGTAGGGGGGGTATACTGACCATGGCGTTGTTGTGGTCCACAGAGAAGTTGCAGACCAGCCAGGTGTCTGGGTCACCAGGGGTAGGGGGGGGGGTATACTGACCATGGCGTTGTCGTGGTCCACAGAGAAGTTGCAGACCAGCCAGGTGTCTGGGTCACCAGGGGTAGGGGTAGGGGGGGTATACTGACCATGGCGTTGTTGTGGTCCACAGAGAAGTTTCAGACCAGCTAGGTGTCTGGGTCACCAGGGGTAGGGGGGGGTATACTGACCATGGCGTTGTTGTGGTCCACAGAGAAGTTGCAGACCAGCCAGGTGTCTGGGTCGTTCTCGTTGTTAGCCAGGATCTTCCTCATGGCAGACAAGTAGAGCACATCTCTCTGAGAAGCAGGCCACACCCTCTGCAACACACACACACACACACACACGTAGGTTTTACTTTCAGTTATTTAGTAAACACACTTAAAAGGCACTCTTTATGCAATTAAAATGCCTTTATTGTGGTGGGATGGTCAGTGGAACAAATGTTTTAAAAACACCAAAGGTGTCAGTGTTTGAAACCTTGGCATCTGTGTTTAACTCATTCTCTCTTACCTTGTGTGTCTGATAGACGATAACAGCATTTTCCGATAACGTCTCCACAACATTGAAGTTCTCAATAGTAGCTGAATTACAGTAAAGAGAGACCAGAATAAGAATATATCAAATAAATCACTCAATTACTGAACATTGAGACCTTACTACAGAGATTGGCAACATTGCAGGAAATGACAGTATTGAAAACTGAAGTGCCAGATGCAATTCTGTGTTTTAAAACCATTTATCAAGATCCCATCTGACAAATAAAATGACTTTACAATGCAGTCCAGGGATGGTGCACCTCCCCAGCTTGGTTTGCCTTACATATTGAGCCCCTAACCCCAAACGATAAGGTAACATTAGGAACTACAAGGTATTACCATCCAAGGAAAATAGCATAAAAATCACCTTGTATGCTGAGGACGTGCTAGTTTGTAATACTTGCCTCCCAAAACTAACAAATATGTTGGACGGATATGGTTACAATTCAAGATACAAACTAAATTATACAAAACAAAATCTACTCTAACTACACCCCATCACAGGAAATAAAATATACATATGGTGTTAATAGAAAGAACCATGAATTCTGCTCTGTATCAGAGAATTCTACAGGAGAATGTCAGGCCATCTGTCTGTGAGCTGAAGCTGAAGCGCAGCGGGGTCATGCAGCAAGACAGTGATCCAAAACACACAATCAAGTCTACATGAAAATAGCTAAAAAAAACAACTAATTTGAAGTTTTGGAATGGCCTAGTCAAAGTCCAGACCTAATCAAAATTGAAATGGTGTGGCAGTTTAACTGAGTTAAAGCAGTTCTGCATGCAAGAGTGAGCCAACATTCCTCCACAGCGATGTGAGCGACTGATCAACAGCTAAAAGGTGGCACAACCAGTTAGAATGTAAGGGGCAATTACTTTCTCACACAGGAGAATTGGGTGTTGAATAACTTTGTTAAATAAATAAAGTTTACTTTTGTGTCATTTGTAAACTCAGGTTCCATTAATCTAATATTAGGTTTTGGTTGAAGATCTGATAATTCAGTATCAAACATATGCAAAAATAGAGAAAATTTGAAATGGAGTAAATACTTTTTCACGGCAATGTATAGGGGTAAACCTAACAACACATTAAAGCTATAACAAATAAGCCAACTATCCAAAATATTCATGAAGATATAGAGAGATGGTCACTTCTTCCCTTAGATTTCAGCTCTAGAATAAAGGCAGTCAAAATAGACTGCTGTATTTATTGCCTCTCTCTACCAGTAGAGGTCCCCCCAAAACAGTTCAACCTCTGGGACAAATTACTATCAAGGATCATTTCACAGGTGCACCTTCTGCTGAGGGACAATAAAAGCCCAAATGTGTAGTTTTGTCAGTGAAGCTTTTATTCAGCGTCTCAGCGAAGCTCAACTGCGTGCTCGTCGTCCTCACCACGGTCTTGACCTAACTGTAGTTCGGCATCGTAACCAACTTCAGTGGGCAAATGTTGACCTTTGATGGCCACGTCTTCTCTTAACAGATGAATGACATTGTGTATGGCGTCGTGTGGGCAAGGGGTTTGCTGATGTCAACGTTGTGAACAGAGTGCCCCATGGAGGCGGTGGGGTTATGGTATGGGCAGGCATAAGCGACAGACAACGAAAACAATTGAATTTTATCGATTGCAATTTGAATGCACAGAGATACCGTGACGAGATCCTGAGGCCCATTGTCACAATCCGCTGCCATCACCTCATGTTTCAGCATGATAATGCACGGCCCCATGTTGCAAGGATCTGTACACAATTCCTGGAAGCTGAAAATGTCCCAGTTCTTTCATGGCCTGCATACTCAGACGTCACCCATTGAGCACGTATACGACAGCGTGTTCCAGTTCCTGCCAATATCCAGAAAGTTCACACAGCCATTGAAGAGGAGTGGGACAACATTCCACAGCCACAATCAACAGCCTGATCAACTCTCTGAGAAATAGATGTGTTGTGCTGCATGAGGCAAATGGTCACACCAGATACTGACTGGTTTTCTGACCCACGACCCTACCTTTTATTAAGGCATCTGTGACCAACAGACGCATATCTGTATTCCTAGTCATATGAAATCCGTAGATTAGGGCCTAAAGAATTTATTTACGGCTACACAAAGGGGATGCCGGCAGGAAATTTTAGGCATTATCAAGTGCTTGTCAAATGGTGAATGAGTGACTGATGTGTGTACAGCCTGCGCAAAAACAAAGCAGAGCTCATGCCTTTCAAGATACTTTTTCAAATCATCATTATGCAGCCTTACAATGTATTACTAATCTAAACATATAGCCCAACGTTTATAGAACAACTAAAGTTACATTAACTCTAAATAAGAATACCTATTTCTTTGTTAACCGCTCAACACAGAATAGCTGCATGTGCGCACTCCCTCAAATTGTTTGGAGAAAATATCCTTTCTATTATATTCTGCTTTGTTCAATTGTATTCTTCATACTATAAAATAATGCCACGGAAGTCGAAGCAAATCTTGTCTGCTAAATGAACTCGTGTAGCCCACAGCCATTTGGCATAGCCAGATCAGGACCTAACATAAGGACAACTCAGAGTATGCTATTCTGTGGTTCTGAAATAGACTACATTTTCTTCATATCATGCTTCTTTAGACCTGTCTAAAATAAATCATGGATTTATTGTGAAGGTGTAGGCTATATTACCTGGATTTATTAGACTTTCTGAAATGTAGATGTTCCAAAGTTCTGCATCAGTGGCTTGTGGAAGCCAGGACATGCCAAATGTGTTTATGTTAATTACGGTCAATTACCGTGAGATCAACAGTTATTTGCTTGACAATCACCGGCTGATGAAATTTCGTGACCGTCACAGCCCTACACGTGACCGTCACAGCCCTACACGTGACCGTCACAGCCCTACACGTGACCGTCACAGCCCTACACGTGACCGTCACAGCCCTACACGTGACCGTCACAGCCCTACATGTGACCGTCACAGCCCTAGGCATGACAGCATTTTGTACCATTGCAGAGGACAGAGAGCTCTTTCTATTTTATTTAACTAGGTGAGTCAGTTAAGAACAAACACTTATTTACAATGATGGCCTACCCCGGCCAAACCCGGATGACGCCGAGCCAATTGTGCGCCGGCCTATGGGGACTCCTAATACCGGCCGGTTGTGATTCAACCTGGAATCTAACCAGGGTCTGTAGTGACGCCTCTAGCACTGAGATGCAGTCCCTTAGACCGATGCGCCACTCGGGAGCTCTTACATTTTCAGAATTTAAAGGTGAATTTTGGTATGGGAAAATCTAGTTTTTTTCAGATACTTACAGTTAAAGGATTATTTTGAAAAACAGATCAAAATGAAAGATACAATACCAAATGGGACTATTATGTCATTCGAAATGTTATATAAACAAGGAACATGCAAGACAATTTCTTCACTCTGTCATGACCTGATTGCTTCTAGAAAAGATTCAACCTTTTATATTAAAGCAAAATAGGTAAAGGAATTAAAGACTGATATTTCAGAGGAAGATTGGGACAATATATGCAAAACACAACATACTTCTACAAACGTAAGAACATGGAGGGAGTTTTGTTGGAAAAATATCTCCCACCTAGAATCATAAAGCACCCGCTAGGTAAACAACAACCATGCTGGTGTCTGTGTGGCCATGTAGATGCCAAACACACATCTTTTGGGAATGTGTTCTGGGAGAAAGTATGTTCTGTAATAAAAGATATGCTGGGATATGAAGTCTCTAGAATTTGCCCTGTAATGTACCTTGGCAATGTTCCAGAAGTTGTGACTAACAGTGATAGATACTTGATTTAAGTTTGACTTGCCACTAGTACAAAAGTAATTACCAGGAGTTGGTAAAAAGTAGAAGACCGAAAGTCTGAAGAATTGCCAAGTATAAGTCAATAGATTTTTGCTATGGAAAGATTTACATATGCTTTAATAATTCAAAAAACTGTTTTTAAAAGAAACTGGGAGAAATGGATAGCTTGGTAAATGGTAAAAAGTCTATCATAATTGCTTTCATATATTGTACTGTACTTACCTTATGGCAACTGTTTGTTTGTTTCTGCATTGCTGTTGCGATGCTCTGTTTTACATATAAAAATCGAAAAAAGAAAGAAAACTGTAGTGCCAGATATACCAACTTTACTGTTCAGATGAAACTTACTTTCCCAGTCGTTGCGTACATCTGTGTCCCAGAAATAGTGGCACACCTCGTGTCCCGTCACTCCCTTTACGGAGTGAGTGGCCTTCAGGGGGTCCAGGACGATACCGTTCTCCTCTACCTCTCTCCTGTACACCTTCACAACATACATACAGATGGAACATGTATAAACAGGTATGTGTGTGTGGGACTCAAACTGCTCCAGTTGGCTTAGATGATGGGGGCATATGTGTTATTCATGTACATTTTTATTAATTTGTATAACAAGACTGACAGTGGCAATATAACCATCACCTCTCTCCTCTCGCTCTTCCCCTCTCTCCTACCTTCATCTCGCCTTCCTCCACCACCAGCTGCCAGTTGGCGTCTCCGCCCATATCCTGCAGCGAGTAGGTCATGTGATTCTGCACCATCTCCTCCACCTATCACAGTCAACCAGGACGAGGAAGGGACAGACAGGGTTAAAGGTCAGAGACATAAATGCTCACTGATAAATACAAAAGTGATACAGGAAAGACAAGCCAACGCTTGTATTGTGAGGTAGCCGCGATGACATGCAGAGGCCAGTAAATCTGTGTGCTAACAGACAATACAGTATTATCTCAACAGCAACATAGCATCGTCAGAGGGGCAGCCAACATCATGCTGGAAGCTAGCATCATGCTGAAAGAGAGATGCCTGTGGGATGAAAGTGTAATAATTCAGCCAGTCCTGTGGGGGGCACTACACTCTGCCACAGAGCAGTTACCTCAGAGCTGAATCTGTGGACTTCGTGAGGGGGAGTGACTATCAGAGGAGAGTGACTATGTGGCTAAAGGAAAGGACATGACAGACTAGACAGAGAGACACAGACAGAGACACAGACAGGCAGAGAGACACAGACAGGCAGAGAGACACAGACAGGCAGAGAGACACAGACAGAGAGAGATACAGACAGACAGGCAGAGAGATACAGACAGACAGGCAGAGAGATACAGACAGACAGACAGAGAGATACAGACAGACAGACAGAGAGATACAGACAGACAGACAGACAGAGAGATACAGACAGACAGACAGACAGAGAGATACAGACAGACAGACAGACAGAGAGATACAGACAGACAGACAGAGAGATAGACAGACAGACAGACAAAGAGATAGACAGACAGACAGACAAAGAGATAGACAGACAGAAGCACGCACACACCGACAGAGAAGCACGCACACACCGACAGAGAAGCACGCACACACCGACAGAGAAGCACGCACACACCGACAGACAGAAAGACAGAGACACACCCCCCGACACAGAGACACACCCCCCGACACAGAGACACACCCCCCGACACAGAGACACACGACACAGAGACACACGACACAGAGACACACGACACAGAGACACACACCGACAGACAGAAAGACAGACAGACACACACCAACAGACACACACGACACAGACAGACCCACAGACAGACGCAGACAGACACACACGCAGACAGACGACAATCAGAGTAGAGAGAGAAAAAGAGAGAGGTGGGGGGAGAGTGAAAGAAAGAAGCAAAGAAAAAGGGGGAGAGGACGAATGAAAGGGAGAGAATGATGGTGATAGTTAAAGTAAGGTGCTCAGGACTAATAGAGGTGAATAACCTTGTCGGCAAATCTGTGTGATCCCATGGTGGAGTAGACATCTCCTGGAGGAACTGGACTGGACCTCTGTATCCTCAACTTCTCAGTGTGAGACTAGACACACACACAGGGCCAGGATCAAACATATGTACTCAATGTAATACGAAGACGTATCATTATTATTATAGAATGAGATTACTCTATACCAATTGAGGCCGAGGGGTTTTGCCCTTG